>NC_090648.1:25309978-25669978 GCF_040937935.1 Hyperolius riggenbachi
CTTTTGCCCACGCTAAAGACGCAAAGCCGCATATCAGATACTGATGACGAGCATGCAGAGCATGCCTATGTTTGCCCGACCCCACCCTCTCCCCCCCCCCAGGACCAGGTGTTTGCACCACAAACAGCTGACCACTCTGACACGGAGACAGAGCGGCAGCACTTCCAGCGGGAGCGCCGCAGAGCAGCCGCCGCCGTGCATCTCTCACATGTGATTCTCTCACATGTGACTCGGCGGCGGATGCTCTGCGGTGCTCCCGCTGGAAGTGCTGCCGCTCTGTCTCCGTGTCAGAGTGGTCAGCTGTTTGTGGTGCAAATAGATCGGCACCTGGTCCTGGGGGGGGGGGGGGGAAGAGGGTGGGGTCGGGCCAAACATAGGCATGCTCTGCATGCTCGTCATCAGTATCTGATATGCGGCTTTTGCGTCTTTAGCGTGGGCAAAAGGCTACATAGTAGCAAAATTATATTGATTTTTGCAGAACGCATTGGCTTTTTTGATCCACTTTAATACTAAATAAAACATTGCTGTACAGATTTAAATTTCACTTTGGGGCTAACAGTTACTCTTTAAAAGGCATTTTATTGACAGACTGTAAAATATCACCTAGGGAGAAAAAGTAGGAGAAAAAGTGAATGGGAATCAGGCCCTGAAAGAGAAATGTTATCACCATATTTTCTCATCCAGAAAATCTTGCACGGATCCGCATTTATCAGGGAAACCGGATGCTGGCTGAGTACCGAGCAATCTCTGAGCCCACCACCTCAACTGTCCCAGAGACCACTACAGTGACAATCAGCATAGGCCCACAACTCTGAAAGGTGAGGAATCATGGATGCCCACGGGAAACACCACTGAGCATGCTGCTCTCTAACCTCGTTCTGAAGGGATCAATTGCAAAGACATACAGCAGTGAGCTCAAGGGACGACCCTAATGGACCCAAAACTCACCTCAAAAAGTTGACCAACCCAGCCGTTTATACAAATAGTCTGAAAGTTTCATGGTTATCAAGTACGAAGCCAGTTGACAAAACCACCCTGCAACCCGTATACACAAAGTAAACACCACAGGTACTCATGATTAACCCTACCAGAAAGCTCTCCATTCCTGCCTGATTAATAGACTTCCTTCCAAGCAAGACAGCATAAAAAACTCTAGTAATGTTCAAGATCCCTGACCTGGACTTAACCAAGGATCCGGAAGCACCCCTGAGCCCATTATGGGATTATGGTAAATATCTGAACGAGATCAGGCGAGTGAATATTTACCATAATCCCAGAAACAAAGAGGTTAGCCGATCATATTGCTGCTGCCTAAGCTGAAGCTTGATCTCAGGGATCTCCCCAAGATCTCCCCTTCCAAGTCAAGAATCTCAAGCTTTCTTTTCAATCGTTGGTATGTAATACATTTACTAAACTTTTTTTTTCCTGGCTAGGCCCTTGAAGAGTCTGACAGCACGTACTTTGACCACTTCCCACCGCTTTGACTTGCTGCCAAAACAGTCCAGGGTGGTCTCCTGTGATTGCAAAAAAATCAAGTGATATTGCGAACTTTTGGTTCTCAAAACGCGAATTTGCTGCACATGTTTGCGAACCGCCATAAACTTCAATAGGCAGGTAAATTCTAGAGGGACCGTTTCTGGCCACAAAAAAAGATGGAATGTTTCAAGGGACCTAACACCTGGACCGTGGCATGCCCGGAGGGGTATCCATGGCAAAAGTCCCATTTGTACTTAGTTGACCCAGAGTCACGTCCAGTGTTTAAAGTGGATCCGAGATAAACTTTTACTCATAGCATAATTGTGTTCCTTTCATATAGTTTATAGGGCATACCTCAAGCCAAATACTTTTTTGTTTTGTTTTAATACTCTAATTCCCCATAAACTAAACAAGCCTCGCCCCACAGCTTTTTCAGAGAGCCTTGGCACTGTAGAAGGGCTTATGGGAGATCAGTCTGTGCAGGAGGAGGAGGTTACTAGCCAGAGATTTCAGAGGCAGAGAGGAGGAGGGAGGAGGAGAGCAGAGTGAATTTGTCACAGGCAGAGAGCCTGGAGAAGTTATCAGCTTTGCCTGTGTGTAATGTTTACAAACAACATGGCTACTGTCATTGTATCTCAGGAAGAAATTAATCATATTCTGTTGAAGCTGTTTGCAGCCTAGATTTGCTGTGTCTAAACTTTAGATAAGATATATAGACAAGTTACTTGTTATAGTTAGTTTTTTTTATCTCGGATCAGCTTTAATCGATGGTGCAATCATCAACGGCAAGGTGGACCCCAGTGGTTTTCCATGTTGACGGTTGGGGAAGGGAAGCAATGCTTCTCTGAACCAATTGCATGTAAAAACAAAAAGAAACGACCAGATAACACAATATAGTGCAGTAACAGATGCATTTGGCTGCGTTACGGACAACCACTAGCTTTTTCTCCATTAATTGCCTGATGGGGCGAGATCTTGCCGCAAAGCCCGTTGAATACTGGGAGATACAAATTTTATTTTGTAATAAAAAACAAATCTTGTCGGTTTTCCCTTGAGGGAGGTAAGTCCACCAACTTCACCCTTTTAAACTGTTTTTAGATGGGTTTACTCTACATTGGCGCCTCTGTTCAAAACCTGTGTGTCTGATCCAAACCAAATTGCAGTTCTTGTAATGAATGGACATGACCCCGATCAGGGGTCATACTTCAGGGCTAGTTCCAGGGTGTAGAGAACATGGATCTCACACCCATATTAGGCATTGTTTGATATCTGTTATGACCTATTGCTTTCCTGACCACTTCTTTGATTGTTGATTCAGTACCTTGCATTTCTGATATACTGTTGCCAAACCCTTCTTGCCTTGGATACCAAATCAGCTTACTGTTTTGTACTTTATCTGTCAGTGTGTTATCGACCCAGCCTGCCCGACCCTTCTGGCTGTCACCCATCTCTTGGGGCTCAGCCTCCTTGCAGGGGCCCTCTGCCTCTCAGGAGGCACTGCTGCTAAACCAGTCAGGGTCTCCTTTCCCTGGAGTCCTTGACTGCAGTAAGAGTTTATCTCTACTTATTGGACCACCTGCTACCCCGGTAGTCCAATTTCTACTGTTGCACCAAACCACTCTATATATCTGCGTAAATATGTTGGCGCTTTATAAATACAATAAATATTATCGGTGATTCTGCAGATCACCAATAATCAGGTATATATATCTGTATTTTTGGTGATACTGGCAGATCACCAATAATCAGATTCTCTCTACGTGTTGACACCAATTGTTACAGTAGTTAAGGTATCACTGCCAAACCTTTTTCCCATCCCTCTTGCAGAAAATCTAACAGGGATGGAATAGAAAAAAAAAAAAAAAAAGGTTTTCCAAATACTATCAAAAGGTTTTCTTAGCTCCTTCCACTTTCTGAGGACCAATGGTTTTAAATTCAGCGGCAGAAATGTAAAGGCCAGTGGAAAATCCCAAACCTGAGCCGATGCATCTACTCCTCAAGGATTTTCCCTTAGACTCAGAACAGAAGGTCTGAAGTGAGCATTCTGACAGGTTCAAATAAATCTATGACTGGAAGACCCCATGTTTTCACAATCATACTCTAGATTGTAAGCCTTCGGGCAGGGTCCTCCTTTTGTATCCTAACTGATCATGCACCTCCATTACCGTACACCTATGCTATGCATTTGAGTGAATCTCCCCATGCTCCCATCCAGTGACTGACCAAGTATACCTTATACTCATACTGTGCTGCGTGATCTGTTTTTTCATGTATGCATGTATTGTCTTATCGCTGTATGTCACCCCTAACTATTGTTTGTAAACCTTAACTTATGTACAGCACTGCGTAATATGTTGGCACTTTATAAATACAATCAAATATTAAATAAACCTGCAAACAACATTAGCTAATCCCATAGCTCAGGCTGTATATCAAATATCTTCAGCAGAAGCATCTGCTAAAAAGCTGGTACCTTTAACCTCCTTAGCGGTAACCCCGTGCTGGACACGGGGGTAAGCCGCCGGAGGGTGCCGCACAGGCCCTGCTGGGCCGATTTTCATAATTTTTTTTTTGCTGGACGCAGCTAGCACTTTGCTAGCTGCGCCAGCACTCTGATCGCTGCCAGCCCCCGCCCGATCGCCGCTATCTGATGCGGCGCGCGGTCCCCCCCCCCCCCCCCCCAGACCCCGTGCGCTGCCTGGCCAATCAGTGCCAGGCAGCGCCGAGGGGTGGTTCGGGACTCCCAATGACGTCCCAACGTCGCTGATGTCATCCCCGCCACGTCGCCATGGCGGACAGGGGAAGGCCCTCCAGGAAATCCCGTTCTTTGAACGGGATTTCCTGATCGTAGATCGCCGAAGGCGATCAAAGCGGGCAGGGGGATGCCGCTGAGCAGCAGCTATCATGTAGCGAGCCCTGGGCTCGCTACATGATTAAAAAAAAAAAAAACTGCTGTGCTGCCCCCTGGCGGAATTTTTCATACCGCCAGGGGGGGGGTTAATAGGAACATAAGCCTCCAGTAACGCTGCTTTAGTTGCACCATTTTCAGTTTTAGATTTAAGATTGTTTAACCTTAGTTCTAGAAAACACATGTGGAAGCAAAGTCGGTGTCAAAATAGCTTCCCAAGTCCTTTCAGAAAAGGATTTTTTTTTGTCTGGCTCTTTCCACTCTTTAGCAATAGGACTGCCTAATAGATTTAGGCACAGGAAATATAGTTCCATCACTTTCCCCCCCAACCTTCATACAATTTATCATGGAGGGTTAAATCTCAGCTTTTTTAAGTTTAAGGCTTCTTACACACAGGGACGTTACAGGCGCACGTTAGTGCAGCCTGTAACGCTCCCCCAACGCACAGCAACCGTAACACAAGTGGGCTGTTCACACTGCCCGCGTTACATTGAAACGCAGCAAAGTGCTGCATGCTGTGCATTCTAGGCGGCTAAGGCGCGTTAGACTGTTTTGCACATGCTCAGTCATGTTGGGGAGGAGGGGAGAGCGGACGGGCACATGGCTAATTAATATTCCACTGCACTCAGTGACGTGCAGTGTTGACTTCCTGGAGCGGCCGCTCTGTGCGGCGATTGGCCGGGCGGGACCACACCGATGCCGCATGCGTCCAAGAGTACGCATCACGGACGCCAGAGGTGAGCTGCACAATGCGGGTCACTCCAACGTCCACACCAGAGAGCACCAGGCGTTGCGTTAGGGGCACGTTGTGCCCTATAACGTCCCCTAAACGCAACGTCCTGGTGTGTCACTAGCCTTAAGCTGATAGTGTCAATAAGACCATCAGTATCTTCCACCTTAAAATTAAAATTTTGACGAGGGGTCTGTAAATTCTTTATCACTACCCTGTGAATCTGAAGAAATTTCCCCCTCAGATGAAAGTTTGCTGTGACTAGCAAAAAAAGGATATGGCTAGTAAGCAGTGGGACAGTAGAAAGACGAATAACCTGAAGTAAAAGCTTGAGGCTCAGATAAAGAGGTTTTAAATGTATACAAAAGTACCCTCCACCCTCTTAACCAGTAGCTAAAATAGCATCTTTCATAGACACACCCAGCTCCTCAGCCAATACTTTCTTAGAGCATGGTTTAACCCACTTTGGAAGTAGCTTCAAATTACATAATTAGGACATCGTTTTTCACTCAGGTTCTTTGCCCTGAAATATAAAGAGAATGCCCCATGAGGAGTAGCCCATTCTGTAAACTAAATGCCCATCAAAGTGAAACAGACCCAGTAATTCCCCTTTGAAGAACCTGGAGCCTCTTCCCCGGAACAGCCGACTTGCTCAGAGCTTTGCAACAAGTAACCACTCAGACCAACAGGGAGAGGCTCCAGCACATTCCACCAGCTCTTAAATTTCCACCTCCACCACAGTTCCACCATAAGTTATGCTACTGCTAGTAAGTACACCAGTAGAAAGCTTTCTCTCACTCATACCTGCTGGATTCACCGCTCGAGCAGGCAGCATCCCATCCCACTCCATGGCACAGATGGTCCACCGGATGCCACCTCCAACTGGAGCGGGAGATAGGGGACGCCAACCCAATTCCCCTCACGAGAGGGTGAACAAGCGGGAACAAGGTAACTCCACCTTGCATGACTGCAAGCAAGCCCAAACGATTGCTCGGCTGTCTTTCAGGGAATCCCCACGACAAAATTGGATAGGACTGCTCTTCCTCACATGCGCAGGAAATATTTGAACTGACAAGGGATGACAAAGCCTTTTTATAGGGTAGGAGTGCAAACATTTCCTCAGTGGGTGTGGATATCTCAGAGTCTTGTCCTAGAGAATCCATGGATAAAACAAATGTACCAGCCTAACAAGGGCTTAGCTGTTCAGGACAATGTAGTAGCAGCAAGAATCTGCACTGAGGGTACAGAACACAGGCCTAACTAATGCTATCCCTGATCTGCCTAGCATAGAAGCCAAACAGACTGTAAAATGGCTGCTGTGCTGGCATTCTGATAGGTGGGGAGGGGAGTCCAGGTGGGAGGGATAGCTTATTGGCTGCCATGTGTCTGCTAACTCTGGGGCGGAGTGCCAAGCTGCCAGTTTCCTATATAAAATAGGTGGTCCAACTGGAGAATGCGGGCATGAAAAAGGGCACTGTGAAATTCAGGCACGAGTATTGATATTATACACTTTTAAAAAGCTGATTATGATAGTACAACTAAATGTAACCCTGTTCTCACACTCTATGGATCCCTAACAACTTAATCGAAACAACCCATCCCCCCCCCCCCCAACACACCTGACCTTAAAGTGAACCAGAGACACCGGACATCTAAAAAAAAAAAAAAAAAAAAAAAAAAAAGATTTCATACATACCTGGGGCTTCTTCCAGACCCATAAGCCTGGATCACTCCTACGCCGCCATCCTCCGCTTCCTGGATCCGCCGGTACCGGGTCCTGTCACTTCCGGTGGACGCGGCCAATTGTCCGCATCACAGGGGCTCCCAAGCATACCCTTATGCGTGTGGCTGCGCAGTATGCAGCCGCGCAGTATACAGCCGCACACGTAAGGGTATGCTGAGAGCCCCTGTGATGCGGAAAATTGGCCCGCGTGCTGACGCCGATTGGCCGAAACTATGGGACCCGGAACTGGCTGATACAGGAAGCTGAGGATGGCGGCGTGGGAGCGATCCATGCGTATGGGGCTGGAGGAAGCCCCAGGTATGTATAAAAAAAAAAAAAAATCGAGTAAAAATAAAAAGTTTCACTCACTTGGGGCTTCCCCCCAGCCCCCCTGCAGACGGTCCTGTGCCTGCGCCAATAAATCACAGATTATCTTGTCCACTGCAGCCAGCTAGTTTTGTGCTCAGTGACTGATCAGTCGCTGGGACAGTGCTCCTGCACAGCCCTGCATCCTAGATTGCATGCACAACACGGTGGTTGTCTTGTGTAGTACGTGAACTGTGCATGCACAGGACAGCCACGGTAAGTGACCAGTTGGCAAAACAAAACTAGCTGGCTGGCTGCAGGGGAACAAAGGATCGGTGATTGACAGCGTGGACACAGGACATCTGCAGGGAGCTGGTGGAAGCCCCAGGTAAGTGAAACTTTTTACTCAGGTAAGGCACAGCTGTAAAGATTAGACAAATTGGGCACCCGACAGACAACAGAGCTGCCCGGCCCCCCACTATGAAGAATATGGCTACATCGTAGCAGGTGCAAGTGATGCTCGCTATTTACTGCTTCCATGTAGAATACTAAATTGAGTGAAGCATCAGTTCTCCTAGGGTCACATGGGTGATGACCACTGACTGTCATGCCTACAATATGCAATTGTAGTACCACAGATATTGCCAATGAAATAAGAGTCTTAGACCAGAATTTTTGATATAGATAGAAATATTATACAGTATATACACACACACCACAAACCATTTTTGTGAAAAGTAGTGATTTTTATTAATATATTGTGATTTTATAGAAGTGATTTTAAATATTGAACAGTGATTAAACAGTGAAGTGTTAAGTGCTTTTTTTTTTTTTTGCAAACAAGTGAGATTTAAAAAAAAATCCTCTCCCGCCGGTGGCTACATGCTTCGGCAACTTCATCCTGAAAGTCACCAGTCTTCTTCCTGCTAGAGCACGCAGTACGACATCATGCGTCATCAAGTCAGCCGGCGTGAGTCCTGAGCAGGTGTTCTCCGGCCAACTTGACGCGTGCCGGCCGCCACAACGACATGCTGTGTGCTCGAGCAGGAAGACAACTGGCGACTGTCAGGAGGATGCCATCAAAGAATGGAGCCACGAGGACATCGTGGCCTAGAAATGGGCCCACATAATGCCCCACTGTGAGCCTAGCCTCATCTTTAAAATCAAAAACAATTTAAAAAAAAAAAGACATTTTCTTCTTCTTTCACCTGCAAGAGGAGAAAATATTAGGGTTAGGCTTTATAAAACACTGCCTGAGATCAGTCAAGGGAATCATACATTTTATTCATCATGTTACTGTGGTCATTACCAATTAGGTATTTTGTATATTGGTGTATACCATTTTTCTGTATTATGTACACCATGTTGTTGCTTACTTTGTACAGTGCCACTGCATATGTCAGCACATCATAATAAATAATAATAATAACAACAACCACATGAGCTTATACACAGGAGACTAGTAAACACAGAAACCCTCAGCCTGTTTGTATTGAGAGATAACAGGCTGCCTAATTCTCCCTTTATCTAGTTGTTAGTAATTACTGTAACTTGAGCTGAGACCTCTCTCTGATCTTTGCCATGGGTGACAGGCTGTATGAAAAGACTGAGGTGTTACCCTATATCTGCTTACACAAAAGCACAAAGTAACACTTCAGCACCATCTCTGAGGAGATCTGCACAGTGTAAGGGCTCTTTTCCACTATGAAATGTGATCGCCATTACGATCGCGATCGCAATCGCGTTTCAATTTCCACCATGCAATTGCGATTGAGCTACTATACTCATAGTCCAGCTCAATCGCATACAAAACGCAGCAGGACGACGATTGCGCTTTGACCAAAATCGCATCGCAATCGGATCGCACTAATTGAAATTGCTGCTGCAGTTTCCATTCGTTTAATGTACCTTGCGATTTGCAGTCAGAAGCAAATCGCAAATAGCAGGCTAGTGGAAAAAGGCCCTAAGGGGCCTTTTTCCACTAGCCTGCGATTTGCTTCTGATCGCAAATCGCAAGGCACATTAAACTAATGGAAACTGCAGCAGCAATTTCCATTAGTGCGATCCGATTGCGATGCGATTTTGGTCAAAGCGCAATCGTCGTCCTGCCGCGTTTTGTATGCGATTGAGCTGGACTATAATGAGTATAGTAGCTCAATCGCAATTGCATGGTGGAAATTGAAACGCGATTGCGATCGCAATCGGAATCGCGATCGCATTTCATAGTGGAAAACAGCCCTAAAGGGGGCCATACACTAGCCGACCGACGAACCATCCAATTTGATTATTATAATCGAATTGGATGAAAGTTGATGCTGCCAAGTGCATGCCCGGACAAAGCGACCAATTTCGGGGAAGAAATTGGCCGTGCAGTCGATCGCGCATGCTGGAAAATGTTGGGCCAAAGTTGGTCGGGTGCGCGGCGGTAGAATTGTGAACGAGCATCGAAACCCCTGCAATGTATGTAGTGTGTGCATTTATACATTACCTGTCCGGTGTCAGCCTACACCCAGTTTCCGTCCATCTCGCCGGGTTCCGCATACACGCCGGTGGCGAATAGCGTCTGATGTCAGACACTATACGCCACTAGCGTGTATGCGGCTGTTACCTGGCGAGATGGACGGACACCGTGCGGAAGCTGCTACAGGAAAGGTTATGTATAAATGCACTACATTACATACATTTATACATTTTGGGGACAGCGGCAGGGCGGACAGAGGCGGGTCAGACGATTCCATGCTGAAATTGGGAATCGGCCTGTAGTGTATGGGCAGATTTGACTAGAGACAAATTTATCTCTAATCAGATTTGAATAGATATAAAATTTGTCTCTTGGTCGAATCTGCCCATAATCTTTCTAATGTATGGGCACCATTAGAAAAAGGTTTTTCTGGAAAGGTTATTATGCTGTTGCTTCTCTGTTAGAGCAGAGAAGTCATCCTGAGTTTAGGTCTGCTTAAACATACAGAGCCTGGCCTATCAGTGGCCACCAACCCTGTCACCCCAGAGGCCATTTTACCCTCACCACCAGCAAGCACTTCCATTAAAGTGAACATCCGGACTAAAAAAATCGACTCAGCAGCACTGAAAAGGCTTTGTGTTTCTTTAACAGTTTCACAGCATCAGAACTTTGTTTCTCTTATACAAGCCTCATTATTAGCTGCACAGAAGAAAACTGCCCAGGCATTTTTCCCCTGATGCTGTGCAAAGCATGATGGGATTTCTGATTTTGTTGTTCTCGTTCTGCTGTTTTGGTGCAATTTTTTTTTCTTTTACATTTTGAATTTGACATTTGAAGCCTAGCATGTGCAACTGGGAGGGGTAATCAGGACACAGGACAGTTGGAACTGTGTCTCCTGCTCCTTGTCACCTCCTTTCAACCAAAAAGATGGCTGCCCCCATGAATCACAAAAATGTGCCTGTTCTTTTAAAACGGGGTGGGTAAGAGATTATATTACCTATCTATTCTAATTAACATAACTAATGTAACTTGATGACAGTATGTTTGTTTAGGCTGAAGTTCCCCTTTAATGTGACCATAACTTTATCACCGCTTATCACACCTAAAATGATCTAATTGTGCTCACCAATTAAACTGAAGCGAGATGGACACTGTGGCTTCATTTTTCTAAAAAAAAAGAAAAATGCTGGTAAGTTCCAAAAAAAAAAAAAAAAAATACAACTTTCTAGTTGAAGTGAATGCAAAGATTTTTTAAAGTAAACTATGTAAGGGAATTACAGTATATGCACCAAGTTTGACCCACAATGAGTAATACATTGCATATAAATGTATTGCCTTCTTTATATGCGTTTTTAATTAACAATGAAAAGATCAGAAGTTCATTTGCTTCACACTTACTAGAGAAATGTGACTCCCATTTCTCACTTTAGCATTCTACCTGTTATTTTCTTCCCTGCTTCGTCCTCTTGCAACACGGTCTCAACCTAACCAGTTATAAAACAGAGGACCTCTCTAAGGGCTCTGTCACACTAGAGCCCTTGTTCTACATTTCAACGCAAAGTCTATACTTTGCGTTAACCAAGGTAAAATGAAAGTCCATAGACTCATTTTACCTTTCACATCCGATGCTGCGTTTCGGTATCTTGCGGTTCGACGCACCTGAGAGCGTTGAACCGCCAGGAGCCGGTGTTTTCCCTTTGGGTTAATTACTACCGCCGCTGATAGCGTCGCAACGCAGATTCCCGATGACACGCCGCAGGCTATTCAACGCATACAGGAAACAGCTCCTGCACGCATTGTCTAATGAGAAAAAGAGGCCTAAGCACCAAGGACACTTTTCCTGGTTCATGGTCAGCTGGATATAGGGGAAAAAAAAAAAAAAAAAAAGAGCTCTTCCTATTTAATCTAAAAATATAGGCTGAAAAATCAGTCTGTAGTTGTGCATAAAACACACACATGCCTGTTTTATAAAAAATAAAAATTGAATATACAGGTTATTTGCATGGATCCTCCTGATCCCAGGGAACTAAGATTTCTCTTAGGGCCGGTTTACACGGACGCTTGGCGGCGTCTACCGTCAAGCGTTCGGGACCCATCGGCTAAACTCTCCCATTCAAGTGAATAGGAGCGTTTAGCATTGCGCGGTTACCGTCGATTACATAAACGCGGCGTTCTGATCTCGATTTAACGCATCGTTTCGGCCGTCCCTAGAAGCAACGTCCAGGGACGGCTAGCCGGCGCGGCTTCATGTCGAGAAACGCCGATCGCGACGATCTCTGTACCGCCACCGAACGGGACATCACAGGACAACGCGACTTCCTGGCCGCCCCAACGCTGCCTGCCGTCCGTGTGAACCGGCCCTTATGGTGTGTACACACTTGAAAGATTAATGCAAGATAAACCAATTTTACCCCCTTCCATGTAGTATGAGAGCCATACTCTACACAGTCTATTCTATTGAGCTGAACTCCCCATCAGATAAAAACCTTTGCAAGATGCTGCACACAAAGATGCTGTACAGACACAAAAGATCAGTATCTGCAAAACGCATTCATGGTCTATATGATACCTGCAAATCTCAGCTTGTTTAACAGACATTCCATCTGCAGATCAGATCCACCAGGATGGATCTTCAGATCTGCAGATGAATGTCTGTTAAACAAGGTGTGCATGAGATCTGCAGATATAGACTATGAATGCATTTTGCAGGAACTGATCTTTTTAAGGTTTACTTAAGATGGCCACTAACGGTCCAATTTCTAGTGAGAAATCATTAGAGCGATCAGAAATTATGATCGGATTGGTTGTAAATCATCTCAGTTGATGGGCACAATCGATAATGAACGATTATAAAAGCAATCGTCGATTGAATTTTCGTCGAACCAAAATTTGGATTTTCTTGTTGGTCGTGATAAATCGGAAGCAATGATTGGTTAGTTGATGGCGTAGTGAACGATTTTTCGTCCGATCAGAATTTGATCGCTCGAACGAATATTCGCTAGAAATTGGACCGTTAGTGGCCACCTTAACAAGTCTAGCAATGCTGGCCTCTGCTGGACTCCTTGCTTTCATCTTTTTCTAATGACGCGTGTGCGCGCACGTGTGTATACAGTGCGTCTCCTGTTCTCATAGCGCAGTTCGGGCCGTCTGCACAATATCAAGTTCATATCCCAGCATGTGTGTCACAATGTCCCCCTCATTTACTTCACTGCATACAGAGAGCTGCAGACCCTTAGCAGCGTGGCAGCTCACAGTGATGATGAGAGAGCGAGCGAGTGATTACTTCCTGTATATGGCTGCTGCTCATTACTGGGCACTGTCAACACTGAGCCACGCTGGTGATCTGCAGCTCTTTGCATGCAGTGCAGTGAGCTAGGGCACTGTGAAGGAGAGCGAGCAAGGATTATCACTGTCATCGGGCAAGCAGTGGAATGAGGATACAATCGAAGCCGCAAACGCAGGGTAAATGTAAAGCGGCTGATCTGCTGTGGGCCGCCCCGGCTCAAGCGCCGCCCTAGACTACAGCCTACCTGGCCTACCCACAAATCCGGCCATGATCAGAAGGGCCGGATTCCCCGTCCAATGCCTTCAGGTATCGGGCATGTGGCAACCCTCTAAAAAGGGACCGTTCTTCCTAGAATCGGCTACACCCAGAGCCATGCAAATCCCCCACCCAGACTGGTAATCCCAGACTGGTAATTAAATAGCAGGATGTTTGTACCATCTAACCCCTTACCAGTCTGTGGTGGAGTCCTCGAAAGTGGAGGGCGGGACTGCCTGCTGCACTGCTCAATTCCTCATGGCGTCCTGCAATAATAACAGCAAGGCATGCTTTAAGAATGTGGGTGGAAGATGAGTAGCCCCAAAAGGAAACCCAGGCACACATGCAAACAGGGTGTAGAGATGCCTGATCATGCTGCACTAGGACACCATCTGGTCTGGACATGCATGCATGAAACAGTAATTAGTAATTCTGAACCATCCTATACCGTCTAACATGTATATGGTGGCGTGCTCGTGAGAGGAAAGGGCGGGGCGAGACTGCCAGCTGGACTGCCTGTTGGAATCCTCCAAGTGTTTACGTTGGTCTGCAAAGATGACCGCAAAGCATGTTTTTAAAAGGACATCAAAGGTGACATGTGACATGAGATAGACATAGGTGTGTACAGTGCCAAACAAATAACTAGACCGTGTTCCTTTTTCCTTTCTCTGCCTGAAAAAGTTAATCAGGTATGTAAGTGACAGTTTCTGTCCGGGTGGGGACCGGATCAGACTATAGCATAACCCTCACTGATAAGTAATTACAGCCATAAAACACTTTCCTGTCAGAAAATGTCTTCTGAGAGCAGGACAGAGATAAAAAGGGTCAATAATTCGTAGATTTGAACTCTGGCATACTTTAATGAGTCATTGAGCAGAGACAATGGAACAGTAAAAAAAAAAAAAAAAAAAAAAAAAAAGGCATTTTTAGGAGACTGCGGGTAGATACAATTTTTTTTTTTCTCATCAGTTTATTTTCACCTCAGATATCCTTTAAGGGAACATAAACTGACAAAGATATGTAATATTTTTCTGTTAAAGTAATACCAGTTGCCTGACTCTCCTGCTGCTTCGGTTTCTGTAATAGTTTGAGCCACAGCCCCTGAACAAACATGCTGATCAGGTGCTCTGACGGAGGTCATACAGAATTAGCTGCATGCTTGTTTCAGGTGTGTGATTCAGCCACTACGGCAGCAGGATAGCCAGGCTGCTGGTGTGGACATGCATTCCTCAAACAGTAATAAAAACTTGGCCCCCACAGCCAACAACAGCGGTCCCTAAGTGCTTTCTCCTCTTTCAATTAGGTTTGGCCCACTCTAAACCGCTGAGGACCTTGTATTGGAGGTCAAGCCCTAGGTCATAAGGGTAGCCATATGGGGAGGGAGGGGGAAAGAACTAGACAACAGGAATCAGTATAGGGAAGGGAGGGGGTGCACTACACAACAGGGTACTGTACAGGTGAAGGAGGGCCACTAGACACCAGTTAACAGTATAGGGGTCTCTAATAGAGATGGGCCGAACCTCCGATTTTAGGTTCGGGAACCTACCGCAAAAGTTTGGTTTGCGCAAACCGCAATAGACTTCAATGGAGAGGCGAACTTGAAAATGTAAAAAAAAAAAAAAAGAAAAAAAATTATGCTGGCTAGAAAATTGGAAAAGATGTTTCAAGCGGTCTAATACCTGGACGGAGACATGGTTGCGTAGGATACATGTCAAAAGTCTCAAAAAAAAAACCAAAAAAAAAAAAAACCTAGATTTGACGCAAACCACTGTTTTATGATCAGAAAGCATTGAATGTTGAATTGCAGGCCTAAACTGCTTTACAACATCTAGCATGTGTATACATCAGAAAGTATAATCTCCTTCTCCTCCCTTTTGTGGAAGTGTGCTGGGCCCATAACCCAGAGGTTGATGGATTGAAACCATCCTCTGCTAGGCACAATTTCATTTTTGCACCTCGCTTTATCGCATGGGAAAAACGGTTTCCATAGCCCTGTAAGAGAAAGTGTAATAGGGCCCTGCCGTAACATAGATATTACGGTAGCTAAGACTACTCCTGGGCCTTTCTTGTAGTTGAAGAGATGAGTGAACTGTGACACCACACTTAAAAAAAACAGCAAACAGAGGAGCTTCCCCATATTGGAGCATTGGATTTAGTAAAGTCTTAAGCCAATGTGTTGTAAGACACAAGTAAGCTTTAGGTTAGCAGGAATGGTTGCATGGCCACCTAGCTTTTCATCCTTCCCAGGCCAGCTAGGCTAGCTTCAGCCTGTAGTGTTGGTGGTATAGTGGTGAGCATAGCTGCCCTCCAAACAGTTGACCTGGGTTTTATTCCTGGCCAATGTAAGAGCATGCTTTTGACATCCTACAAATCCCTGGAAGACAAGATCCTCTTCCAGAGGGGAAGGAGGGGAGGAGGGAACTGTTGTGGGCAGGGGCGCCTCTAGCCTTCTTGTCACTCCAGGCAAGAATTCCTGTGGCGCGCCCCCCATAAAAAAATAAAACAAAAATCATATACATTATAGAACACTTCACACATGATAAGCCATCAGAGAGGGATAACTATGAAACGGGGCCCTGGGCAAGATAACACTTTGCCCTCCACTGATGGTCACCTGGCTTATTTAGTTAGATTTGGTGGGGGCTAGCAACCACCAGGCCCCTAAACTCTCTAGACCCTAGGCAGCTGCCTAAGTTTGCCTTGTGGATGATCAGCATTGTATGCCATACAGCACATGCTGACAGTATGCACCTCAAATAAATACAGCATCCACACTACAAGTTCCAATGTCAGTCACATTGCAAGATTAGATCAAGCAAGACATTCTTACTTTCAAAATAATTTTTCACAAACATTATGAGATATGCAAATATGTTACCACCTGTAAGGGTAGGACTGGAGTGAGTATATCATGACATTGAAGGGCTGATATGGTAAGGTGGTTTAAGGCCCAGTGCACACAGATTGGTTTTAGCAGCGATCCGCCAACCGCATCTGTCTGTGAAAACACTTGGCTAATGTATTTCAGTGGGATGGTGCACACCAGCGGTTTGAGGTTTTTAGCAAACTGCAAACATGCCTCCTGCTGCACATTTGCGGTTTGCAGAAGCGATTCTGCCTCAATATATAGGAAAAATGCAAACCGCTCTGAATAACGCTAGATCAGAGCGGTTTTCCAGGCGTTTTTGTTACAGAAGCTGTTCAGTAACAGCTATTACTGTAACAGTATTTGTAATCTGCTTCACAAAAACGCTCGGCATGTTTAGAAAATGTCTCTAAACATGCCTAGAATCGCTCTGAAATCTGCTCCAAAAACCGCTACCGTTTTGAGGATCTGCTAGCGGTTTTGGTGTGCACTGGGCCTAATGGTTTGATTCATAATCCATTCTGGAGATAAGCACAGTGTGTTTGTAGTGTAAGTGATACAAGAGAAGAGAAGTAGAATGGAGGGAGGAAGGGTAGTAGAGGGTCAGAATTGATGACATGGAGGAGCAGATATCTATGAGTAGATTAGAGGCTCAGTGGGTAGCACTGCTGCATTTTAGTGCTGAGTCCTAGACTTGAACATTGGCCAGGGCAAAATCTGCATGGAGTTTGTGTTCAGACACTTCAGACATTTCCTGCATCCTAAAAAAAAAAAAAAAAAAAAAACAACCTAATAAGTCAACTGGTTTACCCCAAGACAATCCTATATTGAAAATAGACTAACTGTGGTAGGGATTAGATTGTGAGCTCCTCTGAGGACAGTCAGTGACATGACTATGTACCCTGTAAAGTACTGCAGAAGATGTCAGTGCTATATAAATACATAATAATATGGTCGGACATTACAGTTTGACTATGGTAGGGATGAAATTGTAAGCTCCAGTGAGCATTCAGTGACATGACTATGTACTCTGTGAAGTGCTGAAGATGTTAGTGCTACATAAATACACAATAATAGTTCCAAATGCTACTGGCTCCCCTGAAGAGTGCTCAGACTAGTGTACATAGTTGTGCACTTTCTTCCCCAAGCAGCAGTTGTTTGATCAGAGAGACAGTGGGAGAGGGAGCATGAGCAGAGGGTGAGCAAAGTTAAGCTCCACACTCACCACAGTGACTGCAACAACACAGGAAGATGGATCCAGCGAGGTGTCCCCTGATGACAAGCGTCCAGCAATTCATCTTCCTGCCAGCGTGTATGCGAGATGTCACGTGACATTACAGGACGGGTGCGAACGAGAAGTCAAGCGACCTCAGTACTCTACGGGGTGTCGTCAAGGATCTTAAAGATCCGATCCTCAGTGACTGTCACTTTTCACCACACAACGCTAAGCGATACTACGACATCGTGTAAATGACTACTTGTCGCTCAAAAAAAAAAAAAAAAAAAAAAAAAAAAAAAATTGGACATCGGGAAAATCGTTGGAAAAATCGTGAGGTGGTACATAGCATTAGAGAGAGGGCAAAGAGACAGCATTAATGGAAATACATTATTATGCCATCTTCAATTATAAGTAGTAATGGATGTAATTACACACATTGCTTACATGTCCATTATCATTGTTTGAGCTTTAGATGCTGCCCTCCTATTCACTCTCTCACAATGAAAGACAAAACCTGCAACCCCCACTGTGTCCATTACACACTTCAAACACTGTCCTGGTGAATTCAGGGAGAAGTGCAGGCTGTGTGTCCCAGAGGGGAGAGGATCAGATGATCCTACTAGTGTTGGGCGAACAGTGTTCGCCACTGTTCGGGTTCTGCAGAACATCACCCTGTTCGGGTGATGTTCGAGTTTGGCCGA
This sequence comes from Hyperolius riggenbachi, assembly GCF_040937935.1. Lineage (NCBI taxonomy): Eukaryota > Metazoa > Chordata > Amphibia > Anura > Hyperoliidae > Hyperolius > Hyperolius riggenbachi. Next base: position 25,327,910 of record NC_090648.1, read on the forward strand.
ACACCTGGTGGTGTTCGGCCAAACTGTTCGGGTTCGCCCGAACGGCTCAATGCCTGGCCGTACAGGGCCCCTGTTCGGCCGAACAGGGCCCTGTACGGCCGAATACGGCCCCCCCTAATGGGGTCGCAGGCATAAGGGGGGGGGGGGGGGGGGGGGAGGGGAAGCATGCCCCGATCGCGGGGGGGGGCGGAAATTCCCCCCACCCCCTCTGCTAGCGCTCCCCCCTCTGCCCGCTTCCCCATACAAAAGTTTAAGGAAAGTAAAATAGTACCGGTGGTAGTGGCTGGCAGTGGCACTGTGAAGTGAGTGAAGAGGAGGAGTCCGGAGAGTGACGCGTTGAGGGAGGCCGGGCAGCGGGCAGTTCAGCGGTAGTACCCTTGTGGTACTTCCGCCCTTTCTCTGACCTCACGTCCTCTGCATATGAGGGTACGTGTGACGCATGGTCCAGCCAAGCTTTCCCCTCCCCCTCCGAGCCCTTGTCCACCTCCGATGGGCGGTGGAGGTGGAGGCCGCAATTTCCTGGGGGGGGGGGGGGGGGTTCATGGTGGCATCTGGGAGTCCCCTTTAAAAAGGGGTCCCCCAGATGCCCCCCCCCCCCCTCCCAGGAGAAATGAGTATAGAGGTACTTGTACCCCTTACCCATTTCCTTTAAGAGTTAAAAGTAAATAAACACACAACCATAGTAAATAAACACACAAACATAGAAAAAGTATTTTAATTGAACAAAAAAACATAACCACGAAAAAAGTCCTTTAATATTCTTAATTAACCATTAATACTTACCTGTCCCTTTAAAAGCCAGTTCCCACGCAATATCCTCGGAAATATACTAATCAGTTACAATGTAACAAAGTTATTACAATGTAACAACTTTGTTACTTTGTAACTCCACCGCACCCGACGTCACTCGCCGCTCACCCGCCGCATACACTCTAAGTCCCCGCCGGCTCCCGCCGTCCACACCTGTCACCCATATACATGCTGGCACCCATGGGTGCCAGCATGTATATAGGTGACATGTGGGAGAGGCGGGGAGGGCAGCGGAGCCGGCGGGGACTTAGCGTCCTGAACCCGACAGAGCTCTGAGCTATATAGCTCAGAGCTCTCTAAAGCATCTTTGTATTTGGGCTCCAAGGAGCCCCATTGGTCCTTAGCAGACCAATGGGGTTCCTTCTGATTTGAAGGAACCCCATTGGTCTGCTAAGGACCAATGGGGCTCCTTGGAGCCCAAATTCAAAGATGCTTAGAGAGCTCTGAGCTATATAGCTCAGAGCACTGTCGGGTCCGGCGTAGTTACAATGTAACAAAGTTGTTACATTGTAATAACTTTGTTACATTGTAACTGATAGAACATTTCCGAGGCTATTCCGAGGGATCATTTAGTTAAAGGGACAGGTAAGTATTAATGGTTAATTAAGAATATTAAAGGACTTTTTTCGTGGTTATGTTTTTTTGTTCAATTAAAACACTTTTTCTATGTGTTTGTGTGTTTATTTACACTTAACTCTTAAAGGAAATGGGTAAGGGGTACAAGTACCTCTATACTCATTTCTCCTGGGAGGGGGGTGGGCATCTGGGGGGCCCCCTTTTTAAAGGGGACTCCCAGATGCCACCATGAACCCCCCCAGGAAATCACGGCCTCCACCGGAGGTGGAGAAGAGCCCCTTGTCCTTGGATTGGACAAGGGCTCGGAGGGGGAGGGGAAAGCTTGGCTGCCCCTCCCGAGACCCCCCAATCCATGGACCATGCGGGCTGGTATAGTCAGGGTGCGGAGCCCCACGCAGCCGGTGCTCCGCATTCTGGCTATCCCAGTCTGCATGGGGGACAAGGGGTTAAAGAGGTCTGGGAGGGGGGACCCCACGTCTTTTTTAATATTTCCCACACTCAGAACGAAGTAAGTAAAACTCTTCCCACTTGGGGGAATCTATGAAAATAAAACACTATTGTTACCTGTGCAAAAAAAAAAAAAAAAACCTGACATTTTCCGCATTTCAAAGACATTTTTGCCCTTGAAACTAAAAATCGATTTTCTCAAAAACTATAAGGTCTTTTTGGAAAAAAAATGTTTTCCTCTTATTCCTTCTGATCTCCTTAATATATTCTCCAAATTTGAGGCTCTTAGCACTTAAGGGGGCTTTGCTATTAACCCTTAAAGTCGGTGGCTTTTTTATATTATACGGGAGCGTAATATTATGCGATTACGGCAGACTGTAATTTCAATAGGAGTTTACTGTCTTACGCGTAATGTTACGCGTAATAACGTAACCTATGGTCTACGCGTAATTAATTACGCGCAAGACAGTAACCTTACACGTAACGCTTACGGTGCATTTGTAGTGAATTACGATGCGTAATTACGCTAATACGTAATTTCGGCCCAGCACTGCCTTCCCCATCAAAGCCGCTGCCTGGGTGGTCAGTAGGTTAAGGCGCCCCTGGTTGTGGGGTGCTATTAAAGGAATAACAATCAGCCAGGAGCAAGCTAACAAGTCTACAAGAGCCTAACTAAGCTTTCCCTATCAGAGTCTGTCAGCAGCTGTCCCTTGACTAATTACTGTAGGCAGACGAGTGAGTAAAACGGCCGGAGAACCTTGCATTTTATAAGGGGGGGTGGGGCTCTAGGAGTGAGTGTAGTCTGATTGGCGACAATGTGCCTGCTGACTGTGATGTAGAGGGTCAAAGTTGACCCTAATGGAGCATTATGGGGGTGAACAGAACTTCCGCAACAGTTCGCCTTCGCCGGTGATCGTGAACCACCCAAAGCACTCATGGAACCATTCCCGGGCGAACCAGTCGGCCCATCTCTAATCTCTAATAGTTTGAGCCACGGCCCCTGAACAAGCATGCTGATTAGGTGTGTGATTCAGCCAAAGAGATTAGCAAGGATAGCCAGGCAACTGGTATTGTGTAGAAGGAAATCCATAGCCCACTCAGTGAAGGATCCCTGTAAGGATGTGGGAGGAGGAAGAGTGGAAACCCAGGCAAACATGCTAACAGGATGTAGATATACCTGATCATGCTGCACTAGGATGCCATCTGAGCAGCCACCTTTCATATGGCGGTCGGTCTGGGCATTCATCAAACAGTAATAATCAGTAGTTTTGTCTGTCAGAATCCTCCAAGTGTTCACGGTGGTCTCCAACGATAACCGCAAAGCATGTTTTTAAGGGAACAAACTGAAAAAGATAGATATATATGTTTAGATGTCATGTCTGGGGTAGCTTCCATTGCTTAAGCAATTAATAAATATAACGTATTTTACAATTTGGAACAACTATTTCACTGCGGATTTCCTTAACAATACCAAATATAACTAAATAAAATTCCATTACAAAAGCAACATAGCAAAATCCAACAGGGTTAACACACTGAATCGCACCATCGGATTTTGCTAGCATGGCCAAAAAAAAAGGCAAAAATCAGACATTTTCGAAAAGGGACCATAAGTTGCAAACCCTGCCCTGTGCCATTGTAAACAATGGGGCTTTCCATTGAAGTTTAACCTTTTCCGGATCGACTCTATTAGGCCTGGTGCACACCAAAACCCGTAGCAGATCCGCAAAATGCTAGCAGATTTTGAAACGCTTTTTCTTATTTTTCTGTAGCGTTTCTCCTAGCATTTTGCGGTTTTGTGAAGCGTTTTTGGTGTAGTAGATTTCAGATATTGTTACAGTAAAGCTGTTACTGAACAGCTTCTGTAACAAAAACGCCTGCAAAACCGCTATGAACTGCCGTTTTTCAGAGTGGTTTGCGGTTTTCCTATACTTAACATTGGAGGCAGAAACGCCTCCGCAATCCCCAAAAAATGCCTCACCCCGGGAGTATGCGTTTCAGCAAAACGCCTCCCGCTCTGGTGTGAGCCACCCCATTGAGATACATTAACCAAGCGTATCCGCAGCCGCAAAAACCCGTTCGGTGTGCACCAGCCCCTCCGATCCTATGCCGCACTTGTGGCTGTTGTAGCCTGATGCGGCCTAGAATCTACGCCACCCACCGTTACTGCTCCCAGACACGAACGTGCCCACCCGACAGGGGAGATTAAGCTGTCATGACAGCTGGCATCTCCATCTAGTGATCAACAACCATCACATATGGCTGCTGATCACTACGATTGCCAGTGGCAGAGCCAGGACAAGGTCCTCCAGCACCCAAGGCTGAGACACCAAAGTGTGTCCCTCCACCCCTCCACCCCAGCCGTCACACACTGATTGCTATTAGACTAAGAGGCACCCCAGGGCCCCCAACACCTTAATCTCTAGTTATCTGGCTTGTAGTCACTTCCATGTATCCTTTTCCTATTTCTTTCTGCTTCAAACACAATTAGGAATGGCAGCTGAATGAATTGTGCGCCCTTTCCTACATTGCGCCCTGAGGGTGGAGCCTCTCCAGCCTATGCCTCGGCCCGGTGGATTGTAGTGATCACCAGTAGCAGCTGCAGGGAGGAAAGAAGAGGATCCACTCACCTCCCTGCCGTTCCACGACGATTGGCGCTCCCCACCCCTCTGGCTGGCATCTCTGCTCCCTTTGACGTTGTCATCGATTCTTAGCTTGATGAGGTCATCAAGCTGCAACCCGGAACTGAGCAGCAGTAGGAGTAGAGATGCCCACTGCGGCTCATCGCTGGAGCCTGGAAGGTGAGTGAAGGCTGCTGCCCACGGGTTGGGTCACCTGGCCACCATGAGGACACAGCCCAGCACGCAAAACTGGGGATCCGACTGCCTGACCCCCCCCCCCCCCAAACGTGTGCCCCCCCCTCCCATGCAGAAGTGCCTGGTCCTTAAGGGAGGTTAGGCGGCCAGTCCCCAAAATGGTTAAAGCAGCCAGCCCACAATGTGTTGCCACGGCCTTCCCCCCTTTCCAATTGCCCAGCTGGGTTTCAGGCCCTAGTAGGGGGGGTTCCCGCGACGATAGACTTGTTGGTAGGCTGCAACCAAAATATTTGTTTTTATTATTTAAACTGTGGGTGGGGTTTACCAATTATGATCATTTACTGCCCAGGAGCTGATATAGTGACTTTTCACCAGACTTACATTAGTGGACTTTAAAGAGACTTCGAAGTCTATTTACATTATCTTAAGCAGCTGTCTTCAGCAATAAATTCTAAGCTGATTCACTGCGGCAGAACGAGTGCTTTATAGCCCAGTCCTGAAGGAGGCAGAGCTGTACGCTGTAGCTCTGCCTTCTCTCTAGTCAATTTCCGCCTCTCCCAGTCTTCTTTCACCGAGAAGGGCGGGGAGAGGTGAAGATTGACTGGAGAGGAGGCATAGCTACTGTGCAAAGCTCTGCCTCCCCCGGGCAGCAAGTTCTGCGACCTGCAAAGTCGTGGAACTTTGCAGGTCGATTTCTGGCTATATTTATTGCTGAAGAAAGCTGCTAAAAAAAAAAAAAAAAAAAAAAAAAAAAAAAAAAAGACTGAGTCTCTAAGGGAAAGAATTGCTTTTTTCCTAAGGCTCATACACATGTCCAAACAATCTGCCTAACCATCTTCCAAACCTGGTCTGTTGGAGGATAAGTTGAGCGTGTATACGTCTGGCAAACATCAAGAAGACCAACTAATAAGAGGTTGTTTGCCAGATCCAACCAGTGTATCAATCTGCCCAACTATCATGCAGGTTGGCATGTACGTACAAGTCTTTTGAACAACGGTTTATGAAAGCAGACACGTCGTGCAGTTTGTCGTTTAGCTTGCATGCATAGTATTTAAGGGAGTTGGTTGTTAGCTTGGCTTGTGTGTGCGTACTTGTCAGGTAAACAACTTGTGCATTATGTTGGGCATGTGTATGAGCCTTTAATAATTGCACTGGAGGCACCGTTGAAGAAGAAGGACAGAGTACAAGCCAGCAGACAGACAGAATAGAAAGAGGCAGCAGGATGAAGATGGGCAGCTTACAGCCAAGTGGCAAGGATGTGTAGAGATGGGCTGCAGCACTCAGGAGGCTGAAGATGGGCAGAGTATAAGCTAAATGCATTGAAGTCTTCAAACATGATTGGGGGGGGGGGGAGGAATTTAAAAAAAAAAAAAAAAAAAAAAAAAAAAAATTGCATAGGGGAGACGGAAGGCTCTATAAGACCCAGAGCCTTACCTCTCCTTAAGTATTTGCTTAATTTTTTTAAAATGCGGCTCCCATTCACTTTAAAGGATACCACAACCCACAGGCTGTGATAAACTAAATGCTGCAATGTGTAGGGGGGGGGGGGGGGGGGGGGGGGGGGGGGGAAGATGTTGAACCACACACACACGCGCTTCCCCCTTCCATCCCAACTCTTCTCTCCAAATCGCTGCTCCCAGCACAACTCCAGCTAGCATGTCACGGTAGCTTTATAGTGGAGCGCACACGCTGGGAAGGGAGGAGGCGGGGGAGTTTGTCAATCGTACCCATGGAGGCGGGGATCTGTTCCCATTGAAATCCCTTAGGTCATCAGTTCGCGACCCCCAATATTTAAAGGATACCCAAACTGAAATGTGACATAATGAGATAGACGTGTGTATGTACAGTGCATACCTCACTGATAAGAAATTCCCATTTTTATCTCTTTCTTGCTCTCAGAAGCCATTTTCTGCTAGGAAAGTGTTTTATAATTGGAATTTCCCATCAGTGAGGGTCACACTGTAGTCACTTCCTGTCTGAGTCAGACACTTACATACCTGACATTTAACTCTTTCAGACAGATAAATAAAAAGTGTGTGTGTGTGGTGGGTGTTGTGTGTGTGTGGTGGGTGTGGTGTGTGTGGTGTGGTGTGTGTGTCTCACGGGCCTTTGAGGACCACTGAGTAAGATAGTATGTATGGAAACAAGGCAGTTATATATTTTGAGCTTTTGACACGAAAATGGAGCTCCTCACTGGTGGCCGATGGTCGGAGTATACAATGAAAATAGAAAGCAGTAGGTATAGATGGCCCAGACCACTTTTCGAGCTGAAGATAAGCAGAATATAGGCTAGCAGTGACCAGGATGGGGAGAGACGGCCTCAAGATGGTCAGAGTAAAGGTGCGTACACACATACGACTATAGTCGTTTGAAAACGATCGTTTAAAAGCCACCAACGACCATTAAGTCTAACGACAGACGAGCTAGATTGTTAAAACGAACGATCTAGCTTGGCGGATTTTTTCCGACAATCGTTTGCAAAAGTAGTACATCGTTGGAAAACGGTTGTTCGTACTAGGCTTGACATGCGCATTTCACCATGCAATTTTATTTTGATGCACAAGCGCAATAGTTGCTTTACGTGATGTAACGTTCGTTCTAACGATCAGATCGTTACACACCTTTAAAAACCTAACTTTACTTTGGTCGTTCTTTCATCAATTAAAAGTTTGTTTGTCGTTCACAACAAACGATCATTGTCGCATGTGTGTACGTAGCTTTAGAGTCTAGTTCCACTAACATGCTGCATTCCGCATAAGCATTTCAGGATGTGGATTTCTGTGAATGTTGAAACGGAAATATATATATATATATATATATATATATATATATATATGCATATGAAATTAGATGCATGCTGCAGAAATCTGCAATTTTTTGTTTCTGCATTGCACCTCAACTGCAAGTTGGTATTCCATGGAAATAAATCCATTGACATGCATTAGTTACAGTTTCAATGCAAATACAGTTGAATCCTTTCATAGTAAACTCTAAGTGACCAGAAATAGATTATCTCAGAAGTTTACTACATCAGAATTGTTCATGCATTGCATAATTATATGGATGCATTTGCCGGGGCCTGAGGACCGAGTTTACTATATCGTGAGGTTTAGTATATCAGAGTTTGCGGTAGTGAGATTCTACAGTGTTTGTGTCACAAATTGGCACTTACTGGAAATAGGCCCTGCAGGCTGAGGATAGTAAGTGATGGCCTCCATTGGGATGCAGATCTTACAAGGCTGAAGGTGACCAGAGTATAGGCAAACCCAAGACCTGGATCAGGAGAGATGGGCAGTAAGGATGAGCGAGTGAATGCAAAAAAATTCACTGTCACCAGAGGAAGTGAACTAACTGCTGGGGGGGGGGGGCGGGGGAAATCATCTTTCGCAGCAAAAGTTCCTCTGTGAGTAATGGAGACTGGAGCATGGCAACTTACCCCACCCACCTGATGTATAAACTAGACTTAACTTGAACTCTCATCCTTACGGCAGAAAAATAATAACCCAGACTACAGACAAGTCACAAGCACCCAAGTACATACTGCACATTTAAGGCTTCTTTCCCACTAAGACGTTGCGTTAGATGCTGTGGAGATATATTGAGGTGCTGATATTAAGGATAACAGGAACATATTCTTTCATTTTTTTCTGCCAGAAGGGAGCTGTTACCTTGAGTTGCTTGGGGCAAGGAAATGGGTGATTGTCTTGACCATATGAGGTGCTTTGAGTCTGTATGCAGTTCCTCTGAGAGTGCAAATGGGATTATCTGCCTGGCTTTTGAACTCAGGAGACGGCCCATTGTCTCAATACACAAAGCAAGAGGACCAGAGTCTGGAGACTAACACAGGAACGTTTGAAATGTACATGACAGGCTATTAGAAATGGGTGAAGTCCTGTTGATACCATTTTTTTACCTGTGGAAATTAAATCATTAGTGGAGGTGCAAAACTATACCTGTAAATTACATCTAAAAAAAAAAAAAAAACGGAGACAGGAAAAAGCCTTAATCAAGTTTTCACCTGGAGTTGAAAGACTCACTTCACAATCTTTGATGTATAGACTTTTACCTGGAAATGGAATATGTCTGAGATTTAATTAAAACCTAGTTCCTCCCCTCCCCAAGGAAGTTGCAGCCTCCAGGCGTAGCTCAGAGTATAAAAAGCAGAGGCAGATGCCGAGTGACCATCTGCTCTGGGAGTTAGCGCATAGCTAGAGTCGATCTCGACTTCCGGTCGAACAAGCGGCATGCTCCTGCCGACAACGTTGAGACCTTCAAGTTGGTAACGTTTTTTTTTTAATCCCATTTTTTATTTTACGCAAATATCCGTGTGCGTTATCTTTGTAACTTATCTTGTAACTATTTTTACTTTGTTTTTTGTAATCTTTTTGTATATATTAAGTTCTGCATTGTTCTATGTTTTTCTAGAATATTAAATTATTATTTAATAAGTTTGACTTCTGCCGTACTAAACTAACACTCATAGCCTAGAAGAGACTGAAGTGTAACCGTGTATAAGTTCATGCCTAATTGTACGCTTGAGCAACACTACCGTATGAAATTGTAATTGCATTGTGTGTGGGGGCGTTTGTCATACGTTGGCCTAAGCGCGCAGCTGACCCAACGTACGAACAACGCCAGTGCGAGTAGCGACAGCAGAGTGGCTAACAGTATCGTTCGGAACAACTGTTAGTGGGTCTTTGCTTCACGACAGTGTAAGATTGCAACTGTGTGTGTGTGGGTGCGTGGCGTTCCCGTATTTGGCCTAAGCGCAAAGCTGACCCAAATACGAAAACGCAGAGTGCGCGCTGAGGACTCGACAGCAGAGTGGAAGTGTCTAGCGAACCGCTAGTGGTGGCAGTGAGAGGTGTTCTGAGGGGTCCCAGCCTTGTTTTAGCTTGACTAAGGCTGCTTCCCCTCTCAGTCTGGTCAAACCCGCAGTCGGGAACCGTATACGCAGGCGTGCCGCGGGCCGGTTCCTGACAGATGCCACGTTAAAGATAACCCGAGGTGGGGATCTTAGAGTTAAATCTATACACAGAGGCTGGGTCTGGCTATAGTGCCTAGCCTCTGTTGCTAGTTGAATCTTCCCTAAATCCCCCTGCGCTCCGCTCTCCCCCCATAAATTACAGCCATGCTGTCGACACTGAGCGTGTCGCAGCAGGCTCTGTTTACCATTCTAGTGCCACTCACGCCGCTCCCGCCTCCTGCAGAGCACCGGTCCCCACCCACGACCCTTCCCTCGCCACTGATTGGAGGGAAGGGACGCGGGCGGGGACCGGCGCTCTGCAGGAGGAGCGGCGTGAGTGGCACTAGAAAAGGTAAACAGAGCCCGACAGCGTGGCTGTCATTTATGGGCTAGAACGGAGCAGGGGGGGGGGGGGGGGAAACTTACGGGGGATTTAACTAGCAACAGAGGCTGGGCACTATAGCCAGACCCAGCCTCTGTGTATAGATTTAATTCTAAGATCCCCACCTCGGGTTCTCTTTAAGGTCGCATAACGTGCTCCTAACGCAACGCATAGTGTGGTTGAAGCTGGACGTTACATTAAGCCACGTTATGCGGCTCTTCATGTGTCTTGTGATGCGTACTCTTGGACGCATGCAGCATCACATGTTCCTGCCAGCCAATTGCCGCACAGAGCGGCGCTCCAGAAGTAAAACACTGCACGTCACTGAGTGCAGTGAATATTAATTAGCCATGTGCCTGGCCGAGGAGGGGAGACCTCCTCCAACATCAATGAGCATGTGCAAACAGTCGAACGCGGCTTAGCCGCTTATAATGTACCGCACACAGCACTTTAACTTGACGAACGTGGGCACTGTGAACAGCCCATTGATTTTTCATTACTGTATGGTGGGCTGCGTTACAGGCTGCACTAACGTGCCCCTGTAACATCTCACTGTGAAAGCAGCATTAAAGGATACCCGAGGTGACATGTGAAATGAGATAGACATGGGTATGTATAATGCCTAGCACACAAATAACTATACTGTGTTCCTTTTTTCCTTTCTCTGCCTGAAAGAGTTAAATATCAAATATGTAAGTGGCCAACTCAGAAAGGAAGTGACTACAGTGTGACCCTCACTGATAATACTATAGAACACTTTCCTAGCAGAAAATGGCTTCTGAGAGCAGCAAAGAGATAAAAAGGATCAATAGTTCATAGATTTTAGCTTTGGCATACTTCAATGAATGTGTCATTGAGCAAACAGTAAAAAAAAAAAAAAAAAAAAAAAACTTAAGGTAGATTTAACCCATTCAGGTTCCGTGGTTTTCACGAGAGAAATGTTCACCTCCCATTCATTAGCCTATAACTTTATCACAATGAACTGATCTATATCTTGTTTTTTCCGCCACCAATTAGGCTTTCTTTGGGGGGTACATTTTGCTAAGAGCCACTTTACTGTAAACGCATTTTAACAGGAAGAATAAGAAAAAAATGGAAAAATTCATTATTTCTCAGTTTTCAGCCATTATAGTTTAAAAATAATACATGCCTCCATAATTAAAACTCACGTATTGTATTTGCCCATATGTCCCGGTTATTACACCATTAAAATTATGTCCCTATCACAATGTATGGCGACAATATTTTATTTGGAAATAAAGGTGCATTTTTTCCATTTTGCATCTATCACTATTAACAAGTTTAAAATAAAAAAAATATAGAAATATTTCATCTTTACATTGATATTTAAAAAGTTTAGACCCTTAGGTAAATATTTACATGTTTTTTTTTTTTTATTGTAATGGTTTTTTTTATTTATAGTAAACATTTTATTTGGGTAGTTTTGGGAGGGTGGGGGGTAAACAATAGATTTATAATGTAAATGTGTGTTGATTTTAATTTATTTTCATTTTCAGGTGTAGTATTACTTTTTGGCCACAAGATGGCGGCCATGAGTTTGTTTACATGACGTCACTCTAAGCGTAACACACGCTTAGAGTGACGCATCGGGAAGGGAACGGCCAGAAAAGGCGCAGCTTCCGAGAGAAGCTGTCGCTTTTTCAGCGGGGGAGAGGAATCAGTGATCGGGCTTTATAGCCCGATATATTGATTCCCTGACTACCGAATCCGCGGCCGGGAGTGCACGTGCGCGATCGGCCGCGGGGGCGCGCGGTAGCGCACATGGTTTCTGGACGTAGTTTCTACGTCCAGAAACCAAAATAGGTTAAACATAAAAACAGAAATGTGGAATATCTTAAAAAGTAATTTTTAGGAGTAGGAAGACAGATACAATTGTTTATTCGTTTATTTTCCCCCTCAGGTGCACTTTAACTGTAAAGCATACCCAAGTTACCTGGGGCTTCTTTCAGCCGACGTAGTCCTTTGTAGGTCCCTTGCCCTCCTTCCAGTTCTCATCCTCGATTTTCTGTGCGGCCCAGTAGAGTGCACAACATGGCCAAGTCATGCTCTACTGAGCATAAGCTAACCCAGTGATGTGAATGTATGAACACATTCCAACCATGCACAGTTAAGAGTCTTCGCATACTGCGCATGTGCAGCTGTGACCACGAAGCACCACAAGGCTCCCGTGGCCAGGAGTGCTCTGTGTAGGCACAGAACACTCCCCGTCATGGGAGGGTGATGAAGGCCACAGGCCCAACAAACATGCGGTACTGCACAAGTTGGCTGCTGTAGCGGCCCAAAGAGCTGAGGGAGCACCAGAAGGACAGCAAAGGACATACAAGCCTGGGGACTTGTAGAAAGCCCAGTGGCCTGCCAGCAAAGATACACTAGTGGCTTTCACCTCGGGCTCCGGTGGTACCAGCTGAACCCGGTGGTGTCCCCCTACTGCACAGATGCAAATCAGTACAGACACGAATGGGCTCAGCCATTTCCACAGGAAGCAGAGTGGAAAGCTGCTAATGCAACCTTCACCTGGTGCCAGCTAGTGCACTATTGTGTGTCCCACACTCACCTACCTTGCTGTATCTGGTCAACGCGCTCCACGCTGTGCACAATCTTCCTTCACAACAAAGGTTGCTTAAAGGGAACCTAAACTGAGAAGGATATGGATTTTTCCTTTTAAACTAATCAGAGACAGGCATAGCCAGGGCTTTCAGAGCCCGGGGACAAAGATTATTAATGTGCCCTCTGAGGAGGGACCAATAAAGGGGCGCGACCACACAACAGAATGTGGGTGTGGCCATGCAACATAATGTGAGCGTGGTAATGGGTGGGGCCAAATATACATGACCTTAGCAGTGGTGTAAAAAAAGATCTGCCAGGAAAGTTTGAGCTCTGCCGTAGTGTTTCCCCCCCAAAATACATGTAATCTGACAGCATTTCACCAAATACATGAAATTTGGCAGAGGATCCTCCAAAATACAAATATGGCAGTGTTCCCCTAAAATAGACAATCTGGCAGCTGTTCACCAAAATAGGTGCCCCCAGTGGAAGTAACCAGGCCTATAGGTGTCCCTAGACTAGGTACCCAGGTTTATATGTGTTACCAGGATATGTAGCCAGGGGTACAAATGTCTAGACTAGAGTAGCGGTGCACAGATCTCTCTACTGCGCCGGGAATAAAGTGTTCTGCCACTGGCCCGCCACTCATATCTGGAGGGGGGGGGGACCTAAGGTGAGGGATGGGGGAGATGTCCCCCCCCCCTCCTCTGCATTTCACTGGGGGGGGGGGGGGAACCCACGGTCATGGCTGTGTGCCCCTAGGGATCCAGCACCCGAGGGCACATGTCCCCCTCCCCCCCCCCCAGCAATGCCCCTGAAACTAATACCCGTTGCCCAACTCTCCTGCTGATCCTGTGTCTAATACATTTAGCCACAGCCCCTGAACAAGCATGAAGATCAGGTGCTCTGACTGAAGTCAGACTGGATTAGCTGCATGCTTGTTTCAGGAGTGTGATTCAGCCACTACTGCAGCCAAAGAGATCAGGACTGCCAGGCAACTGGTGGTGGACTTCACTTGAACCCAGCTGTTCAGGCCACTACAGCAGGCAACATGCGCAGTACTGCACATTCGCTGGGCCAGCGGCAGTTATCCTTGATCCAATGACAGGGAATGTTCTGCGCACAGCACTCCTGGCCAGGGTAATTTTGGGTACCTGGAGTCAGAGGTCTCAATAAACTGAGGAGTTGGACGATTTTTGTACCACATCCATAACCTTGATGAGAATTAGACTAAGGGTGGGTGGGGCTGGTAGAAAGCCCAGGTAAGAAGAAGATTCCGGTGATACCTTTAATGACTAACTGTACATGATTTATTTCAAGCTTTCAAAACTTTAGGTTTCTTCTTCAGGCATTATACAGAACTGGATCAGAACCATACAATAAGAAGTCTTGAATCACATACATACAGACATAGGATTCTGTAAGGTTATTCAAAACTTGTACAAAGGCAGCAATTAAATATTCCCCTTGAAAATCAATGTGAATTTTGATTGGCTTTTGTAGGCCCCACCCACTTTTCTGAATTTCAGTCTCAGTTACCCAGTGACAAACTGTGCATAGTTTGGGAACTCTGCCATACAGTGTAAGAATGGCTGTTCTAAATTTCATTCAAATCCGTTCAGCCATTTTTGCGTGATCGAGTAACAAACATCCAAACTTAATATTAGCAGGTTATATATAGCACTGTCATCTTCCTCAGCACAGTACAAAGTATATTGTCTTGTCGCTAACAGTCCCTTGGAGGAGCTCACAATCTAATCCCTACCAGGGCCGTAGGTCAATGTATGTACCATGTGGTGTATGCATCATAGTCTAAGGAAAATCTTTTAGGGGAAAGCAAATTAACTTATCTGAATGTTTTTGGGATATGGAAGGAAACCAGAGTGCCCAGAGGAACCCCCACTCAGACAAGGGGAGAACATACAAACTCCATGCAGATAGTGACCTGGCTGATATTTGAACCAGGGACCCAGCGCTGCAAGGAGAGCGTTAACTATGCCACCATGCTGCTAGCGGTCCTTCCTCCCCTATACAGTTCCCTGGTGTCTTGTGCCCCCCTCCCCTATACAGTTCCTTGTGTGTAGTGGTTCTTTACCCCACAGCCTGTCACCAGGGAAAAGGGGAGCTATAGTTACCTGGGGCTTCTTCCAATCTGTGGTCCGTCAACTCCTCAGTGTCCACCCGGTCCCCTCGGTTGTGCCGCTGTCAGTCCTGGTAAAGGCAATGACTGAGCTCAGTTGAGAGTATTGCGCAGGTGTCACCTCAGAGCCTCCTCAATCGCACTCCCATAGTCAGAGTGTTCTGCTCCTGCACAGCTACAAGCTTTAGCCAACAGCGCAGAACACTCAATGAAGCATGATCAAGGCGACGTATGGCCAGTGCTGCGCAAGGAAGGGGGGGGGGGGGGGGGGGGAAGAGAGGGGGGATGGGCCGCGCCAAAAAAAAAAAAAATATATGGGATAAGAAAGCAGTGTTTACGCCGTGATGTGGTCAAACGAGGATTCGCATCATGGGTGTGCAGAGACTCTGTGATGCTAATAATATACCATAACCCCAAAGCAGCAAACACAGCCAACTATGACCATTAAATAATAAATGCAGCAACAGTTACCTTAAATACCACAAAATGAACGCAATGCGGGCAAACATTTCACCCAGGAAAAAAAAAATTAAAAAAAAAAATAAAAATGTATTTACCTGGCAGAAGACGTCCCCTCACGCAGCCGGCCTCTGGTGTGTGTGCAGCTCCCCGGGCTCACAGGCACTCAGGCAGAGCAGGGCTACGGCAAGATGGCGTCCGGAGGCGGAGCCCTGTACGGGAGACACAAATAGTCTCCAGTACAGGGCTCCGCCTCCGGACACCATCTTGCCGTAGCCCTGCCTGCCGGAGGACAATGCAGGCTGCTGGAGCGGGGCATGAATTAGCGCGGCTAGTTCATTGTACGGTGGCCTGAGTCCTGAGGCTGGGACGTCCTGCTGCTAAAAGCGGGACGTTTCCCGGGACCTCATGCAGCCTGGGACAGCGCCCCCCGACAGGGACGGATCTAAGGGGGGGGGGGGGGGGGGGGGCAAGCGGGTCTCTTGCCCCAGGCGCAGTTTGTTGAATTCTTAAAAAGGCGGCAAAATTTGGGTGGGGAATGACAGTTTAGGCGCCAAAACCTGACCTTGCCCCAGGCACAACTTGTTCTAGATCCGTCCCTGCCCCCCGAAAGCGGGACGTGTCCCAGGTAAAGCGGGACGTATGGTCACCGTACATATAGCCATACCTCCCAACTTTTTGAGATGAGAAAGAGGGACACTTAAGGCACACCCCTGATCACAACCCCAGTCATGCATACCATAAAGATTTCATAAGAAAAATATGTTTTATAATTCAAACCACACTGGTCCTTTCTATCTTGGCGCATTTTCCTTCATAATAACATTTGAAAATAAGAAAATGTATCGATTTAAAAGATGGGAATACAGTTCAGAGGCAATTAAAACGATAGATAGATATTTGCATAGAAAGAGGGACAAAGTAGTCCGGACAGAGGGACAAAGTAGTCCGGACAGAGGGACAGGGCTCCCAAAGAGGGACTGTCCCTTCAAAAGAGGGACAGTTGGGAGCTAGGCTATAGCTGTTGTGCTGTGGAGAAGAGAACATTTGTTTGAGCAGCACCAGGCAGAGTGCAGATTTGGATAGAGTGCAGGTCTCTGTCCACATGAATGATCCATTCCTACCACACCTGCACAGCAATTAGGCCCAGTGCACACCAAACAAACCTCTAGCAGAGCCACAAAACGCTAGAGGTTTTTAAAGCAGATTTCAGAGCGATTCTATCATGTTTAGAGGTTTTCTAAACATGCCTAGCAGTTTTTGGAGCGTTTTTTGTGTAGCAGATTACATATATTGTTACAGTAAAGCGGTTACTGAACAGCTTTTGTAACAAACACCTGGAAAACCACTCTGATTCTAGCGTTTTCCCACTTTCCTATACTTTAACATTGAGGCAGAAATGCCTTTAAAAAAAACAAACAAAAAAAAAACCTGCAGCCCCCGAGTTTGCATTTGTGGAAAAAACAAACCGCTCTGGTGTGCATCAGCCCATTTACTTTCATTAGCCAAGCGGTTTCCAAACAGCTAGCATTTTTAAAAATGCTCCAGAACAGCTCTGATGTGCACCAGCCCAAACACATGCTCTCTACTGGCTATGAGAGACTCCCATCAGACAGACCTCCCACCATTCCTGCCTCACCTGCTGCTTCCTTCACTCCTCACTTACTTCTCCTGACTGCCATCAATCAGTCAGATTAGTGAGCACTGCACCTCCTCCCTCTGTGCTCTCCTCACTTCATTTCCCTGGCCTCAGCTGGCTGCTTCCTGTAATCATCACACTGGGCTGGAGCCTTTTAACCTTGCTGCCCCAGCCCAGCATCACATGGGGGCGGAGCTACCATGACACAGCCCAGCCTGAGCCTGCAGCAGCCTCTCAGGCCCGATGCACACCAAAACCCGCTAGCAGATCCGCAAAATGCTAGCAGATTTTTAAACGCTTTTTTTTATTTTTATGAGGCATTTTGCGGATTGCTGCTGTGGATTTCAGTGTAGTACATTTCATATATTGTTACAGTAAAGCTGTTACTGAACAGCTTCTGTAACAAAACCGCCTGGCAAACCGCTCTGATCTGCCGTTTTTCAGAGCGGTTTGCGGTTTTCCTATACTTAACATTGAGGCAGAAACGCCTCCACAATCCAAAAAATGCCTCACCCGGGAGGATTCGTTTCTGCAAAACGCCTCCCGCTGTGGTGTTTCACTCCCCCATTGAAATGCGTTACCCTAGCGTATCCGCAGCCGCCAGCGGCTGCAGAAACGCTCAAAAAGCCGCTCGGTGTGCCCCAGCCCTCAGTATGGATGATTAATGCTGAGAGGAGATATTTTGTGCTGCAGGCAGGGATTTGTGAACCCTAGACGTTGAGGTGGGGCCCACTGGGACGTGGAGGCGGAGCAAATTACCGGTACCCCGGTGGGTCTGTCCGACCCTGCCTGTGTCAGGGCTGGTGCACACCAGAGCGGTTCTGGAGCGTTTTTTAAAACGATAGCAGGGGAAAACCGCTTGGCTAATGAAAGTGAATGGGCTGGTGCACACCAGAGTCGCTCGTTTTTTCCACAAACGCAAACTCCTGGGCTGCAGCATTTTTTAGATTTCTGAGGTGTTTCTGCCTCAATGTAAAGTATAGGAAAGTGGAAAACAGCTCTGAAAAACGCTACATCAGAGCATTTTTCCAGGCGTTTTTGTAACAGAAGCTGTCCAGTAACAACTTTAGGGCTGGTTCACACGGGCTTCTGCGGAGCTTTCGCTCAGCGCCACGTTCAAACGCCGGCGTTTAGACGCTAGCTTTTGAAGGCTTTTGGGAAGCGTTCAAGGCTACCAGTTCTGGTGTCTGCTATTGTTTTCTGGCGTTTAACCCTCTGAAAGCAACATGTTGCTTTAGAGACTAGACGCAACGACGGGATCTACCGCCAGGTCTAAAAAAAGCCAGCTCTAAACGCTCCCATTCACTTGAATAGGACGGCGGTAGATCCCAAAAAACACAGCGTCTTAAACGCTGCATTAAACGCCACAAAAACGCCCATGTGAAGCAGCCCTTACTGTAACAATATTTGTAATCTGCTGCACAAAAACACTCCAAAAAATGTTAGGCATGTTTAGAAAACCTCTCTAAACATGCCTAGAATCGCTCTGAAATCTGCTTGAAAAACCTCTAGAGTTTTGCGGACCCGCAAGAGGTTTTTGGTGTGCACTGGGCCTGAGTCAGAGTGAGGTGCGAGCAGCTTCTTGGAGGCTGCTGTCACCGCTGTGATTACAGGCTTCACTCTGCTCTGTGTTTATACTGTCACTGGTGTGCCACACATGGAAAGGAATGACTCCTTCCCATACATAACGTGACGGAGTACGGGAACTCCAGCCAATCCGGCATTACAGAGGTTGGCCGAGTGCCAGAAAACGGAGATTTTCCCCATGGTTGGTACTGATAATCTATCTCACGGCAGAGCCCAACCAATGACGTCACCGTGCTCAGCTCTCCCTCCATTCAGTGATTACGCTGTCAGGCCTTGTTCACATTGCGATTGGCTGTGTGTCCGTCTGTGGTGGGCTTTTTTCTTGCAAGTTTTTTTAAAGAGCTTTCTGGCAATTTTCTGCTCATTCGTTCGTTTTTGTGGGCGTTTTTGTAAGCGCATTTGCAGGGCGCTTCTATCTCTTAACCTCGAAAAAAATACAGAAACAAATACAATGTATTTAAAAAAAAAAACCTCACACAATCGCCTGCTAAAGTGATTTTGTGAGTGTTTTGCATTTTTCCTATACTTTCCATTAAGGCAAATCACCTCTAAAATGGCCCAAGCACCGCTTTTCTAAGCGGATTGCAAACAAACCGCTCAGATATGAACTCTCTCATAGAGAATCACTGCACAAGTGTTTTCAGGGTGATTTTGAAAATCGCACGCGCTTAAATTTTTACAAAAACGCCTATAATGTGAACAAGGCCTGACACTGCGCTGCACTGTGGCTAAACAAGACTGGCGACTTTCTCCGGCGGGGCATCTAAAACACACATAATGTAGTCAGTGGTGATGCCTAATGCTACGTACACACATGCGACAACGATCGTTCGTTGAGAACGACGAACAAACTTTTAATTGATGAAAGAACGACCTATGTAAAGATAGTTTTAAAAGGTGTGTAACGATCTGATCGTTAGAACGAACGTTACAACACGTAAAGCATCTATTGCGCCTGCGCATAAAAATGAGAAGTTTCACAGAGAAATAGTGAAATGCGCATGTCAAGCCTAGTACGAACGACCGTTTCCAACGATGTACTACTTTTGCAAACGATCGTCGTTGGTTAAAATCCGCCGAGACAGAACTTTCTTTTGTAGCGATTTGGCTCGTTCGTCGTTTGCCTTAATAGTCGGTGGTTCGTTTTTTGTAACGATCGTCGTTGGTAAAGATCGGGGAACGATCGTTACAAACGACTATAGTCGCATGTGTGTTTGCATCTTAAGTATTGCATTTAAGTGCATTTTTTATGCATTTTTTTGTGGGGGTTTTTTAAATTTTTATTTTTTTATAAGTATTACCACTTCCCGTTGACTTGCATCACTTAAAGTGATTCGCATAAAACACATAAAAAATGCATAGAAAACGCATATGCGATTTATATGTGCGAACTGAAAACATATTAAAATGCAAGAGAAAAGCATGTGCAGGAAAGAACACAAAACTCAAATAACGTACAAGCACTTATGCAGCAAAATGCTACCTTTTGCGCACTGCCTAGTGCACATGTGTCAAACTCCAGGCCTGGAGGGCCAGATCCATGCCAGTGTTTAGGATAGACTGAGAAAGAGAGGAATGTGTTCTACCCGATGGACTGCGCCTTTCCTGATTCAGACCCATCAACTCATTTGAGCTGTATCAAAAATGTGTGAGGATCTCGGCCCTCGTAAGACTGGTTTGACATACCTGGCCTACTGTGTTTTCCTACATCCCACCTTGTCCAATCCCTGCCCCCCACAGGTGTTGTGTTAATCAGGTGACTTCATGTGGGTCTGAGTGGAGGTCCCTTTAAAGTATGTTTTATTATGCATGGCCCAGCCTCTTGCTCCTCATGTGCTAGCTATTAGCCTGATCTTAGCAGCTACCACTTGTGTCTTGAGTTTGTAAGGCCTCTTTTCCACGGACTGCTAATAGGCAGTGAAATGCCTCTCAAACTCTCACAACTGCTCGCTGCTGCCGGGTAACTGCTCACTGCTGCCTGGTAACTGCTCACTGCTGCCTGGTAACTGCTCACTGCTGCCTGGTAACTGCTCACTGCTGCCTGATAACGGCTCACTGCTGCCTGATAACGGCTCACTGCTGCCTGGTAACTGCTCACTGCTGCCTGATAACGGCTCACTGCTGCCTGGTAACTGCTTGCTGAGCACACAGTTCAACTGTTCGTGGAAAACAGGCCTAACTTGTCTGGTGTATGCAGTACCACAGGGGGGTGTTTTGGTGGTCCTCCCGTGATGTCTGCTGTACCAGAAGAGCTCTATTCACAATCAGGCATGCAGTAAAGGATTTTTTACCCCTGAATTACAGCCAGCGGTAATGTCTGCATTTTTTCCACATTAACTAAAATTTTCCGCATGTTTTACGCATTTGGGTATATTGTGGAAAAAAGCGCGGTAACAACCGTAAAGACGGCATTAAACATGTGGAAAAAAAGTAGCATTAAAAAATTGTCTTCTTAAAAAGTCCAACAAACACAGCACTTAAAGGAAACATCCAAGCTCTAAAAACACGGTACTTATCCGTTAGCCGGGCGCATCCGGCAGGTGGCGCTGTTGTAGCGAATTTCATTCATGCTTAGTTAACGTAGTGCTGTGTGAATGGAAGCGCCGCAGGTGGCGCTAATTACATTGATACGGCACATAACAATAACAGTGTTAATGGGAACTAATATGTATTTCAAGTGGCCGGAACTGTTACTTAATGCAATTAAAATGAAGGCGGCGGCAATTTAACAGATGAAGCCGCCGCCTTCGTCTGTTCTTCGTCTTCTTCTCCCACTTTGCCCTCCTCTGGCTTCTATACAATGCTGGCAGCCTGCGGGGACATGCGTCTCCCCCCAGAGTCATTCGTCGCGGAAGGGAATCCTGTTTGTTTTCTTGCGACGAACGACTCTGGGGGGAGACGCATGTCCCCCCAGCTGCCAGCATTGTATAAAAGCCAGAGGAGGGCAAAGGGGGAGAAGAAGACGAAGAACAGACGAAGGCGGCGGCTTCATCTGTTACATTGCCACCGCCTTCATTTTAATTGCATTAAGTAACAGTTCCGGCCACTTGAAATACATATTAGTTCCCATTAACACTGTTATTGTTATGTGCCGTATCAATGTAATTAGCGCCACCTGCGGCGCTTCCATTCACACAGCACTAACGTTAACTAAGCATGAATGAAATTCGCTACAACAGCGCCACCTGCCGGATCCGCCCGGCTAACGGATAAGTACCAAAAAAACAAAACAAAATCCACTTCCTGCAGCCCCGGTCACCCGTCCTGTGCCCTCGCTGCAGCTCGAGTAGCTCCCGGTGTCCTGCGCTGCAGAAGCCGACCTTACCAGGTCAGCTTCCGGGTCGGCTTCTTGTGCGCTCCACGGCGTGGGTCATGTGGTCCGGCTGATGTCATCGGATCTGTACTGCAAAGGCGCAGTAGTTCTGCGCCTGCGCAGTACAGACCTGATGACGTCAGTCGGCCCACGTGACCCACGCTGTGGAGCGCACAGGAAGCCAACCTGGTGAGGTTGGCATCTGCAGCGCAGGACACCGGGAGCTACTCGAGCTGCGGTGAGGGCAGAGGATGGCAGCCAGGGGCTGGAGGAAGCCCCAGGTGAGTGGATTTCGTTTTTTGTTTTTTAGAGCTTGGACCTTCCCTTTAGGCCTCCAGACTCCATTTAAAGTCAATGGAAAGCAAAATATATCACCTGCTACTTGTAGGCGATAAAAAAATAATCGGTACTTAAGGCAGAAATAATGCGCCCCATTTTCATTGTGAATTTGGATCCTTTGCATAAATTACCGACTTTTGTGGTAATTTTCAGCAACATTTGCGCACTTTTACAGCACTTTTACCGCATGTAGAAATTTAAGGCTAAAAATCTTTGAGAATTACACAATGACAAACTTTCGGACGCAATTTTCCGCATACTATTTTACCGCATGCGGTAAGGCGTTGTGAATAGAGCCCATTGTCATTAGGGGCGAGTGCCCTCCGGGTGATCTCAGGTAAGATTGCTCTCAAGCTTTTTGTCCTAGCTGGTATGTGTCCTATTATGGATTCACTGATTGCATGGTGAGGATGCAGCAGCGTCCACCGTTATGCTACATACACACTTGAGATAAAAGTCTTTGGAAAATGAAAGATCACAGAACAATTTCACCCCCTTCCATGTAGTATGAGAGCCATACTCTACACAGTCTATTCTATGGAGCTGAACTCCCGATCAGATAAAACTCTTTGTAAGATGCTGCACACACAGATGCTGTACACATTCAAAAGATCAGTATCTGCAAAAGATCTGTTCCTGCAAAAGATCCGTTCCTGCAAAATGCATTCATAGTCTGATATCTGCAGATCATCATACACACCTTGTTTAACAGACATTCATCTGCAGATCAGACAATCATCTGCAGATCTGAAGATCCATCCTGGTGGATCTGATCTGCAGATGAATGTCCATTAAACAAGGTGTGTATGATGATCTGCAGATATCATAGACTATGAATGCATTTTGCAAGATCTTGTGCAGATACTGATCTGTTGCATGTGTACAGCATCTTTGTGTACAGCATCTTGCAAAGATGTTCATCTGATGGAGTACATTTGAAATCGGCGCCGATAGACTTGGGCGCAGGATTCAGCGGTATAAGGCTGATCCTGCTTCTGCACAAGTCCGGGCCGATTTAATTACTATTCCCCCTCCAGGCCGCCATGGATAGTGGGGAAATGAAATAATTCGGCTTCCAGCGATTGCTGGAGGCCGAATTATTGTGTTTTTTAAGCAACCTCGGCTCCGTCTTCTGACGGAGCCGACGTTACTCACTGAGCGCTGCAATAGGAATGATTCCTATTGCAGTCTATGGAGGCGCCGGCTGCGCCCAAATCTAGCAGCGCTGAAAAGCACTGCTCCGCATCTGATGGGGAGTTCAGCTCAATATAATAGACTGTGTAGAGTATGACTCTCATACTTTATGGAATGGGGTAAAATTGGTCTGTGATCTTGCCTTTTCCAAAGACTTTTATCTCAAGTGTTTATGTAGCATAAGTGGAGGGACCCCTCTCAGGACCAGTGCACACCAAAAACCTCTAGCAGATCTGCAAAACGCTAGAGGTTTTTGGAGCAGATTTCAGAGCGATTCTAGGCATGTGTAGAGAGGTTTTCTAAACATGCCTTGCGTTTTGGAGCGTTTTTGTGTAGCAGATGTCATATATTGTTACAGTAAAGCTTTTACTGAACAGCTTCTGTACCAAAAACGCCTGGAAAACCGCTCTGATCTAGCGTTTTTCAGAGCTGTTTTCCACTTTCCTATACTTTACATTGAGGTAGAAACGTCTCAGAAATCTAAAAAATGCTGCAGCCCAGGAGTTTGCGTTTGTGGAAAAACGAGCCGCTCTGGTGTGCACCAGCCCATTCACTTTCATTAGCCAAGCGGTTTTCCCCCTGCAAGCATTTTAAAAATGCTCAAGAACCGCTTCGGAGTGCACCAGCCCTCAATGAGATTGGCCTTGTCATGGCTGAGTGTCTTATCCCGCGTTGCTGGGGATATGCGGCGCCAACAAATTTCAAAGACTAAGCTGTTGTGTTGATCTGCTGGCTTCATGTGGGTCTGAGCGGAGGTACCTTTAAATATGGTGACCATACGTCCCGCTTTACCCGGGTTGCGTCCCGCCTTCGGGGGGCGCTGTCCCAGGCTGCATGAGGTCCCGGGAAACATCCCGCTTTTACCAGGGACTCTGGCCACCGTACTGAATGAACTAGCCGCAGTGTCTCATAGATGCAGCGCTAGTTCATGCCCTGCTCCAGCAGCCTGCATTGGGTATCATTCATAAACCTGTTGACAGTAAGGAGAATCAGTGCGGGAAAACCCCGCTGTCGGTATTTTAGACTTCTGGGTGGGCATTCATGAAAAAGTGCTCACATGCGATAGTAGTGCGGAAATTTCCCGAACTAGGCTGGCGGTAGGCTTGCGGAAGCACAGGAAGCAGCCGAGTTGATACATTTCTCTGTGTTCCGCTCTACTGCAGCTGCCTGGGAGGTCTGTGTGTCTCCATTCACTTACATTGTTATCGCCACATCAGAGGGAGCGGTACTTCCCGACCTCACACCGCTTGCGGTGATCTTTACGAATTAACATTTTGCTACATTTTTTACAATAATTACCGCACAAGGCGGTGATTTATCGCTCTGCTCGGTAAGGTCAGCTTTTCATGCGGAAGGAGCCTTTATGAATGCTGAATTTGCTACGTGGGCGGTAAATTCAGCTGTTTTAAGCATTTCCGCATGCGGAAATGCTTTATGAATGATACCCATGGTCCTCTTCCGGCAGGCACAGGCAGAGCAGGGCTACAGGAAGATGGCGTCCGGAGGCGGAGCCCTGCACTGGAGACTATTTGTGTCTCCAGTACAGGGCTTTGGGCGCCATCTTGCCGTAGCCCTGCTCTGCCTGTGAGCGCGGGAGATTGGAGGAGGAGGATCGTCCGGGGGAGCTGCACACACACCAGAGGCCGGGTGCGTGAGGGGACTTCTGTCAGGTGAGTAAATGCTTTTTTTTTCAGGATACACAAGTATATAAGCGCTTTACAATAAAAGTTAGTACAGATATGACCAGACAATACACCAAAAGTGATTGAGGTGGAGCGCTATCAGTAATATAAGTGAAACCAGGAAAAGAAGCAGATAAGCGCTCAGACAGTCCAGTCCTACAATATGCAATGGAGACACCCCTTATATATTCTCAGCTGATCATGCAGATGTATTTGAAGATGGCATCCAGGGTTAAAGACACAAACATATCTCCCCCCAAAGTATAACGACTCACCAGATGGTGCGGCCTACAGGGCCCGTCTGCGCAGCAGGGGTATTGGCCACCCCTCAGCCTCTCTGGCAAGTCTCCACAACTGACTCCTTAGGTAGATGAACCTCCAGGAAAAAATTTGAAAGACGCTTCACATAGCGTAAAAGGGATTAATCCCGTATTTATTAAAAATAAATGTGTTTAAAATTGAGCAATGCTCAAGGTACACTAATACAAATGCGGTATGGGGCTTAGGCCAAGCATGCAGCCAATGCTCAGAGGCAACCGTTGGAGAAAAAACTCCGCAGAGCAAAAACCCCGCCACCAGGTCAAAACAAAGATGGCGCCTGTCAGCCAATCACCGCGTCCGGTGACGTCAGACGCAACGCTGCTCCGTAGCTCCTCCCGCCTTTTCCTGGCTCCTTTTTTTTTCAGGTGAAATGTGCCCCCATTGCATTTATTTTGTGCTGACATGTTTGCCCCCATTGCGTTTATTTTGTGCTGACATGTTGCCCGCAATGCGTTTATTTTGTGCTGACATGTTTGCCCCATTGCATTTATTTTGTACTGACATGTTTGCCCCCATTGCATTTATTTTGTGCTGAAATTTTGCCCGCAATGCATTTAATTTGTGCTAACATGTTGCCCGCAATGCGTTTATTTTGTGCTGACATGTTGCCCGCAATGCGTTTTATTTTGTGCTGACATGTTGCCCGCAATGCGTTTTATTTCTTGCTGACATGTTTGCCCCATTGCGTTTGTTTTGTGCTGAAATGTTGCCCGCAATGCATTTATTTTGTGCTGACATGTTTGCCACCATTGCGTTTATTTGGTACTGACATGTTTGCCCCCATTGCATTTATTTTGTGCTGACATGTTGCTCGCAATGTGTTTATTTTGTGCTGACATGTTGCCCGCAATGCATTTATTTTGTGCTGACATTTTGCCCACATTGCGTTTTTGTGCTGACATGTTACCCATTGTGTTTATTTTGTGCTGTCATGTTGCCCATTGCGTTTATTTTCTGGTGTCCGGGGTAACTGTTGCTGCATTTATTATTTAATGGTCATAGTTGGCTATGTTTGCACCTTTGGGGTTACGGTATACTATTAAATAGCATCACACAGTTTCTGCACACCCATGATGCGAATCCTCGTTTGACCACATCATGGCGTAAACACTGCTTTCTTATGCCTCGCTATTACATCACTATGTTAGCTCCGCCCATACATTGTCATGGCCACGCCCACTTTTTGGCGTGGCGCAAACCCCCCCACTTTTCGGCGCGGTGCGCAGCCCTCCCATTTTACGCACCTCCACCCCTCTTTTTGGCAACGCTTGCCGCCTACATTCATGACGTATACGGAAGGAGAAGGCCCGACACTTGCCAGTGTCGCCCGGGGGACCGGCCTGTCCGCACTATGCGGACAGCCGCCGGGAGAAGAGCCAGGAGGCCGGCGTGGGATGTCCCGACCAGGGCTGGGATGGAGAAAGCCCGGGGTAAGTTCAAATTTTATTTTTACTCTGAGCTCAGAGTCACTTTAACTACAACCAAGTGGTTCTGATTTCCTTGCACACATACAGGTGCGTAGTTTTGCTAGCATTTTTACTGCGTGACATTTCATCTGCAATCACCTTGCAGTTCAGAGCAGCACAGTACTGATTAATTACCATTCACTTGTGTTGGAATTTGCATGCCTATTCTCATTAAATGTTGGATGTCCATATAAAACCCTTTCCCTGCCTTAACAATTTTCCTGTCACAGTGATCAACTTACCTCGTAGCTGCCTAAGGGCCCATTCACACTTGCTTTGCGATTTCCCTTTACCTTCCACTGAGCCACAGCGCTCAGAAAATGGTACAGGCAGCGCTTTTGCGCTTTTTATTAAAATCAAAACGCTCACATGTGAACAATCTCATAGGAAATCATTGCACAAGTGCTTTTAGGGTGATTTCTAAAATCGCCATCTCTTAAAAGCCGCAAACGCTCCTAGTGTGAACAGGCCATTACTGGGTCTTGTGTGATTGCTGTTTATCTTGTCTTGCTAACTTGGGAACATATGCTATTCCTGCGGCGGAGAATAGCGGTGTTCAATCTTGCGTGCTAGGGATGGTCATAGTCAGCCAACTTCGATACGTTGGAACTACGCGTAGTTTTACGCAATTACGCTTCGCCAAACTACGGCTTTGAAATCAAATATTTGCTTCGTATGCATTTCGTAGACTACGCGTTAAAATACGCAATTACGCGTAGTGCGAAGCGTAGTGTATGCGGATGCTTATGCCCTTATGCAGAAAATTTTACACATTAATTCCTCTTAAAATGATCAAAACAGAAACTGTTCTATGCGTACATTCCCCTTTCCAATGCGTAAATTTGCAAGCATACAATCGCACGTGGAAAATTAGCCGCGAGCAACGCATTTGTAGTTCACTACACAATACACATGTGAACTACGCATAATGGGCGTAAGCTACGCGTAGCAGTACTTCCCTACGCGTAAATTCGTAAGTGTAGTTTTGAAACGTCACCTACAAGCTACGATGCGTAGATGCGAACTACGATGCGTAAATTTGCACTGGCGTAGTATCTGCTCATCCCTGCCTTCCATTCCTGCCGTGTGGCCATCACAATAGCTGCAGTTGCTATTGGTAACGCTCCTTCTACTCCTGCCTGACTGGTTGTTGCCATCACTGTGGTTGTGATTGACAGATGCTCCTTCCACTCCTGTCGTGTGGCCATTGCAATAGCTGCAGTTGCTACTGGTAATGCTTCATCTACTCCTGCATGTCTGGATGTTGCCATCACTGTGGTTGTGGTTGGCAGATGCTCCCTCCAGTCCTGCTGTGTGGCAATTACAATAGCTGCGGCTGCTATTGGTGATGCACAGCCAAGCCTGATGCCAGCAGCCATTAGTTAGATAGGGCAAGCCAAATTCATTCACCGTGTGGGGAGATGTCCCGAACGGTTCGCCCGGTGGGTAGTTTGCGCGGATATCAGCTGCCCGTGGCGGGTAGCGGACACACAGTGCGTTCGACCCGCCTCCTATACCTCATCATTGGGCTAAACTTTGACCCTCTACATCACAGTCAGCAGACACATGGCAGCCAATCAGGCTGCACTCACCCACGGACCCCTGCCCCCCCAACCCCCCTATAAAAACGCTGCAGCATCAGCCATGTTCTCAGTTTGCTGATCTTGCTATAGTGAGAGGAAGGGAAAGACATTTGGAGATAGGGAAAGCGTTAGTCAGGCTCTTGTTAGCTTGCTCCTCGCTGAATTTTGTTGCTGAAAGCACCCCACAAAAAGCTCTTTTGAGAGCTAATATTCTTCTGATGTGTACTCCATTATACCAGTGCATACCTTTCCACTGTACCTGTGTGACAGCACACTGTATTATACCAGTGCTTCACTTCCCTCTGTACCACACTGCATTATACCAGCGCATACCTTTCCTCTGTACCTGTGTGACAGCACACAGTATTATACCAGTGCATACCTTTCCTCTGTACCTGTGTGACAGCACACAGTATTATACCAGTGCATACCTTTCCCCTGTACCTGTGTGACAGCACACTGTATTATACCAGTGCATACCTTTCCTCTATAACTGTGTGACAGCACACTCTATTATACTGGTGCATGCCTTTCCTTTGTACCTGTGTGACAGCACGCTGTATTATACCAGTGCATACCTTTCCACTGTATCTGTGATTGAATGTACTATACCATAGCTCCCTTTGTGGGTGACACTGCATACAGCCCACAGAGAGACAGGGACAGTTAGCTAGGCTGTTCTTTATTGCTGAAACCACCCCAAAACAAAAACCCCTTTGAGGGCTCATATTCTATTATTGTGTGTGTGTGTGTGTGTGTGTGTGTGTGTGTGTGTGAGTGTGTGTGAGACAGACACTGCATACAGAGCAGGCCACAGTCATTGCTGGGACTTGCAGTTCTACTATCGCCTTCTATCTATTACAAGCCAGCACACTGTCTATCATCATAAGCTGTGCTTAGCTTCTAACTGTCTGTGTGGGATACACACTGCACACAAGCCACAGTTAGCCCACACACACCTGCTGTGTATTTAACACTGATTGAGTGCATCTTTGTGATTACACACACTGTCTACACTTTTGAATATTGTAAGTACTGCTGCATACCCTTCCCCCCCCCCAAATGGAAAAAATAACAGGCAAAGGCAGGGGCAGACCACCCAGCAGGTCTGTTCGAGGTCGTGCTGACGTAATTTTGTGCAGCCCTTGACCAAAGTATAGAGATGTCGCGAACCTCCGCAAACTTTCGCGGAAGGTTCGTTTCGCGCGAACTTTCGCGAACTGCTATGGACTTCAATGGGGAGGCGAACTTACACATTTTGAAAAATTTCTGCTGACTAGAAAAATGATAGAAAAGATGTTTCAAGGGGTCTAATACCTCGAGGAAGACATGGTTGAGTGAAATACACATCAAAAGTCCCAGAAAAAAATCTGGATTTAACACAAAGCAGTGTTTTAAGGTCAGAAATCTCATTGAATGTTTAATTGCAGGCCTACACTGCTTTACAACATCAGGATGTGTAATCCCTCTGACTCCTTCCTCCTGGGGGGAGGAGGGTCTTGTCTTCCAGGGAATTGTAGTATTTCAAAAGCCAGCTTACATACCTTGGCCGGGAATTGAACCCAGGTCTGAGTGCATGATAGGTAGCTCACTTCACCACTATACCACCACCAACACTACATGCTGAAGCCAGCCTAGCATGTACCATTATGCTATATCCAAGATAAAAAATGAGCTTGCTTAAGGATTTGTAGTATGTCAAAAGCCAACTCACATTGGCCAGGAATAGAACCCAGGCCTACCACTCTGTAGGCTGCTATCCTAACCATTATACCCCCAACACAACACACTACAATGCTACATGCTGAAGCCAGCCTAGCATGTACCATTGTGATATATCCAAGAGAAAAATGAGCTTGCTTAAGGATTTGTAGTATGTCAAAAGCCAACTCACATAAGCCAGGAATCGTGGTAGGCTGCTATCCTAACCATAATACCACCAACACAACACAATGCTATATGCTGAAGCCAGCCTAGCATGTACCATTGTGATATACCCAAGAGAAAAATGATCTCTCTCTCTCTCTCTCTCTCTAGGACTTGATGCCATTGAAGTGAATTTTCAGCTTAAAACCATCCATCAACTAATACCAGCAGAATTTCACAGGCAATTTCGGAATTCTGACGGATTGAAAAAGCAATTCCGTTCCAACCAAATGGAATGGAATGACCAATTTCCGCCCAAAATTGCGGAGAATACAATTCCGCAGAAAGCGGTGACCATCCCTACTGGAGAGAGAGAGAGATGAATCTACATGGCTATCCGGGGTTCTCTTCGGACAACTGTTGAACACAAAAGGCAAGGCCACGCCTGGGTGGGCTTGAACCACCAACCTTGCAGTTAACAGCCAAACGCGCTAACCAATTGTGCCACAGAGACTGTGTACCACAAAGACTGTGCATGCAGTTGCTGTTGAATGATTTTATGGGGATGTATGTGTGTCTTTTGGAGGGAGGAAATAAGTCTGCTCCAAGAAGTTTAAGCATGTAGTGTTGGTGGTATAATGGTTAGGATAGCAGCCTACAGAGCGGTAGGCCTGGATTCTATTCCTGGCCAATGTGAGTTGGCTTTTGACATACTACAAAATCCTTAAGCAAGCTCATTTTTCTCTTGGATATATCATAATGGTACATGCTAGGCTGGCTTCAGCATGTAGCATTGTAGTGTGTTGTGTTGGTGGTATAATGGTTAGGATAGCAGCCTACAGAGCAGTAGGCCTGGGTTCTATTCCTGGCCAATGTGAGTTAGCTTTTGACAATACTACAAATCCTTAAGCAATTTTCTCTTGGATATATCATAATGGTACATGCTAGGCTGGCTTCAGCATGTAGCATTGTTGTGTGTTGTGTTGGTGATATAATGGTTAGGATAGCAGCCTACAGAGCGGTAGGCCTGGGTTCTATTCCTGGCCAATGTGAGTTGGCTTTTGACATACTACAAATCCTTAAGCAAGCTCATTTTTCTCTTGGATATATCATAATGGTACATGCTAGGCTGGCTTCAGCATGTAGTGTTGGTGGTGGTATAGTGGTGAAGTGAGCTACCTACCACACACTCAGACCTGGGTTCAATTCCCAGCCAAGGTATGTAAGCTGGCTTTTAAAATACTACAATTCCCTGGAAGACAAGACCCTCCTCCCTCTGGAAGGAGTGAGGGAGGAGAGAGCGAGTAATATAAGGAACTAGCCAACCCGCGGCGTAGCATACGCCGCATAAGAGGGCAGGAAGGGGGTATTGGGCACAGCGGTAGGGAGGGGGGTTGGACCCCCCCTCAACTGGGTCCCCCATGTGCACTCCCCCTCCAGCTTAAGCTCAGCAGGAACCCCCCCCCTCACCTGGGTCCCCCATGTGCACTCCCCCTCCAGCTTAAGCACAGTAGCAGCCGCCACTATTAGTGAGAGGCAGCGGACAGGGATGACTCACCTCTTCCATGTTCCATCCTGCGTTCCACTGCCGTCACTTCCTGCAATGCCGCACACTGTATTGGTGTAATTTGCCTTTTTAAAACAGAAGGATATCTGCAATAATTCAGCTATAAGTGAACATTTGTGGTTACCCACAATGCACTGCTACTAAATATGCAAATTATTCCTTTTCACCCTTGGTAAGTCAAGCAAGCCTATAGCTTTAAGTTTTACACAGTCATATAAAACCCACATGTAACAGCCTATTTCAGACATGTGATCCTCATCAGTACATAGCAGGGATTGATACGGCTGTATGAGATAGGGCTTGGACCAGTACAACAGAGTAACTAAGCAGCTCAGGGTGACCCAAACCACTCAGAATGTATAGGTGGATAAAAGGGACCAAAAATACCTTCTACTAAAAAATTCAAAGCTTGGTGTAATTTGCCTTCTTAAAACAGAAGAAAATCTGCAATAAGTCAGCTATAAGTGAATATTTGTGAATACCCACAACACACTGCTACTAAATACGCAAATTATTCCTTTTCACCCTTGATAAGTCAAGCAAGCCTATAGCTTTAAGTTTTACACAGTCATATCAAACCCACATGTGAAAGCCTGTTTCAGACTTTTGGTTCTCATCTGTACATGACAAGGATTAATATGGTGTATGAGATAGGGCTTGGACCAGTACAACAGAGTAACCAAGCAGCTCAGGGTGACCCAAACTACTAAGAATGTATAGGAGGATAAAAGAGACCAAAAAGTCCTCCTACTAAAAAAAAGTAAAGCTTGGTGTAATTTTTCTTAAAACAGAAGCAAATCTGCAATAATTCAGCTATAAGTGAACATTTGTGGTTACCCACAATGCACTGTTACTGAATATGCAAATTATCCCTCTTTGCCCTTGTTTTGATATGACACTACTTCTTCTTCTTGCTTGGACCGGCCCTGGGGGCAGGGCGCTACTTCTTCTTCTTGCTTGAAGGTTGAGGCACTTACTCTATTATATATATTGATAACAATCAGCTAGGAACAAGCCTACAAGAGCCTAACTAAACTCTCCCTAGCAGAGTCTGTCAGCAGCTGTCCTTTAACTAATTACTGTAGGCAGACGAGTGAGTAAAACGACAGGAGAACCTTGCCTTTTATAAGGGAAACTACACTCAAACTACACTCATTCCTGGAGCCCCCCCCGCTCCAGGAATGAGTGTAGTTTGATTGGCGACAATGTGCCTGCTGACTGTGATGTAGAGGGTCAAAATTCTGCTCAATGGAGCATTATGGGGGCGAATCGAACTTCCGGGAAAGGCGAACCACCTAAAGTTTGCCTGGAACCGTTCACCGGTGAACCGTTTTGGGCCATCTCTACCAAAGTACAGTGTTCAGAAGAAGGCACGTGCCATCAACCCCCAAGATTCTGCGGACATAGTTGACTATTTAACACAGAACACCTCATCTTCCTCAGCCCTGACATTGAACCGTGATGTATCTTCCTCCTCCTGCTCTGATGCGGACACACCACTTAACCTCCCTGGCATTCAATTTCCCCAGGATTTCTGTGCAAAAGGTGATCACATTAATTTTCATAACCTTTTTTTTTCCTGTAACCTGCCAAAA
The DNA here is from genome assembly GCF_040937935.1 of Hyperolius riggenbachi. Lineage (NCBI taxonomy): Eukaryota > Metazoa > Chordata > Amphibia > Anura > Hyperoliidae > Hyperolius > Hyperolius riggenbachi. The sequence continues at coordinate 25,361,223 of NC_090648.1, forward strand.
TGTGTCTAGCAAGGGTCTAGTATACAGTACAGGAGAGTATTGATGTGTATGCATGTCAATACTATTTACAGCATATTTTTTATTGACGTGTATTACCATCAATACAATTGTACACTGAGGAAGACTGGGCACTGTCACTTAAAACTTGCGTTTATTTCCTCTTCATGCCGGTACACAATACAGACATATCATTCAATATACGGACAGATCAAACCTGCAGCCATAGTGAAGTTGAGGTGCTCAAGTTTGGGTGACCAGGGTGGGGAGAGGACGGCACAACAGCCGTTTCATGCCAGACCGGCGCTTGCTCATGTGCAAGTGTCCTAAGGAATGATAGTGCTGTGCGGCTTCCTGGAAGAGGTTTACAAGCCGCGCCTCCGCCGCTTGTCATTGGAGGATGGAGTGAGTGTCAGTGGGGTCGGGGGTGAGGGGGCGGGGACTCGCTGGCCAGCGGCGAATATGTGCAGATAAGAAGCAGCGTTGCGCTTTGTTTACACACATGCTGCATAGCGATTGGCCATTTGATAAGTGCAACGTGCATTAGAATTAGTGTACAACTTCTAAAACAACATTGTGCAAACGCTTGCTACATTGTGCAATCCAAACCTATTCATGTAAGATGTGAAACATATAAATCAGCAACATCCAGTGCAAGTACATAGTGCAGGTTTAAAAGGAAATATGTCCTTTAAAGCTATATTGCAGCATGATCTTGTTACCGTTCTTATTCCCCTATTCCACATCCCATAAAATCCTTTTATGGGAAGAGGAGGAAGAGTTGTTTGAAACATCACCAGAACCAGATTTGTCATCAACACCTGTGGCATCACAGAGGAGGGGGGAGGAGGAGGAGGAGTAATCTGGGGAAGAGGAGTCAAAGGAGAGTGGTGGCTTTGAGGAGGAGGCAGAAGAACGACTGCAGCAGGCATCACAGGGGGATTGTGCTGCTCACCTTTCCCGTGGTACTGTTTGTGGCTGGGGGGGAGGAGAACTTCCCTGATATCACTGAGGAAGAGCAAGAGGAGATGACTAGTAGGTCGGCATCCAACTTTGTGCAGATGGGGTCTTTCATGCTGTCCAGGCAGTTAAAGGACCCCCGTTTAAAAAATCTCAAGGAGAAAGACCTTTACTGGGTGGCAACAATACTAGGCTCTCGGTATAAGCACAAAATGGCAAAGATGTTACCAAATTACAAGAGGGTAGAAAGGATGCAGTACTTGCAGAACAAGCTGGCAAGTATGCTTTACAGTGTGTTTAAGGGTGATGTCACAGCACAATGGAAAACAAGTGCCAGTAATCCTTTTCTTCCTCCTCCCATGTTCACACAGGCAAGGACAGGACACTCTAGCGATCAGATGGGGAATTAATGTTTGACATGCAGACTTTCTTTAGTCCAACACATCGCCTTTCGGAATCCACCCTCCAAGAATGCCTCGACCGGCAGGTAGCCGACTACCTGGCCTTAAGTGCGGATATAGACACTCTGAGCAGCAGCAATGAACCCCTGGACTATTTGGTGAGCAGGCTTGACCTGTGGCCAGAGCTGTCACAATTTGCCATCCAACTTCCGGCTGCCCCGCCTCAAGCGTCCTGTCAGCATGGACCTTCAGCGTAGCAGGAGGCATTGTCACTGAGAAGAGAAGTCGCCTAGGTCAAAAAAGTGTTCAGCACCTTACCTTTATCAAAATGAATGAGGCATGGATCCCCGAGGGCAACTGCCCGCCCGAAGACTAAGTCAGTCCCCACGCAGCATCTCTGCCTGCACGCCGTGTGACTGGCTGCCTGCCCAAAGACTAAGTCAGTCCTCACACAGCATCTCTTCCCGCTGGCCGCTTGACTGCCTTCTCCGCCACCACCAACAGGGTCCAGGACTCCAGGTGGATTCCTGAATTTTTAAGGCCACTGATTGCTAGCAGGCAGTGGCCGCTACCAAAAAGAATAATTTTTCTGGTGTGTGTACATGCCTAATTTTTCTGGCTGCACTACGGCTGCAACAACAAAACAAAAGGCATGTACATGTGTCAATTCCCCTTCGTGATCGTTACCTTGCCGCGGTGAAGGGACTTGCAAATCACAATGAAGCAATGACCTATATGAGTGTGTTGGGGTCACACCCAAGATAATAAGGTTGTTGTTGCTTCATTGTGGAGAGACCAAATTCGATCACTGTTGTTCTGTCATTGAGCTACCTCAGCCCGACCATATGGGCTGGAATATCACCATCACCTGCACTCTTGCCATCGTGCGCACCAGCACGGCCATCACTACACAAACAGCTGAGTTTAGTCTGTCGGTGTGAAGCAGTACACTACTTACACTACCTGCTGATCCATGTCTACACATGCAAGATGTTTTCAAGCACTGTATGCCTCCAATATAGGAATGCAATGTGATTTCTGCCCTTTAGGGATTATAACCCTGCTGTGCATCAAATCTGGAATTTTCCCCGGGACTTTTGGCATGCATCTCACTCTGCCATGCCCCCTCCAGGTGTTAGACCCTTGAAACATCTTTTCCATCACTTTTGTGGCCAGAAGCAGTGTTTGTAGTTTTTAAAGTTTGCCTGCCCATTGAAGTCTATTGCAGTTCGCCGAGTTCACCACTTCACAGATTTTAGCGGAAGTTCGCGTTCGCGATCCACGAACCCAAAATCTGAGGTTCAAGCCATCTCTAATGGCCATTTCGCTGTCTAATAGTCTGCCAGCTACGATTGCTGCTGGCAGACTGTTTATGGAGCTCTGCTTTGTCACTCAAGCAGGGATGCACGCACATCCGCACTTACGATCCCCGCTAATCTCCTCTTCCCGGACTTCCAATCGGCGTTATGCGGTCCTGGGGGAGCCACTCTGCTGCCGCCAATTGGAGTTAGGCAGTCGCAAAGAGGTTAAACAGTTTATGAGGCCCAGTGCACACTGAGCGGTTTTAGCAGCGATCCGCCAACTGCATCCGCCAGTGAAAACGCTTGGCTAATGTATTTCAATGGGATGGTGCACACCAGCGGTTTGAATTTTTTTCCAAACCGCAAACGTGCCCCTGCTGCATGTTTGCGATTTTCAGAAGCGTTTCGTCCTCAATGTAAAGTATAGGAAAAATGCAAACCGCTGCGGAAACGCTTCAGAGCGGTTTTCCAGGCATTTTTGTTACAGAAGATGTTCAGTAACAGCTTTTACTGTAACAGTATTTGTAATCTTCTACACAAAAATGCTCCCAAAAACGCTCGGCATGTTTAGAAAATGTCTGTAAACATGCCTAGAATCGCTCTGAAATCAGCTCCAAAAACCGCACGGTTTTGACGATCTGCTAGCGGTTTTAGTGTGCACTGGGCCTAAATTAATAACAATAACTAAAAAGACCAACCTTTAAAGTGGGTTGTTCTGTCAAAAATGTTTTTACAGAAATTAACATTAATTAAAGCTTTTCCAAATACATTAGTGGCATATTGGAAGAGCATATACCAAAGAAGCAAGATGTTTTGAATAAGGACAATACCATTTATTGGCTGACTTAGAGGTAAATAAAAAGTAAGCTTTTTGACTAATAAACCTTCTTCAGACTTTCATCCTGTATATACAGTATGAAAGTCTGAAGATGGCGTATTAGCCAAAAGCTTACTGTGAGAATCCGCTTAGCTGCCTGTGCAGGCAGGCAGCCTTTTGACCATTGTTTAGGTTTGCATGCTGCAGGACTCTGGAAAGGAGTCTTCCTGTGAAACACTCTGGAGAGTGTCAGCCATGCTCTTTGTTTGAAGATCAGCTTAGAGTAATTCCTGAAAACTGCACTAGGCAGGTTTCCTTAGTGCAGTTAGGATTGTTTATCTGTTTGTTTGTTCTGTTGCCGTTGTCCTGTCCCAACGGTGGTCGACAGGAAATGGTTCTGATCTCTGTTCTTGGAGTATAACTGGTGCAGCGGTTGCTACCAGCTACATCTTCTGATCTGTCTCCTTGGATCGCGCTAGCCACTTTTCGCTAGCGCTGTGGATCCTTCTGTTCTGTCTACCGGGATCGCGCTAGCCACTTTCCGCTAGTGCCGTGGATCCTTCTGTTCTGCCTCTCTGGATCGCGCTAGCCACTTTTCGCTAGCGCTGTGGATCCTTCTGTTCTGTCTACCAGGATCGCGCTAGCCACTTTCCGCTAGTGCTGTGGATCCTTCTGTTCTGCCTCTCTGGATCGCACTAGCATCCTGCGCTAGTGCTGTGGATCCTTCTGTTCTGTCTACCTGGATCGCACTCGCCGTTCGCTAGTGCCGTGGATCCTTCTGTTCTGCCTCTTTGGATCGCACTGGCATCCTGCGCTAGTGCTGTGGATCCTGTCTCTCGCTTGTTCCTGTTTTCGTGTGTCTGTCTTGTCTGCTACAAGCGCTTGCTGGAGGCTCGGTGAGGTAACCGTTAAGCAAGCGCTCGTGTCCTCTGTTTTACGTTTGTTTGTCGTTGGTTAGTTAGGCGTGCTTGTCCCTGTTGTGCTTATCACGTGGGGACTGCGCACGAACGCGTGCACTGTTGCGAATGAGTGCGGGGTACGCGTTCAGTTAGCGTTTGTTATTTTCCGTATCTCCTCATTGTATTATTTGCTGTGCCTTTGCTACTCTCGTGCTCTGCCTTGCTGTAGCCTTGTGTCACATCTGGCGATCGCACCTCTCGCGATCGCGTTCCTGCTTCATATCTGCTGTGGTGTGTGCACAGTCGCGGGTTGGCGACTAGTTTGATGCACACACACACAATCTGTCTCTGTGCTCACTATCAATCGCTTCTCTTGTGATTGCGTTTCTTCCCTTTGTGCAATTCCTGTCTGGCGTGTGTGGTAGGGCAGAGGAGTTGTTCCTCTGCACTCCACAGCTCCACCTGCCGACAGGAATTTCCCTCTGCAGGTGCATTGCACCTACTGCTGGGTTCCTGCAAATTACACGCTTGTGGAGGATTTCCGCGGTGTCAGCGCACGGCTTGTGCGCTGATCACGGAGAGAATTCCACAACCGTTACAGAATGTCCAGCCCAACCAAAATTCCCAGGGCAGAGGGAACCTTCGATTTGTTTCAGATGTCATTGCCTGAGGCAAAGGCATATGTGGATACTATTATAGGTAGGATCGCACACTACATTAAAGCAGTTAAAAAGTCTGTCCTTGTTCCTGACCCCAACCCATATGGAGATTACCTAGATACTGGGTTGTTTGAACCGCCATTTGCCTCATGGGAAATTGGGGCCTTGTTGGAAGAGTTTGATTTTGATTGGAAAGCCTTTTGCGATTTTTATATCGCAAAGAGCGCGGATGACCTGAATGATTGTCTCGACTCTATGTACCTTTTGATTGATTCTGATGAATGTGATGAGTGTGATGTGGATCTGGTGATTTATGTGTGGCAGACTATTTTGGATGAATTGCACACACATCAACCAATTATTTCCAATAAAGAGACACCATTGTCACATGATTATTCCTGTCTTTCTGGGGTAAAGTAAGTGAGTTTGGACACTGTGTGACCTGAAATGAATGGGTGTGCATCGACTGTGGACACCTGCGTGAATTCTGATGGAGTTTCTCCCGTTTGTTTAGAGGTTAAATCTGTGCAATCTGATGCCTGTTTCTCAGATGTTCCTGCCGATTGTGATCGGCGTGAGTGTGTCAGTTTTGTCAATGATTTGTGGGATCCCTTGTCATGTAAAAACAGATCTTCTTCTCTCAGTACTACTTTAAGATCCTCCATCTATGATCTTGCTATGGGGAAAATTCCCAAACTATGCAGTTTCAAGAGTAAAATTAATATGATTCCTCATGTTGTTGTCACAACTTCCCCTAACATTGTTCAGTATGAATGCTCAGACCTAGTCAGGTGTGCATGGGAGCCCCCGTTCCAGAAAAAACAGCTCGAAGCGTTGGTGTATGAATTGGAGAATGATTCAGAGTCGTTTTGTGAGTACTACATTGCCAGAAGTGAATCTGTCTTGAGAGCATGTATAAGTTATGCTTCCGCCTTAAGATAAAAAAAGGGGTGTGAATTTGACTTTGTGAGTCCGCTGATTTGTGTGTGGAAAATGATTCTGAATGAACTACGTGTACGTCATTCAGGTGACGTTTGTAAAGGTACATTGTCAGCTGGCATTTCGGAGATCCAGCAATCCAGCCTGGAGACCTCAGAATCCCTGTCTTTGGAGTGTTCGGTTTCGCAACCTAAAGCGATTGTGGATTCGCACATTTTTCATTCTGTCTCCTCGGATTCGACATCGTTAGCCGAGTCTAAGAGTGAGACAGCACTTTGGTTTTGTGAACCTGATACTGAAGCACCTTTGCTCTGTCCAGAGAAGATGTCTCTGAGCCTGCCCTGCATCATGAATAAAGACATTATGTCCACTCGCATTGACATTTGCGAGTCTGATTCTGAAGTAAGTACTGACTCTTCACCCAGTAATCTGGATGAGTCAATATTACCTTGTTTAAAATCTCCTGCAGTGTCCCTAGAGGCTCGTCTAGGTATTGCAACCATTGTTACCTGTTTGACTGCTATTTTGGAATTGCAGTCTGGTTTGACTGCTATGGAGGAATTTCCCTACAGTGAAACGAAACTCAGAAGGCCAGAGTTAGTTTCACTAGATATTTCTGTGTATCCCTGTCCTGATGATGAAATTCAGTCTCAGTTTATGGTGGAACCTTCTCTGGGACATCTGCCCGGTTCACAAAATAAAGTTCAAGCTTTGCCCTGTAACATGGATAGTTCAGAATCCTTCTTAGGACACTTGAAAAAGGATATTCCTGAGGTCCTGTCTGACCTCCTGGAGATCTCCGAGTTCCTCCCAAAGGGTGCAGAACTTGTAGGAGACGTCTCCTGCCCCCCAAGTCCTTCTGAGGTGTTGCCCACTTCAGTAGGCATTGCTGCCTTGCTGGCTACCTTTTCAGCTCTGGTGGAGCTTCAGTCATGTGTAGTCAATGATGAATTTCTGTCAGATATCATTACAGTCATTGAGATTCTTAAAGAGAACCTGTACTGAGTAAAAATATTTAAAATAAACACATGAGGTAACTTCAAATGAACATTACATAGTTACCTTGCCAGCAGTTCCTCTCAGAAGCCCACCATTTTCTTCTCACAATAATCCCTTCCAGTTCTGACAATATTTTGTCAGATCTGAAATATATCAGTTGCTGTCAGTAAAATATCAGTTGCTGTCAGTTATAGCTGAAAGAAAAACTGATGTACCAGGTAATGTCCATGTTTTCCTATGGCTCAAGTGGGCGATGTTACAGTTTAACTGTGTGCTGACCAGAAAGCTGTTATGGGTAATGGCCATTTTCAAAATGGAGGACAGAAAATTCCCTTGATCACAGTGAACAAACAGGACGCGGGACAGGAGAAAGACACTGAGGAGTAGACTACATGGAAGGTAAGTATGACTTGTGTATGCTTATTTTGACTTTTACTTTTCAGTTCAGGTTTTCTTTAAGCCTGAGACCGAGTCTTCTTTTGAAAGACCAGTACCTGTGACCTCTACTCGTGACGATTTTCTGCCCGGTCCTGGTTTTGGTCTTGTCGTGCCGGACTCTGAGGTTGGCAGTTCCCCGACATGTCCTGAGGTTTCTCCTGTGCTGGTGTACCCCAGTGTGCTCTGTGACCCAGAAAGCCCAAGTGTGCCTCGGTTACCAGCGTACTCAGATGCTTCCTCGGTGGAGACATGTTCTGATTTAGTCTGCCTGCTTGCATGCCCAGAAGTGGTCCCTGAAAGTCTTGATCTTGATGGGTGTCTGGGTAATTCTGAATCCAGGATAATCATTGGTTCCATAGGGGTTCTTGGCGGTTCTCCATGTGAGCCTGGTGAGCGTTCTGGCCTCTTGGGATCTCTGCAGAGCTCCAAAGGGTTTTGGGAGATTCCGGGAGAGTTTTTCCTTGGTACCCTGGATAAGATCAACGGTGGCTTTTGTGTTGTAAGGGACACTTCGAACAGGTATTGTGGCAGGTTTGGTATTTTCGGACGCTCCTTGGAAGGGGGTGGGTATTGTCTGGAGGGTGTCGATGGCTTTTTCTCTGGCGTTCACAGTCCTGATGGGTGTTATACTGAGACTGGTAGTACTGATGGGCATGTTTCGGTGGCTTCTGTTTCCGATGAGGTCGGTTTCGGGTGGACTGACTCTGGAATTGGACCTTGTCGGGCTGTCCCGACCTTCATGAGTCTTCTGTTAGAGTTGGTTGGAGATATCAGTTTTGAGGGTCGTCTGGAATTCGACCCTAGGAGGGGGGGTACTGTGAGAATCCGCTCAGCTGCCTGCGCAGGCAGGCAGCCTTTTGACCATTGTTTAGGTTTGCATGCTGCAGGACTCTGGAAAGGAGTCTTCCTGTGAAACACTCTGGAGAGTGTCAGCCATGCTCTTAGTTTGAAGATCAGCTTAGAGTAATTCCTGAAAACTGCACTAGGCAGGTTTCCTTAGTGCAGTTAGGATTGCTTATCTGTTTGTTTGTTCTGTTGCCGTTGTCCTGTCCCAACGGTGGTCGACAGGAAATGGTTCTGATCTCTGTTCTTGGAGTATAACTGGTGCAGCGGTTGTTACCAGCTATCTCTTCTGATCTGTCTCCTTGGATCGCGCTAGCCACTTTTCGCTAGCGCTGTGGATCCTTCTGTTCTGTCTACCGGGATCGCGCTAGCCACTTTCCGCTAGTGCTGTGGATCCTTCTGTTCTGCCTCTCTGGATTGCACTAGCATCCTGCGCTAGTGCTGTGGATCCTTTTGTTCTGTCTACCTGGATCGCACTCGCCGTTCGCTAGTGCCGTGGATCCTTCTGTTCTGCCTCTCTGGATCACACTGGCATCCTGCGCTAGTGCTGTGGATCCTGTCTCTCGCTTGTTCCTGTTTTCGTGTGTCTGTCTTGTCTGCTACAAGCGCTTGCTGGAGGCTCGGTGAGGTAACCGTTAAGCAAACGCTCGCGTCCTCTGTTTTACATTTGTTTGTCGTTGGTTAGTTAGGCGTGCTTGTCCCTGTTGTGCTTATCACGTGGGGACCGCGCACGAACGCGTGCACTGTTGCGAATGAGTGCGGGGTACGCGTTCAGTTAGCGTTTGTTATTTTCCGTATCTCCTCATTGTATGATTTGCTGTGCCTTTGCTACTCTCGTGCTCTGCCTTGCTGTAGCCTTGTGTCACGTCTGGCAATTGCACCTCTCGCGATCGCGTTCCTGCTTCATATCTGCTGTGGTGTCTGATCTGATTTTTTTTTATTGCAAAAAGGGAAAATAGTTTATTTTTCTTGTTTAAAAAAAAAAAAAAAAAAGATTATTTTTGACTTACATTTGATTTGATCGCTTTGGTCAAATAAACAGGGAAATTGAACGTTTTAATTGCACCTTGTATGGGCACCATAAGTTAGTGTAACGATCGGTGTCAGCACACAGAGAGAATCTAAATATTGGCAATCTGCAGTATCACCAAGAATACAGATTATACCTGATTATTGATGATCTGCAGAATCACCGATAATCCAAGTATAACTAACTTCTGGACACCTTACAGTGTGAGTGTTTGGTGCAACAGTAATGACTTTGAGTAAGACCACCCAAGGAGCAGGTGGTCTTTGGCAGTACGGGCAATACCGCCTTTTGGGAAGTACAACAACCTTCCAGCAGCCTGAGACCTCCAAAGGGGCGGAGTCATAGGGTGTAGGTAGGAAGGACCTGTGAGTGAGTGACACCTGAAAGGTGGATGTCACTAGCAGGTTTGGAGACTATCTCTTAAGGAGAGAGATAGCTCTCTAGGTCGGGCAAGCCAGGTCGGCAACACACAGACAGACAAAGAACAAAAGCAGAAGACTGATTCGGTATCCAAGGCAGGCAGGGTTTGGCAACAGGTAATCAGATATACGTAGGTACCGAATCAGAAAGCAGAGGGATAGTCAGGAATGCGATAGGTCATAACAGATATCAACAATGCCTAGTCTTGGGTGTGAGGTCCGTGGTCTCTACACCCTGGAACTAGTCTGGAGTATAATATGATGGTACAGAGAATTCCTAGACTTGGGTGTGAGGTCCGTGGTCTCAACACCCTGGAACTAGTCTGGAGTATAACAGACTGATAACACAGAGTCCCTAATCTTGGGTGTGAGGTCCGTGGTCTCGACACCCTGGAACTAGTCTGAGGTATAACAGAATGATAACACAGAGTCCCTAGTCTTGGGTGTGAGGTCCGTGGTCTCGACACCCTGGAACTAGTCTGAGGTATAACAGAATGATAACACAGAGTCCCTAATCTTGGGTGTGAGGTCCGTGGTCTCGACACCCTGGAACTAGTCTGAAGTATAACACAATAATACACAGAAGTAATCTGGCTCAGTGTGAATTCCCAGGTCCTCCTGGTTCTAACACACTGTTGGATCTGACCAAGGTCTGAGTGCTTCCACATAAGTGTTCGCAAAGGCAGACAACCTGAGACTGGCCAGCAGTGACTATATATAGAGCAGCGCTCTCCGGCGCCACCCATCAGTGATCAACCAATAGCCACTTGCTTTGAGGTCAGCTGACCAACTTGGTCAGCTGATCCCTCCCTGCTTGTCATAAAGGTTCTGCCTCTCAGCGCGCACGCGCGTATTCCTCAACCTGTGTGAACTAACAGACCCAGCCACACCAGACGCACGCTGCTGCGGACAAACCGCCGCGCTGGACGCGGAATCAGCCGCCTTGCCGCCAGTACACGCGGCGGCTTTTCCGCGTTCTCTCACAGTTAGCCAATAAATGGCATCATCCCATTTCAAAATGTCTTGCTTTTACTAATGGCTAACACGGTACAAACCTCCACTGTTTTTACTATCCCAAACTAAGAAATCAATCATTTTGGTTATCATACAGAAGCAATATGTTTTATCTGTCTCTCAGGGCACCTTCAGTAACTGATTTTACAATTCTACCATCCTCTCTCCTTGCTTACTCCTTTACCCAGCATAGTGTATTATGTAAAATAATGATGCAGTTGTCTGGTCATCACTCAGTAGACCAGAAGCAGCTGAACACCAGCTGACGGCTTGCTCCGTGCCACCCCATGCCCTCCTTCTATGACAGATTGCCTGCAGAAACTAAGGAGAAGCTAGGGAAAGAAAGAGAAGGCTACATACTGTGGGCGGCACTCCAGTGCTCTCTTCAACTCTCCTCTCTGTGATAGGCTGACTCATTGACATAAGCAGAAGGACTTCTCAGGCCACACCTATTGAGTTTCCCTGAGAGACATCTCTCACCCACATATGACACAATAGCTTAGCAGTCTTTCTGAAGGGCTGAAAACTGCCATAGCAATTTTTTTTTAGCAAGGTAGGATGGTTATCCAACAAGTCCTGTATTTTGTGACACAAAAGGCCATTTTATTTAAAACATTTTGTCATACTACTTCACTGAAACTACAGCAGTCTAAGGTGAAAATATGGATTTTATTTTTTACAATTGAGGCCCACTTTAAATGTCCATCCTACAAACTCTTACCAATTGTCTGAATATTGCTAATCAATTTAATCAAAGCTCTCTTTATCTCCTTGTTCCTTAAGCTGTAGATAATGGGGTTCATCAACGGTGTTGCCACTATGTATAGCAGAGACCTGAATTTATTTATTTTAACTACACTCTCGCTTGATGGGGCAATGTAAACGGTGATCAATGTGACATAGTAAGTGCAGACTGTGGTCAGGTGGGAGCTACCAGTGGAGAAGGCCTTTTTTCGCCCAGAAGCAGAAGATATCTTCATAATGGCAAATGTAATGCAAATATAAGTTACGATTATAAAAACAAAAGGAAAGAATATTCCAAATATGGAAGTCACAAAGTCTTGCAGCAGTAGGCTTGAAGTGTCAGAGGTGGACAACTTCACTACTGGCGCTGAATCACAGAAAAAGTCATCAATTTCATTAGTACCACAAAAGTTAAACTGACATAGCAAAATTGTTTGACCTGATACTATCAAAAGTATTGAGGACCACGATCCAGCAATAAGCCGGCAGCAGACACGAGGAATCATAATTGAAGCATATATCAGAGGGTTGCAAATTGCCAAATAACGATCATAGGACATAATGGCAATGAGAAAACATTGCACAAATCCAAAAATAGAAAAACAGTACAGCTGAATAAGGCATTCAGCAAATGACAGAATCCCTTCCTCAATAAATATGATGTCCAGCATCTTAGGTACAACACTGGTGGTCAGGAGCACGTCGGCTATAGCTAAATTTTTTAGAAAGAAGAACATTGGCATTTTAAGATGATCAACGACACTCACCAAAACAATAATAATAAGATTACCAATAAGAATCATAAGGTAGCACAAAAGAAACCCTGCAAAAATTAGAGGTTTATATTCATGAAGAAGTTGAAATCCAAGTAAATGAATCCTTGTGACTTGAGTCTGATTGGCCTCACACATATCTTAAATACAATGGCCTAAATAGAATGAAGAAGGGGAAATGTTTTGTTGTGTAAGATATTAAAAACTTAGGAAGGATTCATGATTCTGGTGGTTGCATACATGTGCAGATATCAGTGGAATTAATGCACCTAAAAATATACAATGAGGTAGAGCAGCCAATCAGCTATCCATCCCACCTGGACCCCCCCCCCCCCCCCCCATCAGAAAGCAAGCACAGCAGCCATTTTACAGTCTGTGTTATGCCTCTGTGCTAGGCAGATTAGGGAGAGTGTGCTGCTGACAGGTATAGCATTAGGTAGCTTGCTATGTTCTGTGTTTACAGTGCAATTCCTTGCTGCTACAGTACCACTTCACCATCTACATAAACAAATAGCCCTTCTAAGCAGGGAGAGCTCACAAGGAGTTGGTGGCAAACAGCATGTATCGGAACCTGGGGCTAGCCAGCCAGCCAACACGCCCGCCAACTTCTACTACTACCACCAGAACGCCATCATCGCAAGGCTCAGCAGTGTGGCATTTTTGTGTGTGTGTCCCTGCCTCCTACAACAGCATTGCTATTTGCAACCTGTGCCGTAAGAAACTGAGTCAGGGGAAAGCTAACACCCACCCTGGTACAATTGCTTTGCAAAGGCACATGATCTCCCATTACAAACCACATGAAGACAGGCAGCAAACAAAGTCAAAGCCGCCCTCCTCTTTGTCCAGCTTCTTCAGCGAGGTCTACCTCTGCTTCTCTTGTCCTTTTTTTGTTGGTCACTTAATTGTCATTAAACTACCTGAGCCAGACCATAGGGACTGGAAAACCGTGATCACATGGAGTTTTTAATGTTATTTTTTAGAAATGATAATTATTGCTAATTAATAATAGTGATGTTTAAACTCTCCTACATGATTTTTTCTAGAGGATAAGGCTGGAATCACACTACAAAAAAACACAAAATCCAGGCTCCTCACCTCAAACTAGGACATTTAAACACTTGCAGATTTAATAGGGAGGTGCTGGAAGGGGTGTGGCAAGCAAAACAGCAAAGTCAAAATGAACTTCCACACACTCATGCGAATCCATTTACAAAAATCATGCAGCAATCAATTCTGTCCATACAGCTAAGTTAAAAGCTGGGATCTTCGTTACAAGAATAAAGTCTCTTGCGTAGTCACATACACCGCGTAGAGGTAGCCCAGTGTCATATGTGTAAACCTTATTTGGACAAGACTCTGGGCAGATGATTGAGACATCCGGCTGAACCAACCCTAAAGGTCCATCCATACACACGCTGGTCTGAACTCTGAGTGGTGCACCATAACAACTGCCATGGCCGGGGGTGGTCATTATGGTTAGACCAGCGTGACTACATCAGGTGTACAATGATTGCATGAAGATCCAGCGTGTTTCCCTGTGTTCATTTTTTTTTCATTGTAAAAGTAAAAAACAAACAAACAAATAAATTGGTGCTTTGTGTATAAAAATGTGACCATCAAACTACAGTCTAATGAAGCTTGTAGGTCTACTGAAAAGTAAATCTGAAGTAAAACACTTGTTTTTGACTGTGCAAGCTATTCTGACAAGAGAGTGCTTAAAAACATAAAGGCTATTTCATTCATTTTAATGAGAGCTGAATGAACCAGATTTTAGACACACTAATATTCACACACACAATTTACAGTCAAAATGTAGCCACTTACAGCAAAAATAATGTGAATCACCAGTTTATGTACACAGTTGCCACTACGTTAAATTTAACACTGGTGGGTTCCAGCCCTCAGGTCTGCTTGAAAGCTACAAAATCCAGGACTAAAAAATCCAAAATCAGAAGGCTTTTTTTATTATCACTGATAGTTACATAGTTATTTTGGTTGAAAAAAGACATACGTCCATCGAGTTCAACCAGAACATGCAAAGCTAAGAGAGAGTCAAAACATAATACATATTTTAGGCTTCTGAATTCTGCTTACAGCACATACTGATTACCTTCAGGAGTTAAGAGGCAGCATAAATGTATTTCTTATATGATAAGTCAATATATAGAGGTAGAAGTGTGAGGAAGGGGTGTTCCTTCTAGAGCGGGATGTATCTCTGTTTATCCCTGAGGACAGCAAATGATTGCCTTGGGACGGCTAAATCCATATCTAAGGAAATTAGTGTAATTGTGTTTATATTTTTATTTGCTGTCTTAGTATTCCCAGGAAATCTGCTCTGATGAAACAAAGAGAAAATGTATAAAATAGCTGAAAAATTATTATCAAATTATTATTATTATTATTATTATCAAATTATTATTATTAAGCAGTAATCTATTGCCTACCATGCGGTACGTGTACCCCAGGGGGTACGTCTGTTGGTTCCAGGGGGTACTCAGGCTTGATATACTTAACCAAGAATAACAAATTTAGAGTTTTAGACAATTAGAACCAAATATCATGTACTACCATTAAATATATATTTGTTAAAGGGTACTTGTGATAATGTTTACTATGCCAAGGGGTACTTGGTGAGTACAGGGTTTTATAAGGGGTACATACCAATACAATGTGGAGAAACACTGATCTAGTGCATACATTTTCAGCAGTGTTTAACCTTTTAGCAGTCACATAAAGTAAAGCTGTATGTGGCTGCAGGGTGATTTTTTCTCTGCCTGTGGGGAAGTGTGTCTCCCCAACCTGGCAGGCTATTCGGGCTATGCAGAGCAGTGCAGCAAGCTTTTATAGTTATCTGTTCTAACTTCCTCTCTTTATCCATCCACGGCGATACATTCCCGACATCCTCTTCTGACTTCTGATCACATGTTCTAGTGTCAGCGGTGCAGCACCACCCGGTGTTGAAAGAGTGGTTATGTAAGAGACTCTTCCACTACCCCTCTTCCGCCTCCAGGCAGTGCTGCACCAAAGACAGTATCTTCTGAACCCTGATCGCATGTAATAATGTGATTGGAACTCAGAAGAGGATGGCGGGAGTGTATTGTCACAGGTGGTCCAGTGTCTGGAACAGGTAACTATGAAAATTCTGACTGAGTCGCTCTGCGTGACCTCAGTAGGCTGAACAACGAGTTCTTCTGGCTGAGGTTAAAATGAGTGCAGCATCTTCAAACAAAATATTTCCTTTGAAGATGTAATCGGGTTGATTAAATGAAAAATGTGTGTGATTAACTGTACCAAAGATGGGTGCACAATCCAATGCTCTAGCTACAATCCAATATTCCTACCATAATCTAATATACCTACCATTAGTGAAAGACGAACTTCGTTCTCAATTTTTTTCTGTAAAAGTTAAGTCACAAACAACTCCCTTGACTTTAAAGTGTAACTGTCTGGCAAAAAATCAAAAATCAATTCTTTATTTTTATCCGGTAAACAAGTAATACGGATGCTAACCAGGCAATTCAAAAGTTAAAATCTCTATTTCTTTTCTTGTTTATAAATGATCATTCCCCAGTTTACCTGACTCTTATTTGGTACGTTGCCGCGCAAAGAAAGTTGCAGGGCATGCTGAGTTGTTTTTTTTGTTTCTTTATTTCCCCTCAGACTTAACTAATGTACAGAAGCAAAAAAAGGACAACCCAGCATGCCCTGCTGCAACTTTCTTTTTGCGGCAACGTACCAAATTAGAGAAAGGTAAACTGGGGAATGATCATTTATAAACAAGAAAACGAATAGAAATTTTAACTTTTGGATTGCCTGATTAGCATCCTTATTACTTGTTTACCAAATAAAAATAAAGAATTGAATTTTGATTTTATGCCCGACAGCTACACTTTAATGGCCGGAGAACCTCTAAAACCTTCAGGCCATATCTGTGGCCACAATTTATTTAGTGTCCAAACTGTGGAAAACCATGTGGCATGGCAGAGAGAGAACAATGGCAAAATGGAGATGGTAGGAGGCGCCCTTGTTGTTTCAATCAGCAATTGAACTAAAGTGTGTGTAAGTTTCATCGCTGAATGCGATAGTATGAGGGAGGTGGATGCGGACATGATCAGCGAATCTCGCGCATGCGCGGAGAGTATCTTGTATATATTTTATGCATATATTATTGTCATTTTTTAAATTAATGGTATGGTGTTATACTGAGCGTCTATTGTTAATTTTCTTTTAGAGCACCATATATTGACCTGATGAAGCAGTTTATGCCGCGAAACGCGTTGTCTTAAGTGCCTGCCATCAATAAATCTATTTATGTTCCCTACTGAGTGAAGTATCTTGTCATAAGGTAGGCGAGTTTTATTATAACTCATATATTATATTCAATGTAGAATTGCTGATTGAAACAACAAGGGCGCCTCCTACCATCTCCATATCCAAGGTATAGCATCCCACACAGTGTGTTTGTTATTTTTGTCACAAGCTTGTGGTCAAAAAGTTTTTCCAAAGGAGCTGCGACCATCCTTCGTAAAGACCGAGTGGGGACGGGATTTCCCCACATGCCTACTGATTGGTTGCCTGATAGCAACCTACGCTTGTGAGTAGTACTATTCTTCTTCTTCTTATTTTTTATTTATATAGCGCCAACATATTCCGCAGCGCTTTACAAAGCACAATAAGATGACAAGGGGAACATAGATACAACTAACAAATATACAGCAGAGTTCCAAGCAGCACAAATATTGTTACAAAAACAGTAAACATTAGGAGGATGACCCTGCCCTTGCGAGCTTACAATCTAATGGGTAGTGGGGGACACACTAGGTTAGGGGGTGGAGGATGGATGAGGCAGTGATTCTTTGCCTCTGATTACATTGTGACAAATAAGTAAATAAAGGGCTATAGAATGTTATAAGCTTGTCTGAAAAGGTGTGTTTTAAGAGTGCGTTTGAAGATGTCCAGGTTTGGAGCATGACGTACAGGCTGTGGAAGAGAGTTCCAGATAAGGGCTGATGCTCGTGTAAAGTCCTGGATGCGAGCATGAGAGGAGGTGATCAGCTTAGAGGCCAGGAGAATTTCTTGGGAGGAGCGAAGGTTGCGGGAGGGACAATATCTTGAGATTAGTGAGGAGATGTATGGAGGAGACAACTCGTGGAGGGCTTTGTATGTTAGAGTCAGGCGTTTGAACTGGATCCTCTGGGTAATGGGTAACCAGTGGAGAGAATGGCACAGTGGGGCTGCATCGGAAGAGCGTGTGGAAAGGTGAATGAGGCGGGCCGCTGCATTTAGAAGGGATTGGAGAGGAGCTAGCCTGTTTTTTGGTAGGCCACAGAGCAGGGTGTTGCAGTAGTCTAGGCGGGAGATGATTAAGGCATGAACAAGCATTTTGGTAGCCTCTTGTGTGAGGAAGGGACGGATACGGAATATATTTTTGAGCTGGAAATAGCAGGTGGTGGTTAATGAGGCAATGTGAGGTTTAAAGGAGAGCTCTGAGTCAAGTATAACCCCCAAGCAGCTGGCCTTAGTGGTTGAGGTTATTGGGGTGTTGTCTACCGTTATGGTTTATACTTAGACCCACTTACGAAGTTAATACACTATTGGGGATCCCGGTGTCTCTGTGTTTTTTTTTCATTTTTATCTACTACAGTTCCCAAACAATGGCAAAATGTTTCCCCCCCAAAAAATAATGATTTTACGCAAATGCAAAATGCAGGAAAATGACATTTAGCTTTCCAGATTTTTCTAATTAAGTTTTTTTTACCCGCCTAAAAAATTGTTACATGCAGACATTGTAGCAGAGGCCTTAAATATGTAACATTTTCCTGGCTAATACATTTTTAGTTGCACCCACTGTAGCAGAGGCTTTAAATATGTGGCATTTACCTAACTAGGCAGTGAGTAAGATAACACACGGAGGGCCATATGCAAATCACTTTTTCACCTGAGTTTTCTCCTAGGAGAAACTTTCTCATCTTCGTTGTAAATATTTTTTTAGCACTTTGCAATAGAAAAAGTATGTGAAAAAGTACTACCAAATTATTTTGAGTATTTGTTTGCTTGCTGGTGGTTTAAGATGCATTCTATTTACAAGTTGTGAAAATATCACGTGGGTGAAAAGTTACCTTAATTGCATATGGGCTCGAGTGTTGTGCAACAGTTTGTGTCACAAAGAAGGTATATCAGTGACACTAAACTGTGACATAAAAAAACACACACAAAAAACAACAAATATGTGGCCCTAACTAAGTAGTGAGTTAGATAACACACTGAGGCCCATATGCAATTAACTTTTTTTCTTGAGTTTTTTTTCTAGGTCATATTTTTAAACTTGACAATAATATGTCCTTTAAGCCACCAGAAAACAAGAAAATACTCAAAATAATTTTGACAGTACTTTTTCACCTACTTTTCAGTACTTTTTCAGTTGAGAAGTACTGGAAAATTATTTTAAATAGAAGATGACAAATTATCTCCTAGGAAAAAAACTCAGGAGAAAAAGGGAATTGCATATGGGCCTGAGTGTTGCACAATTTGTGTCACATTTGTGTCACGCAGCGAGGGCAAAAAACAAAAACAGCAAATGACCTGTTTCATCAGGGGACCCTTGATGGTGAATTGCAAGGAGCAGAAGACCTATGGAAGCAGCCACACAACCCATGGATAACACAGAACTGCTATCTATCTGCCCCTCAGTCAGCAGCACAAGTCTCCATTTGTTTTATTTTGGGGAAGGGGGGGGGGGGTGCCTGTGTGGTAAAAATGCCTGATATGCTGTCCTGTGCCACCTAAAGGGTCAAGTATGGGACCATCCTTCTCCCTGAAACATAATTCACTTGCATGTCTTTATTTCACTCTTGATGCCACATGCAATCTCAACTCTGCTAAGGCTACTTTCCCACCAAGACGTTGCATTTTAGAGGACGTTATGGTCGCATAACGTGCCCCTAACGCAACGCATGGTGGTGTTAAAGTTGGACGTCAGATTGAGCTGCGTTATGCAGCTCTCAAAGCAGCCGCTCCAGGTTAGTGATAGAAAGTCCAGAACTTTTTAAGGATTCGGGTCATTTGAATTGGATCATTGAAAAGATCCGGATCTTTGAACCGAATCATTTGAATCATTTTACTAGGGAAGCAGACTGTGTGAAATGACTAGCAGGACAGGACTTTCCCTGCACTGTACATTCTGTATGTTCATGTTTCTTCCAGACAGACATCCTATGAACCGAATCTTTCATTGTGATGATCCAGATGATTCGACTCACAAAAAAGATCCGGATCAAATGAACAATTCGTTCATGATCCGGACAACACTACAGTCCCACCACGAGTCTCCACAGTGCAGTAAATATTAATTAGCCATGTGGCTGGCCGCTGAGGAGGAGGGGAGACCTCCTCCTCCAACATTACTGAGCATGTGCAAACAGTCTAACGTGGCTTAGCCCAGTATAACGTACAGCATGCAGCACTTTGTTTAAACGTGCTGCGTTACAATGTAACGCAACGTGTGCACTGTGAACAGCACATTGATTTTACAGTGCTGTGAGTTAGGCTGCGTTACTGGCTGCTGTAACGAGGGACTTTAACGTCCCACTGTGAAACCAGCCTAATTCTCCTGTCCTCATTTCTAATCACCTCTTCTCATTCTTGCATAAGGAATTGATATCATGTCTGATATTGTTCATGTCATTCCTCCCCCCTGGAACTCCCTTGCACTATGTGTTCAGCAATCACCCTCCCCAAGCATAACCTAAAAACCCACCTCTTCAGGAAAGCATTCAATCCTACTTAGAATAGTCTAGTTCATCTCCAAACACCACACACTCACATTCATCATTTTTTCCACTTCCTTCATTTGTTGGGGCTGATGCAGTAACTGCTGGTAAAGTTACTGAGTGCAGGTAGTGCTTGTCAATTTTACCATTACTCATGCAAAGTACGTAGTGTACATTGCACAAGAGCTGCAATTTGCATTACCTAACTAAAGCCAGAAACCCACTTGGAGCGGTTTTCTGAGTGCTTTGCCATTTGAAAACTCTTACTAATGTAATGCTATGGGTGTGATCCCATTCAGCGATGGGATTTTATACAAATCCCCCATAGCATTGCATTAGCAAGAGCGTTTTCAAATCACTAGCGCTTAGAAAAGGCTCCTAGTGGGTTTCTGGCCTAACGCACACTTTGCTAGTAATGTTTAAAGCGGTATAAAACCCTGACATAATATTCAATAAAACATGTCTTCCTACTTTTTATATGCCATACGGTTATCATATTTGCTTTTGTGTATAAGTATTATTATTCATTTAGAAATTACACGTTTTCAAAGTACACTTTTTTGCTCTGAGAGCTGACTGCATTTTATTCATAACTGTTTTTTTTTTTCCATCTTGAAATATAAGCAGAAATGCTTTCTGACTGTCTGTCTGTGTTCAGGAGAGTCTGCAGTGTCAGAGAAGTGTTTGTTTACATTCCTCACTTGATACAATTAAACACAACATAACATTATCTCCAGTTCGGATGCATCCAGCTTTCCTGCCATTGAGCTTTTCTGTCCTGTGTCTAACCCTTTGAATGATGTTCTAGTAAAAAAAAAAAAAAAATGCGGGTAGTATATAATATGCTGTAAATAAGGTTTTATAGCAAAGAAGAATAGTTGGGTTTCATTCCGCTTTAAGTAGAGTAATGCCCACGTTGCTGGCAACACATGCGTTAGCTAGGTAATGCAAGTTGGGCTATTTGCGCTCATACATTACATACCTTGCAAAAGCATCAATAAAATTGTTGTGTGCTGACTGTATACAGACAACAACTTCACTGACATTTAGTGAATTGCCCCCTTTGTTTCTTTCCCCTTACTATTTGGATTTTAAGCTTGAAAGGATGAGGGCTCTCTCTATCCTAATGCTTCAGTTACTGATGTGTAAATGAGTGCTCATATTGTATGCTTTGTGTATTATGTACAAGCCAGTTTGAGTGTGTGTTTTGTATAATTGACATTTCTTTATATGCTTGTGCATTTTTCGTACCTCCCATTATTCATTGTTCTTTGTAACACATATCGTAGAGTGCCATGGTAGATGCTGGTGGTTTATTGATTAATAATAATCTCAAAAGAAATACCTTTAAAGTGGCACTCCTTGCAAACATTTTATCACAGAAATTATTAATAGTTGACAGTGATGAGAACAAGTTTTGCATAAATGTAATTTTGTATCGCAATTCACCATTTCAATGAGACATTTTGGGTAAAATTGTAATTTATTTTGTTTTTAAACGTAACAGGACCAGGGATGAGCTATGGATCGATTTCATCCTCTTAATTAGTGCAGCTGAGGTTGTGTGTGCGGGGAGGGCGGAGGGTTAACTTACTCATTAGCCTTCTTCTTTAACCCGCCCCACGCTGCGTTCCACGCCATGGTCACGTGACTACTACGCTTCCTCTTTCAACCCAGAAGGAAGTGTTTGTAGTCCTGTGACGCGGCTTGGAACTGAGCATGGGACGCGCCATGGTGCACTAGTTAGGAGGATGAAATCCGAATGAAACTCCTTCGGATTTCATCTGGATTTCATCTGGATTTGATCCATAGCTCATCCCTGATCAGGAGCCATAATTAGGCAATTTTGCATAACTTTCACATCATTTTGTGCCGATTTTAGTGGTTAATAGCAAAGCCCCCATACAATAGAAATGAGAAAGCACCATCGAAAGTTCCACACAGTTGAATAAATGGCAGACATGCCTTCCATAAGATTCTGGTTGAAGGTACTGAACAGCCAGCAGAAAAAGTAATTTAAAAAAATAGATGTAAGCTTTAACAATGATATTGTAACGATTGGTGTCAACACGCAGAGAGAATCTGATTATTGGTGATCTGCAGAATCACCAATAATGCAGATATACACCAGATTATGGATGATCTGCAGAATCACCAATAATCCAGGTATGTCTAACCTCTGGACACCCAAGATATGAGTGTTTGGTTTAACAGTAGCACTTTGAGTGAGAACCACCAGAGGAGCTGGAGGTTAGAGGAAGAAAGGAATTCACCCCAGACTGTGGGTGAATCTCTATAGGCTAAAGGCTCCCTAGGAGAGGGGCCTAGGCTTGGTTGCAGGGTGCCCTGCTGCTAAGATGAACAGACTTGCCCTAACTGGATGTGAGATTCTAGCTCTCTACACCCTGGAGACAGGCTAAGGTAATACAAGTACTCAGTGCTAGTCTTGGGTGTGAGGTCCGTAGTCACAACACCCTGGAACTAGTCTAGAGCATAACATAGCATTGACACAGTATCCTAGACTTAGGTGTGAGGTCTGTAGTCACAACACCCTGGAACTAGTCTATAGCATAACATAGCATTGACACAGTATCCTAGGCTTGGGTGTGAGGTCCGTAGTCACAACACCCTGGAACTAGTCTATAGCATAACATACGAAAGTAATCTAACTCAGTGTGAATTCCCAGGTCCTCCCGGTTCTAACACACTGTAGGATCTGACTGAGGTCTGTGTGCTAACACATAAAGCATTTGCAACGGCAGACCACGTGAGACTGAGGGACTAGTGGTTATATAATGCAGCGCTGATCAGCACCGCCCAGTCCCTTCCAGCCAATCCGCATACATCCTAGGATCAGCTGACCAAGGGAGTCAGCTGATCCCTCTCTGCTTCCCATAAAGCTTCTGTCTTTCCGTACGCGCGCGTGTATTCCTCAGCCTATGTGCACAGGAAGGCTGTACTACATCAGACACATGTCGCCGCGCGTAAACCGCTGGACTAGACGTGAAAGTAGCCGCCACGCCGTCAGAGCACGCGGTGGCTATTCCGCAATCCTTCACAGGTATAGAAAGAACCATCGAAAGTTGATAAGGCAGTCAGACATTACCTGACATCACCGAGTGAGGAAGAGCAATCTTGCTGTAATGATCTGCGGGCGATTTCCAGTCAGCGCACACCACGTGCACTGAAGCAGAAGGAAATCGCCACAGTCACAGAAGCAAAGTACCCAGTATAAATTTGTAGAGGAGAATTCCAACCAGCAGATGGAGCTGTGGAGTACAGAGGAACAGGTCCTCTGTACAGCCACAGATGCCAGATTGAAATTGCATGATTAAGCAAGACTGGGCAACAAAGTAACAACTCAGAAAAAAGCAAAAACAGAGACAGACAATATGAATGTCTACCAATCTAGTCGCCACCCCGCGATGGTAGAAATATTTCATCAGAGCAGACCAGAGTGAGAAAGCTAATCGCAAGAGAGGCGATTGCAATCAGCAACACAAGACTGAGCAAAGACAGAGCGTGAACTGAGTAAGGAAGACACAGCAAATGACCACAATCTGAACGCCAAATGAACTAGCTAAACGCGGTCACCGCACGATATGCGCAACAGTGACAAACGCGTTAACAGCATGGCCACCGCACGTTAAGCGCAACAGTGACAAAACGTACCAACCCTGACTAACAAAAGAACACGGAGAATGAAGACAAACAAACAACGTGAGCGCTTGCTAATCGCCTCACACCAGACAACAGCAAGCGTGCTAGACAAGACAGACTGAAGGAGTAACCAGTAGCAACCGCAGCTCAGGTTATATTTCAAGAGTCAGACAAGGGAGATCCACCGCCTCTACCGCCAGGGCGAATGCAATCTAGGAGCAAGACCAAATGATTCACTGTTAGCCACCGCAGGTGACAGTACAATCGCAAGGACAGGACAAGACAAAACAGGAATAAACAGTACAAATAATACAGAACCTGACTGCACTAAAAGGAGTGCAAAGTGCACTCCCCAAGAATTAACTACACTAGAATACTTGCAACAAGATACAAAAGAGGCTGAGGCTCCAAGGTAATCTCACCGAACAGAAACCATGTCGAGCAAGGAATTCTAGGAAGGAAGTGACATTTATACTGGAAACCTTCAAAGGAAGCAGAAAAGCAGCTTGCAAGATAAGTAGATGCAAATCAGTCAGCCTTGCAAACTGACAGAAAGGCCTCTTTTCCCTGGACTGAACTATGCAATCTGCATAGGAAACAAAACTGTCCAGGGAATCAAGGCCAGCAGAGCGGATTCTGACAAAAGGCCTCTTTTCCCTGGACTAAACTATGCAATCTGCATAGGAAACAAAACTGTCCAGGGAATCAAGGCCAGCAGAGCGGATTCTGACACTTGCCATGGTGCGCCGTAGTCCAGCATGGCTGTCACTACACAAACAGCTGTTTGCAGTGTGTTACACAGTGAGTTTGGTTTGTCAGTGTGAAGCAGTACACTAATTACACTACCTGATTGATGTATACACATGCAAGATGTTTTAAAGCACTTTAGGCCTCCAATTTAGCATTCAATGTGATTTCTGCCCTTGAAACACTGCTGTGCGTCAAATCCTGATTTTTTTCCCAGGACTTTTGGGGCTCGATTCACAAAGCGGTGCTAACCTAGTTAGCACGCCTAAAGGCTTTGTGCGTGCTAACTAGGGTGCTAAGTAGTTAGCCCGCACAAAGCTTTAAGAAATCGCGCAAAAAGTTTTGTGCGTAAACCTTTATATGCGCATAAAGGTTTACTGTGCGCATAAAAGTTTATGCGCATAAAGTTTTGCGCGCAATGCGTTTTGCGCGCAAATTAGCGCGTGAAAAGTTATTTTAGGTGCGCTAAGGGGTTTTTCACAGGCGTGCTAACAGTTAGCACCGCTTTGTGAATCAAGCCCTTGGCGTGTATCCCACTCCGCCATGCCCCCCTCCAGGTGTTAGATCCCTTGAAACATCTTTTCCATCACTTTTCTGGCCAGCATAAATGTTTCTAGTTTTCAAAGTTAGCCTCCCCATTAAAGTGTATTGCGGTTCACGAAAGTTCACGCAAACCAAACTTTTGCGGGAGTTCGTGTTCGAGGTTCGCGAACAGAAAATTGGAGGCTCGAGCCATCTCTATTTTTCACCTGAGTTTACTCCTAGGTGATATTTTCACAACTTTTAGGTAAAATGCCTTTTACATCCCCAGCAAGCAAACCCTCAAAATAATTTTGACAGTACTTTTTTTTGCCTACTTTTTGGAACTTTTTCTATTGCATAGTGCTAAAAAGTAAATTTAATTTAATTTCATTGACTCAATGTTAAAGTATAGAAAAGTGAAAAAATGCTCTGAAAAATGCTAGATCAGAGCAGAGATTTACTGTAACAATATATGAAATCTGCTACACAAAAATGCTCTAAAGAACGCTAGGCATGTTTAGAAAACCTCTCTAAACATGCCGAGAATCACTCTGAAAATCTGCTTCAAAAAACCTCTAGCGTTTGGCAGATCTGCTAGAGGATTTGGTGTGCACTGGCCTAAGTGACATAAGCAGGAAGACAGTACTTATCAGGCCACATCTATTAAGCCTCACTGAGAGACATCTCGCACCCACAAATGACACAATAGCTTAGCAGTAGGGATGGGACGAATCCACAATTTCTTCGAATCCGAATCCGGATCCGAATCTAAAAAGGTTCTCGAATATCTCAAACCTTTCGAATCCCGAATCTAACGAATCCTGCACATAAAAATCGTGTGATCCGTGGTATAGTTGCCCGCAGTATAGGTACCCAGGCATAGGTAGCGAGGTAAAGGTGCCTTCAGTATAGCTAGCTAGGTATGGGTGCCTTCAATATTGGTAGCTTTCAGTATAGGTAGCAAGGTATAGGGGCCTTCAGTATAGGTAGCAGGGTATATGGGCCTTCAGTATAGGTAGCAGGGTATATGGGCCTTCAGTATAGGTAGCAGGGTATATGGGCCTTCAGTATAGGTAGCAGGGTATATGGGCCTTCAGTATAGGTAGCAGGGTATATGGGCCTTCAGTATAGGTAGCAGGGTATATGGGCCTTCAGTATAGGTAGCAGGGTATATGGGCCTTCAGTATAGGTAGCAGGGTATATGGGCCTTCAGTATAGGTAGCAGGGTATATGGGCCTTCAGTATAGGTAGCAGGGTATATGGGCCTTCAGTATAGGTAGCAGGGTATATGGGCCTTCAGTATAGGTAGCAGGGTATATGGGCCTTCAGTATAGGTAGCAGGGTATATGGGCCTTCAGTATAGGTAGCAGGGTATATGGGCTTTCAGTATAGGTAGCAAGGTATAGGGGCCTTCAGTATAGGTAGCAGGGTATATGGGCCTTCAGTATAGGTAGCAGGGTATATGGGCCTTCAGTATAGGTAGCAGGGTATATGGGCCTTCAGTATAGGTAGCAGGGTATATGGGCCTTCAGTATAGGTAGCAGGGTATATGGGCCTTCAGTATAGGTAGCAGGGTATATGGGCCTTCAGTATAGGTAGCAGGGTATATGGGCCTTCAGTATAGGTAGCAGGGTATATGGGCCTTCAGTATAGGTAGCAGGGTATATGGGCCTTCAGTATAGGTAGCAGGGTATATGGGCCTTCAGTATAGGTAGCAGGGTATATGGGCCTTCAGTATAGGTAGCAGGGTATATGGGCCTACAGTATAGGTAGCAGGGTATATGGGCTTTCAGTATAGGTAGCAAGGTATAGGGGCCTTCAGTATAGGTAGCAGGGTATATGGGCCTTCAGTATAGGTAGCAGGGTATATGGGCCTTCAGTATAGGTAGCAGGGTATATGGGCCTTCAGTATAGGTAGCAGGGTATATGGGCCTTCAGTATAGGTAGCAGGGTATATGGGCCTTCAGTATAGGTAGCAGGGTATATGGGCCTTCAGTATAGGTAGCAGGGTATATGGGCCTTCAGTATAGGTAGCAGGGTATATGGGCCTTCAGTATAGGTAGCAGGGTATATGGGCCTTCAGTATAGGTAGCAGGGTATATGGGCCTTCAGTATAGGTAGCAGGGTACATGTGCCTTCAGTATCGGTAGCAAGGTATAGGGGCCTTCAGTATAGATAGCACAGTACATGTGCTTTCAGTATAGGTAGGTAGCTAGGTATAGGGGCCTTCAGTATAGGTAGTAAGGTACATGTGCCTTCAGTGTAGGTAGGTAGGTAAAGGGACCTTCAGTATAGGTAGCAGGGTATAGGGCCTTAAGTATAGGTAGGTAGGTATGTAGGTAGGTAGGTATAGGGGCCTTTAGGTAGGTAGGTAGGTAAAGGGACCTTCAGTATAGGTAGCAGGGTATAGGGCCTTAAGTATAGGTAAGTATGTAGGTAGGCAGGTATAGGTGCTTTTAGGTAGGTAGGTACGTATAGGGGGCCTGTAGGTAGGTAGGTAGGTAGGTATTGAGGCCTGTAGGTAGGTATAGTGGCCTGTAGGTAGGTATAGGGGCCTTTAGGTAGGTAGGTATAGGGGCCTTTAGGTAGGTAGGTAGGTACGTATAGGGGGCCTTTAGGTAGGTATAGGGGGCCTTTAGGTAGGTGGGTATAGCGGCCTGTAGGTAGGTAGGTAGGTAGGTAGGTAGGTATAGCAGCCTGTAGGTAGGTAAGGATAGTGGCCGGTAGGTAGGTAGGTAGGTATAGTGGCCTGTAGGTAGGTAGGTAGGTATAGCAGCCTGTAGGTAGGTAGGTAGGTAGGTAGGTAGGTATAGCAGCCTGTAGGTAGGTAAGGATAGTGGCCGGTAGGTAGGTAGGTATAGTGGCCTGTAGGTAGGTATAGTGGCCTGTAGGTAGGTATAGTGTCCAGTAGGTAGGTAGGTATAGGTGCCTTTAGGTAGGTAGGTATGTATAGGGGGCCTGTAGGTAGGTGGGTAGGTAGGTAGGTAGGTATTGAGGCCTGTAGGTAGGTATAGTGGCCTGTAGGTAGGTAGGTATAGGGGCCATTAGGTAGGTAGGTAGGTAGGTATAGGGGCCTTTAGGTAGGTAGGTATAGGGGCCTTTAGGTAGGTATAGGGGCCTTTAGGTAGGTATAGGGGCCTTTAGGTAGGCAGGTAGGTGCGTATAGGGGGCCTTTAGGTAGGTGTAGGGGCCTGTAGGTAGGTAGGTATAGCGGCCTGTAGGTAGGTAGGGATAGTGGTAGGTAGGTAGGTAGATAGAACCCCCCCACGGCCCCCTCCGTCCCCCGTGCCTCCTCCGCTCACCCCTGCATAATCTACTCACCTTTCCCGTGGAGCGCAGAGCGGCAGACCTCTTCGTTACTTCCCTGTTCCCTCTAGTGGCCGGACCGGCTCTTACTAATGACGTCATTGTAAGAGCCGGTCACTAGGGGGAACCAGGAAGTCGGCGAGAGGTCTGCCGCTCTGCGCTCCGCTATGGATAGGTGAGTGGATGCGGGCAGGGGGGGCGAGCGGAGGAGGCGCGGGGGGGTCGGAGGAGGTCGGAGGAGGACGAGTGCGAGCGGCGGATGCGCGGCGATGCGGCGTCGGGATTCGGCGGATTCGTATAGTGGAAAATGGCGTCGGGATTCGAATCCACGAATCTAGAATATTTCCTAATATTCGAGGGATTCGTGGATTCGCCGGATTCGTCGTCCCACCCCTACTTAGCAGTCTTTCGGAAGGGCTGAAAACTGCCATAGCAATTTTTCAGCAAGGTAGGGTGGTTAACCAACAAATCCTGTATTTTGTGACACAAAAGGCCATTTTATTTAAAACATTTTGTCATACTACTTAATTCTAACGACAGCTGCCCGTGTTGACAATCAGTGCTCCTCGGATTCCCATTTTCAAAATCCGGATTGTATCCGGATCCGGATGCCCAGATATCCGATCCGGGTCGGATATCTGAGTTCAAAATTTGCCAAACCGAATCCTAATCAGATATCCGACCTCAGTATCCGGGGTATCCAGGCAAATTTAGATATCTGGATAGAAAAAATGGAAGCGCCTTTAAATTGCTTTTAAAATGTTTTTTAGGGTAAATGAGGCATGTAGCATCATGTTTTTTTTTTTAAAGGGAAACACTAATTGATGACGTGGGGATTTAAAATCCTCCCCAACAACAAAAAAAAGTGGCTGTCAATTAACATCAGGACTAGTTTCCAGAAAGCGGGCGTGCAGCCCACATAGGGCTTGATTTACAAAACGGTGCTAACTTTAGCACTGGCCCTTAGCACGTCTAAACTCAGTTAAAATGTGAGAAGTAGTGATCGTGCACAAAGTACTGCGCGCAAAGTTTTGCGCGCGTGCTGCACAGAGCGCAGGGCGCTCCGCGCGAAGTGCCCATTAAAGCCTATGGGATTTAGCGCGCATAAGACTTTGCGCGCGTAAGGTTTTAGCAGGCAGCCTTTTGACCACTGTTCAGATCTGCATTCTGCAGGTCTCTGGAAGAGAGACCTTTTGTCAGTTTTGCAGCCTGCTGCTGCTGAGGAATTTGCATACGTTTGTCATGCAAATTGCCTAGCCACATCCTTTGTAGGCTTGCACTATATATACCATGTGATATCACAGATCTTTGCTGGTCATAAGGGTTAGTCCTGTGAAACACTCCTGGAGGAGTGTCAGCCTTGCTCATTGTTTGAAGATTAGCTCAGAATAATTCCTGGGACTGCACTAGGCAGGTTCCCTAGTGCAGTTAGGATTGCATATCTGTTTTGTTTGTCTGTTGCGATTGTCCTGTCCCAGCGGTGGTCGACAGGAAGTCGTTCTGATCTTTGTTCTTGGAGTATAGCTGGAGCAGCGGTTGCTACCAGCTATCTCATCTGATCTGTCTTGCCTGGATCGCACTCGCCTTGCGCTAGTGCTGTGGATCCTTCTGTTCTGTCTTCCTGGATCGCAATCGCCTTGCGCTAGTGCTGTAGATCCTTCTGTTCTGTTTTGCCTGGATCGCACTTGCCTTGCGCTAGTGCTGTGGATCCGTCTCTCTCACTTATTCCTGTTTTCGTGTATCTGTCTTGTCTGCTACGAACGCTTGCTGGAGGCTCGGTGAGGTAGCCGTTAAGCAAGCACTCGCGTCCTCTGTTTCATGTTTGTCTGTCAGTGGTTAGTTAGGCGTGCTTGTCTCTGTTGTGCTTATCACGCGGAGACCGCGCATAAACGCGTGCACTGTTGCGAATGAGTGCGGTGTTCGCATTTAGTTAGCGTTTGTTATTTTCCTTATCTTCGCATTGTATGATTTGCTGTGCCTTTGCTACTCTCGTGCTCTGCCTTGCTGTAGCCTTGTGTCACCTCTGGCAATCGCCTCTCTCGCAATTGCGTTCCTACTTCATATCTGCTGTTGTGTGTGCACCGTCGCGGGTTGGCGACTAGTTTGGTGCACACACATACAATCTGTCCCTTTGCTCGATCTCATTTGCAATCGCTTCTCAGGCGATTGCGTTCTCACTCGGTTTCCTTTGTTGTGTGTCCGCCGTCGCAGGTTGGCGGCTAGATTGGTGGACATACATATATTCCTCATCTGTGCTTATTCGGTCTTGTGTCGCTGTTAGCAATCGCCATCTCTGGCGATTGCCTTCTCACTTTATCTTTATGGTTGTGTGTTCATCGTCGCAGGGTGGCGACTAGTTTGGTGGACACACATACCCTCTGTCGCTTTGATCTCTCTCTTTCAGGGCTATCTTGCCCTGCGTTCTTCCCTTCATGCAATTCCTGTCTGGCGTCTGTGGCAGGGCAGAGGAGCTGTTCCTCTGCACTCCACCGCTCCCCCTGTCGACAGGAATTTCCCTCTACAGGTGCATTGCACCTATTGCTGGGTTCCCTCAAATTATACGCTTGTGGAGGATTTCCGCAGTGTCAGCGCACGTCTTGTGCGCTGATCACGGAGAGAATTCCACAATCGTTACAGAAATCCGGTGCTAACCTACTTAGCACCCTGGTTAGCACGTCTAAAGACTTTAGACGTGCTAAGTAGGTTAGCACCACTTCGTAAATCAAGCCTATTGTGTCCAAAGTCCAACCACACATCTGGAACATGGCAGCAATTGTGTTTTGGGTAAATATAGGTGGTATCAGCACAGCAGCAGTGGCCTGTGGCACCCTGGCAGTGGTAGCAGCAAAGGCAGCAGGAGCAGGGCAATGCAGCAGCAGCATCAGGTGTAACGTCTGCCAGGAGCATGCCGGACGTGGCACTTTGCACGTGCCACGTGCAAAGTGCCACATGCAAAGAGCAAAGTGCCACGTGCAAAGTGCAAAGTGCCATGTGCCAAGTGCAAAGTGCAAAGTGTCACATGCAAAGTGCCACGTGCAAAGTGCCAAGTGCCACGTCACATGGCACTTTGCAATTTGCATGTGGCACTTTGCATGTGGCACTTTGAACTTTGCGCTTTGCACATGGCACTTTTCACTTGGCACTTTGCACGTGGCACTGTGCACTTTGCACACGGCACTTTGCATGTGGCACTTTGCACATTGTACTTTGCACTTTGCACTTGGCAAGTGGCACGTGGCACTTTGCACGTGGCACTTTGCACGTGCCACATGCCAAGTGGCACGTGCCACCTGCCATGTTCCAAGTGCCATGTGCAAAGTGCCATGTGCCAAGTTACATGTGCCAAGTGCCAAGGGCGACGTTACACATGCAAAGTGCCAAGGGCCACGTTGCACGTGCCAAGGGCCAAGTGCCACGTGCCGAGTGACAGTCAGACAGCAGAGGAGAAGACACTAACTGTCACACTGGCACTGCTCAGCAGCACAGCAGTTCTGTAGTAAGCTAACACAGTAGTACTACTACTCTAACAACTACTAGCACTAAATGCAGTATTACAGTACTAACTACACAATAACACAGTAATCCTATTCCCTAATCCCTAACCTAACCTATACTGTAGCTAGCTAAGGCTAATAGCTGGCCAGCAGGCAGCAGTGGGCCTGGTCTGTGCACAGCACACACACAGACACATAGCAGCTGCAGCAGCCCTGCAGCACACACTCTGACTGTCACACAATGAAATCACAATAGTGTAGTGATAGTGAAGGGGTTAATCACTGAACAGCTTTAGGTTTATCACTGTGTACAGCACTTGCTAGGCCAGCAGCACTGGAGCACACACTCTGACTGTCACTCACTGAATGAAATCAAGCTAGCTAGTCAAATTAACAATATAACAATAGTGTAGTGATAGTGAAGGGGTTAATCACTGAACAGCTTTAGGTGTATTACTGTGTAAGCACTTGCTAAAACAGCAGCACTGGAGCATGTCTCTCAGTGAGCATTCACAAGCAAGGACAATATGTCTCATCATGGCAGCCGTCCTTATTATACAGGGGAGCTGGCCAGGGTTCCCTTCTGTGATTGGGTGCCAGGGCTTCTGCTGGGAGCCCTCTGATTGGCTCAATGACGTCCTGGATGTCATACAGTATCTCAATAGTTGGATTTCTGCGGATATCCGCATTGCCAGCCAACTATCCGTAGATAGCTATCCGGATTTTTACAGAAATCCGGTATCTGAATCCAAATCAGATAGCTTAAAAAATG
Source organism: Hyperolius riggenbachi (assembly GCF_040937935.1). Classification (NCBI taxonomy): domain Eukaryota; kingdom Metazoa; phylum Chordata; class Amphibia; order Anura; family Hyperoliidae; genus Hyperolius; species Hyperolius riggenbachi. Next base: position 25,393,726 of record NC_090648.1, read on the forward strand.
GTCGGATATCCGGGTTATCCGGATATCCGGAATCTGGATGAGCAGCACTGGTGACAATATGCCTTTTATTTGTACAATTGAGGCCTACTTTAAATGTTCCTTCTACACACTCTTAGCAAATTGTTGCTAATCAATTTAATTAAAGCTCTCTTGATCTCCTTGTTCCTTAAGCTGTAGATGATGGGGTTCATCAACGGTGTTGCCACTATGTATAGCAGAGACCTGAATTTATTTATATTAACTACACTCTGACTTGATGGGGCAATGTAAACAGTGATCAATGTCACATAGTAAGTGCAGACCGTGGTCAGGTGGGAGCTGCAAGTGGAGAAGGCCTTTTTTCGCCCAAAAGCAGAAGATATCTTCATGATGGCGAACGCAATGCAGATATAAGTTATGATTATGAAAACAAAAGGAAAGAATATTGTTAATATGGCAGTCACAAAGTCTTGCAGCAGTACGCTTGAAGTGTCAGAGGTGGACAACTCCACTACTGGCCCAAAATCACAGAAAAAATCATCAATTTTATTAGAACCACAAAAGTTAAACTGACACAGCAAAATTATTTCACTTGATACTAACAAGGTGACTAAGAACCACGATCCACCAATTAGCCGGAAGCAAACAGGAGGATTCATAACTGAAGCATAAATCAAAGGATTGCAAATGGCCAAATATCGATCATAGGACATAATGGCAATAAGAAAGCATTGCACAAATCCAAAAATAGCAAAACAGCATAACTGGATAATGCATTCAGCAAATAACAGTATTCCTTCTTCAATAAAAAGGATGTCCAACATTTTGGGTACAACGCTGGTGGTCAGGAGCACATCAGCTATAGCTAAATTTTTGAGAAAGAAGAACATTGGAATTTTAAGATATACGACGACACTCACCAAAACAATTATAAGAAGATTACCAATAAGTATCGTGAGGTAGCACAAAAGAAACCCTGCAAAACTTAGAGGTTTACATTCATGAAGAAGTTGAAATCCAAGTAAATAAATCTGTGTGACTTGAGTCTGATTGGCCTCACACATATCTTGAATACTATGGCCTAAACAGAATGAAGAAAGAAAAAATAAAGATACTAAATAAAGATGTTAAAGATATTTAACACTTAAGAAGGTTTATGATTCTGGTGGTTGAGTACATGTTCAGATATCAGTGGAATCCTTGCACCTAAAAATATACACTGAGGTTCTGCAATATATTTAGCATTAATGATATTCAGTAATGTTAAGCCAATCAGAAGACTTAGAATGAATAAGCCAATCAGAGAGTGCAGACATTTTCACATCAGAACGCAGAATTATGCATAAATACGCAGTTGGCGGAACGTGGAAAGCGGTAGCCGTAATCAGCATTGGTGGTAAGCGGTATTTTGGCGGAAGTGGAAATCTGCATTGGACTTTGCAAAGGCCTTCGACACTGTTCCCCACAAAAGTCTGGTGCAAAAGTTGAGGATGCAAGGACTGGGGAAGAGTCTGTGTTCATGGATAGGGAACTGGCTAATGGACAAAAAACAAAGAGTTGTGGTCAATGGATCGTACTCAAAATGGGAGACTGTTAGCAGTGGGGTCCCACAGGGGTCTGTTCTGGGTCCAGTGCTCTTCAATTTATTTATTAATGACCTAGTAGATGCAGAATTGAGCAAAGTTGCTATTTTTGCAGATGATACAAAATTGTGCAGAATCATCAACTCTCAGGAAGATAGTGTAACAGGATCTGGATAGGATGGCTATATGGGCACATACATGGCAGATGAAATTCAATGTTGAAAAATGTTAAGTCATGCATTTTGGTCGTACCAATGGTTTAGCACCATACAAAATAAATGGGATACAGTTGGGGACATCAAACTTGGAGAAGGACTTAGGAGTACTCATCGACAACAAGTTAAATAATCGTACTCAATGCCGAGCCGCTGCAGATAAAGCTAACAAAATTTTGGGATGCATTAAAAGGGAAATAAAAACTTGAGATGCTAGCATAATATTGCCCCTGTTTAACTCTCTAGTAAGGCCACGTCTAGAATATGGAATTCAGTTCTGGGCACCACATTACAAAAAAGATATTGCAGTTTTAGAGCAGGTGCAGAGATGAGCAACAAAATTGATACGTGGGATGGAAGGTCTCACTTACCAAGAAAGGTTAGATAAACTGGGTTTATTTAGTCTAGAGAAAAGACGCCTTAGAGGGGATCTAATTAACATGTATAAATACATCAGAGGGCAATATAATAGCTTGGTGGGTGAGCTTTTTGTCCCTAGGCCTTCTCAAAAGACTAGAGGACATGATCTGCGCATGGAGGAAAAACGTTTTAGCCATTTATTTAGGAAAGGGTTCTTTACAGTAAGAGTGATTAAGATGTGGAATGCATTGCCACAGGAAGTCGTTATGGCAAACTCTATACCTGCATTTAAAGGGGGCTTAGATGCTTTCCTTGCATTGAAAGACATCCATGGCTACAATTACTAGGTTATGCCTAATGATGTTGATCCAGGGATTTTATCTGATTGCCATCTGGAGTCGGGAAGGAATTTTTCCCTTTAGGGGCTAATTGGACCATGCCTTGTAAGGGTTTTTTCGCCTTCCTCTGGATCAACAGGGATATGTGAGGGAGCAGGCTGGTGTTGTACTTTATACTGGTTGAACTCGATGGACGTATGTCTTTTTTCAACCAAAATAACTCTGTAACTATGTAACTATATATGCATTTCCTGATATCCCTATATGCAGCTTACTCTGCGCCAGTGGTTTAGTTAAACTTGTGGTAGCATTGCGTTTGTGGTTTTCAAACACAGTATGATTTACTCAGCTATAATTAACAAACACAACTACATAAAGCCTTATGGCCCAAAATGCAGAACAACCTTAGTACAGATGTTATGGGGTGTTCTTGCTTTGCATTTGTGCGACTTATCCCAACTAACCCTAAATGTGCCTGATTTACACTGCCAGATGCTTAGATGCATTAATCTAATAATAGTTTCAATTGTTCCTGAACAGATATGTGCTATATTTGGATAATATGCACACAAATTGCACCAAGCCTACACTTACCTATACAATTTTTTTTGTTATTATTGCAAAAGTAAAACAAAAATCAGTAAATTGATGCTTCATGTATAAAAATAAAGCCATCAAACTGCAGGTGAATGATCCTAACATATTTTGGTATGACTGAGGTTTGCAAAGGTTAAAAGAGATAAATAACTAGATGAATAAAAAATTACACAAAAATTTTTTATTAAAAATCGACATGCCTGGAAACCTACTAAACTATTGTATGGCTATTGTCAAGGGCTTATGTCACTGTCTCTTACAATAGATTGTAAAAATCTCTGACAGGTATGCAGTGTTCTATCAATTTCCTTTTTACAAGATCAGTTCAGGTCTGCTTTAAAGCTATAAAACTTTATCAACTAAAGCTAGGACAACATCTAGACTCGGAAGAAATAATAATAGTAAAGACATTTTTTAATTACTCATCATATGCAAAGCTAAGAGAAGGGAAAATAAAAAGAATACATGATTTCGGCTTTTGAATTCTGCTTACAGCATAGAGTGCTTACCTTCAAGACATGAGTAGTATACTTATTATATTTTTAGCTTTGGGATTAGTCATCTGATGTATGCAGGTGAATTCTGTAACATTTAATATGGTGAGTGGATTTATAAGGGTAGAAGCGTGAGGGTGGGGAGTACTGCCTAGAGCGTGATGTAACTCTGTTTACCCCTTAGGGATGGAAAATGATTGCCTTGGGATGGCAAAATACATATCTAAGGAAATCAGTGTAATTGTGCTTATATTTCTATTTGCTATTTTAGTATTTCCAGGGATTTGTAATCTGCTCTGATGAATCAAAGGAAAAAACGCTGGAGGAAGGTAGAACATAACTGTGATAAAATTGGTAAAGTTCTTATGAGGAATGTGCTCGCAATCAAAGATAGTGCTGGTGAACTCCTTTGAGAAGGGGGAAGGGGGAGGGGGAGGAGGAGAAGATCTTCTTTATGGGTATATGAATCCTTAAAGGACCTCTGTCATGAAAATCTTAAAATTTAAAATACATGTAAATATATACAAATAAGAAGTACGTTTCTTCCAGTCTTTTTATAAAGACCATGCTGAGAATCCCCCATGAAGAGATGGAATAACCCAAAACCTGTCGGTAATGTCAGATTTCTACTGCCTACTGTAAGTGACAGCAACATAGGAGAAAAGTAATTTATGGCTCATTTTACTCTGGGAGAAATGTACTTCTTATTTGTATGTGTTTTTACATTTTAAGATTTTCATGATAGTTCCTCTTTAAGGAAATGTAACCAAGGATTGAACTTCATCACAATCAGCAGCTGACACCCCATTTCCCTCGAGAAATCTTTACCTTTTCTCAAACGGATCACCGGGGGGATTGTATGGCTGATATTGTGGTGAAATCCCTCCCACAGTGTGATGTTAGCACCTTGGTCCTGACATCACACTGTGGGGGCCTTGTTGCATTGTGGAAAATAACAGCTGTTTCCAACTGCCAAAAAAGCAAGCACCTCCTTCCACAGACCTCTCCGGCCATCAGTAAAGATGTCGCCATGTGATACATTTCAGAATGTAAATCAGGGAGAGGAAACATTTTACAATGTACAATGGGCAAACACTGACTAAATCATTTATGAATAGTTATTGTCAAAATCAAGCACTTTTCATTACGTTGTGCAAAGAAAGATGCTGCACTTATAAATAGTGCTGGTCGTAATGGGTCAATTACAATTACATAGTCGGGTTTTAATCTCCGAAGGGCAGAAATCACAGTACATTCTTACATTGGTGGAGTAAAGGGCTGCTTTTAAATGTCCAGAGTGGTAATATAAGGTGGCACACAATTATATCGCTAGAAGTGGGCAAAGGTGTGGGGTCAGTATCAGACAAACACTGAGATATGCAACAGTTCAAACACAATACAGTGATAATAACAGAGGCCAGGGAGTACTATTGAGCTTAAGTCTAATGTCACAGATGATTATAGTAAAGGGCACTGGGCACAGCTCTTGGTGGGTGTCTGTGGGCTGTGGAGTGTCACACAAACACACACACACACACACACACACACACACACACACACACACACACACACACACACACACAGCAGAAGGGTGAAGTAGCCCTCAGAAGGACTGTTTGGGCTTCCATGTGCCTCCTGACTGTGATATAAGGGGTCAAAGTTCAGCCCAATCATGATGTATGGAGGCGGGTCGCGGCAAACACAAATACGTGGTCTTCATCAAATAGTGCTCGACGGAAAGCATTTGGGCCATCTCTACCCAACACTACTTATAACCTCCAGTTGGGGGAACTGTTGACTCTCTTGTCCTAGTAGGATAAGAGGCACCATCTAGATATTTTAGAGTTTCCAGGAAAAGCTCACCAAGACCCCTTCATGAGATCAGATGACAGTCCTGCGGAGCCTTAGCAGAATCAATCAGTTTCCTCGGAACAAAAACAGTTTCACTTAACTTTAAGCCCCAGTAAGTTAGGAGATTGTCTCCTTCTTCGTTGTACGAAACTGTGAATGATTTTCCTACTTTATTGATCACCAATTCAGTGGGGAATCCCCAGCGATAGGGGATTTTATTCTCTCATAGTACTTCGGTGACAGGTAGTGATGAGTGCAGATTTCGCATAGATGTAATTTTGCATCAAAATTCACAATTACAATGCAAAATCGTAATGTGAAATTCCGGCAAAAATTCATTTGTAATTGTAATCAGTGGTGCTCTCCACGGCGCCGTGATCACGGATTATCCGTGATTCATGACCATTTTTTCGCTATCCGACTCCGTGATCCAAATCCATGATCGTATGATGACCCCGAATATACATCCCGGACTCCGCCGTGGTTAGGGATATTCGGCCCGGGTTCACAAACTAAATTTTGCATCGGAAAGCCGTGATTGGTGCAAATTATGTCCCTGGGCCAATCAGAGGCCCCCAGCGTAGTCCCTGAGCAACCAATCATAGGAGGGAAGGCTCTGAACTCCCCTCCTGTGTATAAAGCAGTGGCCATGTTAAAATCTCCATCCTTGCTAGACTCTGTGGACTAAGAACATCTCCAGGCCATATTGTGACTACGTAAGAATGTTTTGTGGTGTAAAACCCAGTGATTTCAGTCATTTCATTGCTCTATTACTGTATTTGATACTTGTATTTAGCTAGCTAGCCAGTGGTAGTCAGTGTACTGAGTGCTGTGCTTAGTGCAGACAGACAGGTTTATTGATTTCAGTGCTGTATTACTGTATTTAGCTAGCCAGTCAGCAGTGATCAACTTAAGTTAGTTGTAGCCTCTCAGTGTAGTCAGTGACATTGTACTGTGCCAGTGTGCAGTTACTGTGCTGTGTATAGTGCAGGCAGGCACGTGTTCACTGATTTTTGTGTTCTATTACTGTATTTGATACTTGTATTAGCTAGCCAGCTAGTGATCAACTAAAGTTAGTTGAGTAGTCACTCAGTGTAGTCAGTGACAGTGTTTAAAAAAAAATCAATAAAGAGAGCCCTCTGTTACATTCCATCTGTCCCCAGGTAGAGATGGTCCGAACATCAGATTTTGGGTTAGTGAATCGCAAACGCGAACTTCCTCAAAAGTTTGGATTCAAGTGAACCAGGCAAACCGCCATAGACTTCAATGGGCAGGTGAATTTTAAAACATACAGGGACTATTTCTGGCCAAAACGAGATGGAAAAGTTGTTTCAAGGGGTCTAACACCTGGAGGGGGGCATGGCGGAGTGGGATACACGCCAAAAGTAACGGGGAAAATTACGTATTTGATGCAGAGTAGTGTTATACCTAAAGGGCAGAAATCAGATTGCATTCCTAAATTGGAGGCATAAAGTGCTTGAAAACATCTTGCGTGTGTATACATCCATCAGGTAGTGTAGTAGTGTACTGTTTCACACTGACAGACCAAACTGACACTGCCGCAAACAGCTGCAAAGGGTTTTCATTAGTTGACACTCTCAGGACATAAAATGTCAGTCCTCTCGGTGGCAATGTTTGTGTAGTGATGGCCGTCCAGAAGTACTACATGGCTAAATTTTTGGGGAATGCTGACTTTACCTCCTCACCTAACCCATTTGAAAGTCTATGTAATAATGGTCTGACGCAGGCACATTTAATTTCCTATATTTATAAAATTCTCTGTGCTTTCCCTGCAGAGACTTTACCCTTCCACATTTGCATGGAATATTGGACTTGGGCCCTCTCTATGGATATCACAGCTCCAATGGGGTCTAGGATCTGGCAGTCTATCGCAAAATCCACACTTTGCTCAGTCCATAAAGAAAACCATTATAAAATTCTTATACTTTGGTGCAGGACTCCAGAGAAATTACACCGTTGGTTCCCAAATACCTTGCCAACTTGTTGGAGGTGTAAGGATAAGGCGGGTTCGCTGATGCATATCTTTTGGGATTGTCCTCTAATTAAACCTTTTTGGGAGATTGTTTCATTACTTATTTCGGAAGTTTTTGAAACCCATGTAGATCTGCATCCGCTTAATGCACTTCTAGGCCTTCCTGTTAAGAACTTCCCTCGTAAGCGGTGGGAACTTATGCTAAATATACTATCTGCAGCAAAGAGGTTAATTGCCCAATTTTGGAAATCCACAACGATTCCTAGTAAAACAATATTAATAGATACAATTAATGATGTTAGGCGATTGGAATATCTAACGGCTAGAATCCATGATAATATTGACGCACACAGGGAGCTGTGGGGTCCATGGGAGGACTGGGACATGACATTGTGGCTTCAATCGCGTAATCGTAAGCTCCCATAATTTTCTGTTTATGGAATACCTTTTCCTCAGTTTAGGTGGTTTGGGATGTGCTCAGTATAATATTTAAGATTCTGTTGGCTTGTGCTACTAATCTAACTCTTTGGTCAGATATAAGTTTGTGTTGTTTGTTTTTGTTTTTGTCTGTCTCTTCCTAATATGGAAGTCCTGTTATAAAATTTGTTTTATTTCATGTTCTTAATCCTACAAGGATTAGCGAGCCTATTGGATCTACAAGGTGGACTATGTCATTCTGGCTTGAGTATCTGACCCCTGTATAATTTGCGTTCATTGTGAAGATAATTGTATTCATCCTGCTTGCTATTCTAATAGTGTCTATGTTTTACAGTGGTTTGCAAAAGTATTTGGCCACCTTGAAGTTTTCCATATTTTGTCACATTACTGCCACAAACATGAATCAATTTTATTGGAACTCCACATGAAAGACCAATGCTTTGGCTTTCTTCTTGCCACTCTTCCATAAAGGCCAACTTTGCGCAGTGCACAATTAATAGTTGTCCTATGGACAGATTCCCCCACCTGTGCTGTAGTCACCATGGGCCTCTTGATTGCATTTCTGATCAGCATTCTCCTTGTTTGGCCTGTGAGTTTAGGTGGACGGCCTTGTCTTGGCAGGTTTACAGTTGTGCCATACTCCTTCCATTTCTGAATGATCACTTGAACAGTGCTCCGTGGGATGTTCAAGGCTTTAGAAATCTTTTTGTAGGCTAATCCTGCTTTAAATTTCTGACCTGTCTGGTGTGTTCTTTGGACTTCATGGTGTTGTTGCTCCCAAGATTCTCTTAGACAACCTCAGAGGCCGTCACAGAGCAGCTGTATTTGTACTGACATTAGATTACACACATGTGCACTCTATTTAGTCATTAGCACTCATCAGGCAATGTCTATGGGCAACTGACTGCACTCAGACCAAAGGGGGCTGAATAATTACGCACACCCCACTTTGCAGTTATTGATGTGTAAAACATGTTTGGACACATGTATGATTTTCGTTCCACTTATCACGTGTACACCACTTTGTATTGGTCTTTCACGTGGAATTCCAATAGAATTGATTTATGTTTGTGGCAGTAATGTGACAAAATGTGGAAAATTTCAAGGAGGCTGAATACTTTTTCAAGCCACCGTAAATAATTTGCTACTGTATACTTCTTTTTCTGATTTCAATAAAAAGATGATTGATCAGAAGTACTACAAGGTAAATCATGCGCTGCCAGAGAAGGTTATGGTGTACCGAGATGGAGTGGGGAGTGGACTTTATTTTTTTCATCCCGGAAAAATCTGATGGTGATTGGAATGGATCGACCATGATGCCGGCCGAAATTACCATTCAGTGACAGGCTTTGTTGTGTGGGGGGCCAACATAAATTCATTCTAACCCACTGTTACTTCTGCGTAGCTTTCAGCTTCCACATATTATGGATGGCTTCAAGCTGTACCTTGTGGCCGCTCTCCACTCTCCAGTACTACTTGTATTTATTTATTTAAGTATTTTATATATCGCCGACATAACGCAGCGATGTACACAGTATATTGTCTTTTTTTTTCACTATCTGTCCCTCAGAGGGGCTCACAATCTAGTTCCTACCATAGTCATTCTCACTAAAAATTCCTCTTGTTCCCATTGTTCTGCTTAACATACATAACATAATGAGCAGGATATGAGCATCCCTGGAAGATAGTCTCTGTGTGGACTTGACCGTGCTGCGGGAGGAAGAAGAGGCTGTATACAGTGGTGCTCATCCAATATTCGGGTTTCCGAACTACCCAGATAATCCAAACTTTTTCCACTATCCGAACTTTGAATAGCAAGTTGGATATTTTTTAAAAATCCGAATAGACTATCCGAGCAAACAAGCGAAATCCAGGCGGATAGTTAGTTCAGATATCCGAGCAGAAGCCAAAATCACCTTCAATGGTGAGAGAGAGAGAGAGTTAGTTAAGTCCCCACATCATCAATCAGCGTTTCCCTTTAAAAAAAACATGATGCTACATGCCGCATTTACCCTAAAAAACGTTTTACAAGCAATGTAAAGCCCACTTCCGGTTTTGTACCCGGATATCTGAATCCGGACAGATATCTGGGACACTGGGTACGGATATCCGATTTGGATTCCAAAATTTCAAACTCTGATATCTGATTTGGATCGGATATCTGGGTATCCGGATCCAAATTCAATCCGGATTTTGAAAAAGGGGTGTCCGAGCAGCACTGGCTGTATATACTGAGCGAGGGCTGATGGAGAGGTGAGGAGCAATTGCTTGCTGCATTTCTAGTTCTCCTGTGGCAGACGCTGCTGGGTCTCTCTGAGTGCCGGGACCAGCACCATTTTTGACCAAGCTGCAGGAGGTGCCTGCAAAAATCTCCAGGATTTTTTGTAGTTTTTGCTGTGTTTTCTATTTTTTTATGACATTTTCTATGTTGGTGAAAAAAGTATTGTTCAATTATTCTGAGTATTTTCTTGCTTGATTAGGTGTGCAAATGTGTTAATTAGGTGCACAGATATCACCTAGGAGAAAACGTAGGAGATAAACTGAATTGGATTGGGCGTATTATGTTTTACCTGTCTCTCAGGACTCTTAACGTTTCTGATTTTCAGATTCCAGCTTTGTTTATTTTTGCTCATCCCATTACCCAGCACAGTGCATTGTATAAAATAAGGATGCAGTTCTCTGGGCATCACTTGGTAGTCCAGAGGAAGCTGAACACCACCTAACGGCCTGTTCCCTGCCAACCCCCATGCTCTCCTTCTATGACAGACTGCCTGCAGAAGCTAAGGAGGAGCTAGGGAATGAAAAAGAGGCATCCATAGTGCTGTTGTTATGGAAAAGGGTATTAAAGTGACACTGAGGCAAACAGAATAAATTGTATGTGAATTATGGATAATTAATAGATTATAAGTAGCAAAGAAAATAGATACTTTATTTTTTAGTTATATACCGTATTTTCCAGAAGATATGATGCACTTTTTCTCTACCAAACGTAGGGGGGGGGGGGGGGAAGTCCCCGCGTCTTATATTCTGAATACAGAGAGTCCCCGACATACGATCACCTGCCGATAGGAGTCACTGACCCGCTGCAATGTCGGGGACTCCCTGCATTGTCCCCGGTACTGTCCTCGGTGTCCCTGTTATGTAGTAATAATGAGCAGCTGTAGCCACGGGTAATACTCACATGACCCAATGGTGGTGCCTGCGATGGCTGCTGTTCCCCTCTATGCTGTCCTCCTCTGGTGTCCTGTGCTCAGTCCTGCTTCTCTGACAACATGCAATTAAATCAGCGCTGCGTAATATGTTGCCGCAGCGCTGCGTAATATGTTGGCGCTTTATAAATACAATAAATAAATAAACAAAATTAAGCAGCAGCAGCCTCAAGCATCACTCACCGTCCATAGAGCCCAAGCAAGCAGCTGCTGGTCTCTCACTCCTCCCCTCTAGTGCTGGTCGCGTCTGTAATGACGCGTCCAGGAAGTACCGGCACCAGAGGGAAGGAGTGAGTGACCAGCGGCTGCTTGCACAGCTCCAAGGACGGCGAGTGATGCCTGTGGCTGCAGGACCTGCATTTGGGAGAAAATCACATTGCTCTGGTGTGATCCTTCCTATTCAAACACATTAGCCAAGCTCTTTTCAAAGTGCTGGCCTTTTTAAAAGTGCTCAGAAGCGCTCTTGGTGTTCACCAGGCCATAGTTGCAGTTTAGAAACCATACTCTGTAATTTAAGCTGTAAAACAGGAGAGCTTATGACCCCTTGAACTTTCCTGCAGTAGAACCTTATCTGTCTCTCACTGTTTCTTGGCTGTTTGAGGTGGTTCTTAATGTAAAAACACTGAGGCATATTCTCATCTGAAAGACATACCTCTGTGTGCCCTCCATGACACTGTCAGCACCCCTGCCGTGCTATCCCCCCTCCCCCCAAGTCTGGTGACAAGCAGCTTGTCGGCAGACTAATGGAGAAGGAATGTCCCTTGCAGGAGAGAAACTCCTGCATAACACCCCTTCCCGGCCTCTAAGAGCCTTCTCATTGGCTCTCCTCTGCCAGTTCTTGCCTCTCCCCCGCCCCTGCCATGTCATTCAGCACTCTGTGCTCTCAGAGTTGTACATGTACGATGCATCATGGGAAGAGATGCAGTGGAGTTAAAGGGACACTGTTGGGGGTCGGGGGAAAATGAGTTGAAGTTACCCGGGACTTCTAATGGTCCCCTGCAGACATCCTGTGCCCACGCAGCCACTCACCGATGCTCCGGCCCGACCTCCGGTTCACTGGAATTTCAGACTTTAAAGTCTGAAAACCACTGCGCCTGCATTGCCGTGTCCTCTCTTCCCCTGATGTCACCAGGAGCGCACGGCGCAGGCACAGACCATAGTGCCATCAGCGGGAGTGAGGACACGGCAACGCAGGCGCAGTGTTTTTCAGACTTTAAAGTCTGAAATTCCAGAAATGAACCATAGGCGGGGCCAGAGCATTGGGGAGTGGCTGCGCGGGCACAGGATGTCTGCAGGGGACCATTAGAAGCCCTGAGTAAGTTCAACTCATTTTCCCCTGACCCCCCCACAGTATTCCTTTAACTTCTGGTAAGTAAGGGCCACTTGATACATACAGATTTTTTTTTTTTTCTTTTGTATGCAGTATTTTAGCTGACATCTGGAGGGTTTCAGAATGGTAACTGAAACAAATGTCTACATTTTTCCACCTGGAAAACCTCTTTAGAGGTAATCATCCTCAAATGCCTATATTGTTAAATCAGAAAAGTTTTCTCATTTACACTTTTGTGGCTATATGAAATATCTTGTAGGAATAAGTTGCAGACAAGTGATATGATTTAAATAAAAAAAAAAAAAATTAAAAAAAAAGAGTACCTAAGCAGCTCGGGGTGACCCAAGACTACTAGGAAAGTATAGGGGACTAAAAGAGACTGAAAAGCACTACTTCAAAGCAATGCTTAGTGTGAGTTGCCGTCTTAAAACAGAAGGTATTTGCAATAATTCCGCTTTAAGTAAACATCTTTGGTTACCCACAATGCAACGCTACTTAAAATGAAAATTGTCTCTTTATGCCCTTAAAGCCATCTGAGATTGATGTGGCGCTATACAATTTAAAGCTATAGGGTTGCTATACACCAGCGATTCTGGATGCTAGCCTGGCTACAGGAGCATAAAGAGGTAATTTGCATATTCAGTAGTGGTGCATTGTGGGTAACCACAGATGTTAACTTAAAGCTAAATTATTGCAAGTACCTTCTGTTTTAAGGCAAATCTCAAAAAAAAGCAGACTAAAGTGGACCTAACTATAAATTTGAAAGTGAAAAAGTCAGGATGGCACTATGATTGTTTGCTTCCACAGTCAATCCAGCAACAGCGAAAGGTGGCCATCAACGATACAATCGAATGGCAGATCAATTGTTTCCAATCAATGTAGTTGATCATGCCTATTAACAGCTGAATTACCACCAGATCAATAGGATGGATCAGGAAAACAGAGTTATTCCATTAATCTGTTCAAACTGGTTAGCAGCAATATGGCCGTTAACCACTTCACAACTGAGGGGTTTTACCCCTTCAGCATCTGAGCAATTTTCTCCTTTCAGTGTTCCTTACATTCTATCGCCTATAACTTTACCATTACTTATCATAATGAAATGAACTATATCTTGATTCTTTTACTACCATTTAGGCTTTCTTTAGGTGGGACATTATGCCAAGAATTATTTTATTCTAAATGTGTTTTAATGGGAAAATAGGAAAACATTTGAAATAAAATCATTATTTTTCAGTTTTCGCCCATTATAGTTTTTAAATAATGCATGCTACTGTAATTAAAATCCATGTAACTTATTTGCCCATTTGTCCCGGTTATTACACCATTTAAATTATGTCCCTATAACAATGTTTGGCACCAATATTTTATTTGCAAATAAAGGTGCATTTGTTTCAGTTTTGCATCCATCCCTAATTACAAGCCCATAATTTATAAAGTAACAGTGTTGTTCCCTCTTGATATACATATTTAGAGAGTTCAGTCCCTAAGGTAACTATTTATGTTTTTTTTTTTATTGTAATTTTTTTTTTTTTATTATTACAAAAAAAAATGGTAACAATTGGGAAGTGTGGGAGTTAATTGGTTAATTTATATATAATAATGTATTTGTATATGAAAAATGTTTTTGGGTGTAGTTTTACTTTTTGGCCCCAAGATGGCCACAGTAACTTTTTGTGAATGCGTCCTGTAAGCGTCAGAAGTACGCTTACAGGATGTTCAGGGAGGCTGGGAAACTTTTTTTTTTTTTTCACAATGATCGTGCTGCTTCTCATAGAAGCAGCCGATCATTGCTGGGGGGCAGAGATCAACAAACGGGAATAGTTTTTCCCTTTCATTGATCTCCAGGCGAGCCGCCGGCAGCGTGCACAAGTGCGGGAGCGCGCACATGTGCGAGCGGGAGCGTGGACAGCGGCGGCAGCAGGGGGGGTGCGTATACCTACGCTCCGGGTGGAGAACTCAAGTCCAAAGGAGCGTAGATATACTGTACCGGGGCGGCGAAGTGGTTAAAGAACATAACTAATGATTGATTGCAATGGCAGAAACGATCAATCCCCCCCCCCACCCCCTTCCCCACAATGTCTTGAAAGTCTTTAAAGGGCAGTTTTTTAGCAAGCTAGTGTGGCTACTCAACAAAAGATAATCTTCTAAACATTTTGTCATTGTTCTCTATTATAACTACAGCTACAAATGCTGACAACATGGGATTTATTTTTACATTTGAGGACTACTTTACATTCTACAACCTCTTAGCAAATTGTTCGGATATTGCTAATCAACTTAATCAAAGCTCTCTTGATCTCCTTGTTCCTTAAGCTGTAGATGATGGGGTTCATTAATGGTGTGGCCACGATGTATAGCAAAGACCTGTATTTATTTATATTAACTCCCCTCTCATTTGTTGGGACAATATACACAATGATCAATGTAACATAGTAAGTGCAGACTGTCATCAGGTGGGAGCTACAGGTGGAGAAGGCCTTTTTTCGACCAGAAGCAGAAGATATCTTCATAATGGCAAATGCAATGTAGATATAAGTAATGATTATGAAAATAAATGGGAATATTCCGAATATGGAACTCACAAAGTCTTGCAACATTAGGCTTGAAGTGTCAGAGGTGGACAACTCAACTACTGGCCCAAAATCACAGAAAAAATCATCAATTTTATTAGAACCACAAAAGTTAAACTGACACAGCAAAATGATTTCACTTGATACTAGCAAGACGATTAAGAACCACGACCCACCAATTAGCCGGAAGCAAACCTGAGGGATCATCACTGAAGTGTAAATCAGAGGGTTGCAAATTGCCAAATATCGATCGTAAGCCATGATGGCAATAAGAAAACATTGCACAAATCCGAAAATACAGAAACAGTATAGCTGGATAATACATTCTGCAAATGACAGTCTTCCTTCCTCATTGAGTATGATGTCAAGCATCTTAGGTACAACGCTGGTGGTCAGGAGCACATCGGCTATAGACAATTGTGTGAGGAAGAAGAACATTGGAATTTTAAGATAATCAACAACGCTCACCAAAACTATAATAAGAAGATTACCAATAAGTATCATAAGGTAGCACAGAAGAAACCCTGTAAACAGTAAAGGTTTGAATTTGTGAGGAAGTTGAAATCCAAGTAGATTAATCTGTGCGACTTGAGTCTGATTGGCCTCACACATATCTTGAAAACAATATCCTAAATAGAATGAAAAAAGAAAACAATTATTTTGTTCTGTAAGATATAAAAAAAAAAAAAAAAAATCTTAAAGACTCTGAAGCGAAAAAAATGATATAATGAATTGGTTGTGTAATACGGATAATTACTAGAAAATTAGTAGCAAAGAAATAATTCTCATATTTTAATGTTCCGTTATATAGCAGCAGTAACCCTGTGTTATCACTCCCACTAGAAACCTGCAGCAAGTCTTCACTGCGAGCAGCAACACCTGATTACTGCTGCTTGGCCAGCAGGTAGATTTCCTCAGCTGTTCGAGCTCCCAGTCCAACACTGCCAATAAATATTGCTGTGAAAATTAGAGCATTATAGTTCTTGATTGTTTTTTTTTTTTCTTTTTGAGAAAATTAGAATGGTATAGTTTTTTAAGTTGTTATTATTATTTTTATTTTTTGTTTTTGTTTTTGAAACTTATTGTTTAAAAATGTAATTAGAAAGTTAAAGATGTTTATTTATTTTGTTTTGTTTTTGGTATTTAACTTTTTTTTTTCTTTTCTTTTTTAATGCACACAGTTTTAGGGTTTGGTGTCAAGAAGATGGGTTTTAGGGTTCGGCATCAAGATAGGCAGTTTTAGAATCAGGCGTTTTAGGGTTAGGCATCAGAAATGGGGTTTTAGGATTAGGCATCAGGAGATTTTAATAATGCGGGTAGGAAGGGGGAGGGTTCTGTGTGAGAGTAAGGTTAGGTTTAGTTGCAGTAAAATATCAGTAAAATTTACCAATATCTTACAATTGTCATTACTACTGTATATATGTTTCTTTTCATCTGGAATTCACAATGGTAATGTGTGTGTATATATATATATATATATATATATATATATATATATATATATATATATATATACACACACATACATATATATATATATATATATATATATATATATATGTATGTGTGTGTATATATATATATATATATATATATATATATATATATATATATATATATATATATGTATGTGTGTGTATATATATATATATATATATATATATATATATAAAACATTGACATATTTTGGGTAGTGCATAACCAGATATCCTGGAATTTGGGCTACCTCCCATACCAACCTATATATGGAATGAGACTATAGGAAGTACATTGGTTAGGGCAGATTTAAGAAGACATGTAGCTTCTTAGGTCCTAGACTCAAGGGTTCTTCTCCATGCCTGTCATATAGTGAGTGTCAGTACATCCTTAAAGGGTCGACCTTTGGCAATGGCTTTGAGATCAGGCATTTCCTCACCTGCCAGAGCAACTATGTTGTTTATTTACTTACCTGCCCTTGTGGCCTTTTTTACATGGGTGAAACCACACAAAAAGTGCATGATCACATTCCACAGCATAGGAGCTCTGTCAGAGGGGGTAAGTCTGATCTCCCAGTTACCAGACATTGGAGATCAGTTGGCCGCAGGGATGTGTGGATCTCAGATTTATGGTCATAGACCACATCCCAATACCCAGACATGGGGGGGCAGGATTTTGCTCCTTAAAAAACGGGAGGCTATGTGGATACATAAATTAGAGTCCCTCTATCCTGGAGGTTTAAATAGGGACTTTGACCTACATGTACTCCTATAATAACAATATTATTATGTTTTATGATATTTCATAGATGGGTATTGGATGGAACGGATTGAATACGGATACAATGACATGGACTATGGCCTTCTGATTTAAAGAGATAATTGTGCATTAACACTTTCTGTGATTCTTGTATTTAATTTAAGGTGGTAATTTTCCACTATGATGTCATTTCCTGTGTGGGAAGGTATATATTTGACATGGATGCATTTGCTTTTTGGCATTGATAAAGGTTGGGGACAACCGAAATGTCTGCTGTTTCCATAACTTTATGCTCAATAAAGAGCTGTGTACTGCAACTCATCATTTGTTTTTTTTTTTGGATGAATAGAGGAAATTGGGTGCCCTCAGTTGCATGCATACCTTTCCATTCTGTATTTATAGCAATTTTTACAATGAAAATTTAGTTTTAATTTTAAGACTTAGGAAACAACCATTTTTCCCCTTAACGGCAGGGGTAGGGTTAGGAATTGTGACATTTTCTTTCATATGCTTTGGGAAGATTTGTTGTTGCCAATATTTTAAAGGGGTTCAGTGGGATCCTTTTAAAATCAAAAACTGACACCTACCTGGGGCTTCTACCAGTTCCCTGAAGATATCCTGTCCCTCACCATCACTGAAGAATCTTCCGTTCCCCCGCCACTGGTCTAATTACCAGTCTAACTACACGTATGCAACTGCGCCTGTGCGGCCGCGCCAGTGCATGTATTCTCACACTGCACCTGCGTAGGAAGCCACCGGAGACGCGAGCGGGAACAAGGATGCGCGCAGCCCTGGCCGCCCAGGCGCAGTTGCATTCCTCTAGTTAAACGAATAATTAGACGGTGACCATCGGCGGGGGAATGGAAGATTTTTCAGTGACGGAAAGAGAAATGTTATATGCCCACAGGACCCCTTTAATATACAGGGAGTGCAGAATTATTAGGCAAATGAGTATTTTGACCACATCATCCTCTTTATGCATGTTGTCTTACTCCAAGCTGTATAGGCTCAAAAGCCTACTACCAATTAAGCATATTAGGTGATGTGCATCTCTGTAATGAGAAGAGGTGTGGTCTAATGACATCAACACCCTATATCAGGTGTGCATAATTATTAAGCAACTTCCTTTCCTTTGGCAAAATGGGTCAAAAGAAGGACTTGACAGGCTCAGAAAAGTCAAAAATAGTGAGATATCTTGCAGAGGGATGCAGCACTCTTAAAATTGCAAAGCTTCTGAAGCGTGATCATCGAACAATCAAGCGTTTCATTCAAAATAGTCAACAGGGTCGCAAGAAGCGTGTGGAAAGACCAAGGCGCAAAATAACTGCCCATGAACTTAGAAAAGTCAAGCGTGCAGCTGCCAAGATGCCACTTGCCACCAGTTTGGCCATATTTCAGAGCTGCAACATCACTGGAGTGTCCAAAAGCACAAGGTGTGCAATACTCAGAGACATGGCCAAGGTAAGAAAGGCTGAAAGACGACCACCACTGAACAAGACACACAAGCTGAAACGTCAAGACTGGGCCAAGAAATATCTCAAGACTGATTTTTCTAAGGTTTTATGGACTGATGAAATGAGAGTGAGTCTTGATGGGCCAGATGGATGTGCCCGTGGCTGGATTGGTAAAGGGCAGAGAGCTCCAGCCCGACTCAGACGCCAGCAAGGTGGAGGTGGAGTACTGGTTTGGGCTGGTATCATCAAAGATGAGCTTGTGGGGCCTTTTCGGGTTGAGGATGGAGTCAAGTTCAACTCCCAGTCCTACTGCCAGTTTCTGGAAGACACCTTCTTCAAGCAGTGGTACAGGAAGAAGTCTGCATCCTTCAAGAAAAACATGATTTTCATGCAGGACAATGCTCCATCACACGCGTCCAAGTACTCCACAGCGTGGCTGGCAAGAAAGGGTATAGAAGAAGAAAAACTAATGACATGGCCTCCTTGTTCACCAGATCTGAACCCCATTGAGAACCTGTGGTCCATCATAAAATGTGAGATTTACAAGGAGGGAAACAGTACACCTCTCTGAACAGTGTCTGGGAGGCTGTGGTTGCTGCTGCATGCAATGTTGATGGTGAACAGATCAAAACACTGACAGAATCCATGGATGGATGGCAGGCTTGCTTTTGAGTGTCCTTGCAAAGAAAGGTGGCAATACTGGTCACTGATTTGTTTTTGTTTTGTTTTTGAATGTCAGAAATGTATATTTGTGAATGTTGAAATGTTATATTGGTTTCACTGGTAAAAATAAATAATTGAAATGGGTATATATTTGTTTTTTGTTAAGTTGCCTAATAATTATGTACAGTAATAGTCACCTGCACACACAGATATCCCCCTAACATAGCTAAAACTAAAAACAAACTAAAAACTACTTTCAAAAATATTCAGCTTTGATATTAATGAGTTTTTTGGGTTCACTGAGACCATAGTTGTTGTTCAATAATAAAATTATTCCTCAAAAATACAACTTGCCTAATAATTCTGCACTCCCTGTAGAATTAAATCAGTAATACAAAAAAATTGTATTATTAATCCTTTTTTCAAATATTATAACCTGAGTAGGGAATTACATTTTATTGATACCACAATGGCTGTTCAGTGGCCTGCCCCTCTAGGAAGACACCAGGTAAAATAGTTTCTTCAAATTCAACCAGTATTAATTTATATGCAAAAGGAAGGATGGTCCGCACTTGACAGTGAAGTATAGAACTTTATTGTGGACGTATTCAAAATCACCACGGCAGGCTTTAAATAGCTGACATGTTTTGGACTAACCGTCCTTATTCATAGCTAACACATAACTGGCAGCACATACATATATATAAAAATGTCTGTACAAAGGTACCCGCCCCAAGTCCACCCCACAACATAGTAATGGTCAGAGTGCAGGAGGAAGTGCTGACAAGGTCCTCATCCACTAAAAATACAATTTAGTATGAATGCTATTTAAAAATACAAATATACATGAGTTAAATTAAATAAATGAGATAAAAAGCAACGCAATAGGAACAAAACCCTGAATAATATTGCTTAAGGAAGGGGACATTCTACAAGATGTAGGAAATGATTAAAAAATTGGATGGCCAAGATGGAAGGAAAGGGGAGGGGGGGAGGAAAAAGGAAAAGGAAAGAGGAGAGAGAGAAGAGGGGGGGGGGGGAACAAACCACAGCCCCGTCAAAGATGGTACACATGAGCTGAAGTATTCAGGTAACTATAGCAAGGTCCCACCTTGCATTCAGGCCATGTGGAACTCTGGTGCCCAAATTAAAGATCCACATGGCCTCTTTTTGCAATAGTCTCTCATATGAATCGCCTCCTCTTGTGGACGATACAACCCTCTCGATTCCACAAAACGAAAAGCCCGTCATATCACCCTGATGGACTTCGCGAAAATATTTAGCTACGTTGGTGATGCTGAGGGTCTGCCAATTAGCTCCCAGGTAGTGCTCCGCTATTCTTTGTCTTAAGGGCCTAGTGAAGCACCCCACGTACTGCAGCGAACAAGCACTACAGGAAATGAGGTACACCACATAGCTCGTGCCACAATTAATAAATTGTTTTATTTGATAGCTTCGGCCATTAGAAGCAGAGACAGCAACTTTGGATCTGATGTGTACTCTGCAATATTTGCAGGTGGATACCCCACATCTAAACGATCCAACAGTAGTAAGCCATGTTTTCCCAGAAAAAACCTGAGGAAAACAAACTTGGGGACAAAATCTGTCCCAAGGTTGGAGCACGTCTGCTCGCATACCTTATTCCATCCTTCAGGACTTTGGAGAGACCATCATCTGCCTGTAACACTGGGAGATATTTGGCAACTATATTGGTGACCTGTTTATATTCAGAAGAATAAGTAGTCACGAAAATGGGCCTGGGGGATGCAGAATTGCGTGGCCTAGAAAGATTGATTAAATCTGCTCTGGATTTGTTTGCCACTCTGGTTCTGCCACGCCTAATACACCATCTCGGATACCCTCTTGCCTCCAGTCGAGTTTCAACTATATCTAGCTCCTGCTCAAGGTCACTTGTGTTTGAACAATTACGCTTAGCCCTTGTGAACTCGCCAACGGGTATCCCACGGATGGTGTGAGTAGGATGGCAACTGTCTGCCCTTAAGACTGTGTTTCCGCTACATTATTTCCTATATGTGGTAGTTAAAATCCTGTTCTGTTCATGATCACCTTTTAACACCAGGTCCAGATAGCTGATGGAGTCAACTCCCACAGTATGTGTGAATTGCAGATTCATATTGGTATTAAAGTACTCCATCAGACATCCGACCTGTGCTATGCTACCCCTCCAAATTAACAGCAGATCATGAATGTACCTCCCGTACCACACAACACCGTCCATCCAACGGCTGGCCCCTCCAAAGACAAAAAATCGTAAAATTAAACATTATATGTCCGCTCAGGGTACACAGTTGAATAATGTGGTTAACTTGTCTTGTCATGTTCTTAGTGATACTGAAATAAAGGTTCTTTCTAAAGGTCTATCCTTTGCACCTACCCATCATTTGAATGTGTTTGAAACCCTCCTTGATGTAAATTGGTTCGTGAGATCACTTCTCCTTAGGAAACATTTTGAGGAAGCTGATGGGATTCAACGACCTGTTCTTTCCTCACACGATATGCATACACCAAATATTGGTGATTTCGGGGACACCTGTGCTAAATGGACCTTAGATGCCCTGACTTCTGATAGCACTGGTTTGGTGACCCTGGAAGACACTAAACAAGTACGCGTGAGGAATCCAGGTTATTATCCCATTTCGGAGAGAACACCTCACGTAGAGAATTTTCAGGAGTTGGTTGAAAGAGATCTTCTCTCTCTAGCCTGGGGTTCTTCACGTGTTGGTCCATCGAATATTACTGCCACAGAACGCAATGCACTTAAAGGCCTCCAGAACAATAAAACCATTGTCGTCCGCAATGCTGACAAAGGGGGTTCAGTGGTGGTTTTGGATAGCACTGCATATAGGTATGAGGCCATTAGACAGCTGGAGGATAAGGGCACTTATCTAACTTTGAAAGGTGATCCCACCATTGAATTTCAAACCAAACTGTTGAACCTTTTGTCATGCGGGGAGAGCATGGGTATCTTTGACCAGAGGTTTAGGGACTACTTGGGGGTTAAATCCCCCGTGGTGCCGATCTTTCATCATCTACCTAAAATTCATAAGGCGGGCTCTCCCCCAGAGGGCAGGCCCATAGTGGCCAGCATTGGGTCTCTGGGGGAGCGCCTGGGCTGTTTGGTGGATTCTTATTTACAGCCTCTGGTCAAACGATTGCCTGGTTATGTCAGAGATACTAAACACTTGTTGGCCAGTTTGGAGCATTTCAACTGGCAGGGGGGTACACATGGATCACTGTAGACGTTAAGTTACTCTACTCATGTATTCCCCATGCCTTGGTTCTCTAGGCTGTTGAGTTTTATCTCACCAGATACTCCGACTACCCCGCTGACCTCTGTACCTTTATTCTTATGGCGGTCGAGTACCTCCTGGCCCACAATTACTTTATGTTCGACGGCAGGTTTTTCCTCCAGAGGCGTGGCGCCTCCATGGGCACCAAATTCTCACCATCCCTTGCAAATTTATACATGGGGTGGTGGGAGGAGTGCTACGTCTTTGGGGGCGCCTGCCGTTGGATGGACGGTGTTGTGTGGTATGGGAGGTACATTCATGATCTGCTGTTAATTTGGAGGGGTAGCATAGCACAGGTCGGATGTCTGATGGAGTACTTTAATACCAATAATATGAATCTACAATTTACACATACTGTGGGAGTTGACTCCATCAGCTATCTGGACCTGGTGTTAAAAGGTGATCATGAACAGAACAGGATTTTAACTACCACATATAGGAAATAATGTAGCGGAAACACAGTCTTAACGGCAGACAGTTGCCATCCTACTCACACCATCCGTGGGATACCCGTTGGCGAGTTCACAAGGGCTAAGCGTAATTGTTCAAACGCAAGCCACCTTGAGCAGGAGCTAGATAAAGTCGAAACTCGACTGGAGGCAAGAGGGTATCCGAGATGGTGTATTAGGCGTGGCAGAACCAGAGTGGCGTACAAATCCAGAGCAGATTTAATCAATCTTTCAAGGCCATGCGATTCTGCATCCCCCAGGCCCATTTTCGTTACTACTTATTCTTCTGAATATAAACAGGTCACCAATATAGTTGCCAAATATCTCCCAGTGTTACAGGCAGATGATGGTCTCTCCAAAGTCCTGAAGGATGGAATAAGGTATGCGAGCAGACGTGCTCCAACCTTGGGACAGATTTTGTCCCCAAGTTTGTTTTCCTCAGGTTTTTCTGGGAAAACATGGCTTACTACTGTTGGATCGTTTAGATGTGGGGTATCCACCTGCAAATATTGCAGAGTACACATCAGGTCCAAAGTTGCTGTCTCTGCTTCTAATGTCCGAAGCTATCAAATAAAACAATTTATTAATTGTGGCACGAGTTATGTGGTGTACCTCATTTCCTGTAATGCTTGTTTGCTGCAGTACGTGGGGTGCACCACTAGGCCCTTAAGACAAAGAATAGCGGAGCACTACCTGGGAGCTAATTGGCAGACCCTCAGCATCACCAACGTAGCTAAACATTTTCGCGAAGTCCATCAGGGTGATATGACGGGCTTTTTGTTTTGTGGAATCGAGAGGGTTGTATCGTCCACAAGAGGAGGCGATTCATATGAGAGACTATTGCGAAAAGAGGCCATGTGGATCTTTAATTTGGGCACCAGTTTTCCACATGGCCTGAATGCAAGGTGGGACCTTGCTATAGTTACCTGAATACTTCAGCTCATGTGTACCATCTTTGACGGGGCTGTGGTTTGTTCCCCCCCCCCCCTCTTCTCTCTCTCCTCTTTCCTTTTCCTTTTTCCTCCCCCCCTCCCCTTTCCTTCCATCTTTGCCATCCTATTTTTGAATCATTCCCTACATATTGTAGAATGTCCCCTTCCTTAAGCAATATTATTCAGGGTTTTGTTCCTATTGCGTTGCTTTTTATCTCATTTATTTCATTTAACTCATGTATATTTGTATTTTTAAATAGCATTCATACTAAATTGTATTTGTAGATGATGAGGACCTTGTCAGCACTTCCTCCTGCACTCTGACCATTTACCATGTTGTGGGGTGGACTTGGGGCGGGAACCTTTGTACAGACATTTTTATATATATGTATGTGCTGCCAGTTATGTGTTAGCTATGAATAAGGACGGTTAGTCCAAAACATGTCAGCTATTTAAAGCCTGCCGTGGTGATTTGGATATGTCCACAATAAAGTTCTATACTTCACTGTCAAGTGCGGACCAACCTTCCTTTTGACTGATTTTGGACTAGCTGCCCAGGTCGAGCACTGTGGTGAAGGCTAGTGGAGTAGAGCGGTGTTTCCCCTGGTCTGTGTGTTCGCATTAATTTATATGCAAATGTATATGTACATGTGTTTCAGAGTAAAAAAAATGTCCCTCAGTTGCTGTCACTTACCATAGATTGTAAAAACTTGACAAGATTTGGACTAGTCCATCTCCTCATGGGGCAAGGTTTTCATTTTTTTATTTTTCAAAAGCACTTCCTGAACAGAAGTTGCTCAATCTAACTGCCAAAATAGTGTGCAAGTAAGTGAGGTTGGCTGGCATCTTTGTATAGAGCCTTTCCATAGAGTGCTTTTGTGAAAAAAAGGGAATACTGAAAATCTCTCATGATCAGAACTAGTTGAAAAACTGTTGAATCCGTTAGATTTTTACTGCTTACTGTAAACAACACAGCAGAATAGAAAAAAAATTAGTAATGTATGAGGGCTCGTTTCCACTAGTGCGGCGTATGTCTCATAGACGCACGCCGGCACTGAGCGGGTGGGCGGGATCGCAGGCGAATCCCATGAGCCGTGCCATGCACGGCTATGGGATTCGCAGCCTCCGGCGCGAATTCTGCGGGGGGTTCCGGCCGAATCGCTCCCGCAAGCGATTCGGCCGCGGCACCGTTATCCTCTATGGCAGAGTTTCCCCGTGCGATTCATGTGTGGGGAAACTCTGCGGAATCGCGGCAGAAACCGCGATATTGGAAACGGGCCCTTATACATTTTACTCTGAGATGCGTACTCCTTATACACTTCTTATACACATGTATTTTAAATTGTAGAACTGTTCTTTATAGTAGACCTTTAATTTAATCACAGGCTCTTAGCATGAGCAAAATGACTTACATTAAATTTGTAAATAAATAAATAAATAAATCTGCCTCTGACTGCAAATCTGTTCATTTCCTTTTTCAAGATCAGTTCAGGTCTGCTTCAAAGCTACAAAACTTTATTAACAAAATTCCAGACTAAAACATTCAGAAAAATCATCAGAAGAAATAATAATAATAATAATAGCAGTTGTATTACTGATTATATGCAAAGTTAAAAGATGGGGAAAAATGTGTTTTTGGCTTCTGAATTCTGCAGTATGGAATGCAGAATAACATTTAACATGATAAGGCAATTTATAGAGGTGGAAGCATGAGGGCGAGGTGTTCCTTCCAGAGCGTGATGTATCTCTGTTTATCCCTTGGGACGGCAAATGATTGCCTTGTGGTGGCAAAATACATGTCTAAGAAAATCAGTGTAATTTAGTTTACAATTTTATTTGTTATCTTAATATCCCCAGAGATTTGCAATAAACGCTGATGAAAAAAAATGTTTAAAAATAATAAAAAAGGTATCAAATTAATATTTTCAAGCATTAAAGGAAACCTGCAGACACTTAAAAAAAAGTTTTGCTTACCTGGGGCTTCTGCCAGCCCCCTGCAGCCATCCTGTACCTGTGCCATCTTGGAATGATCCTTTGGCCCCCCCGCCACTGCTAAGTTTTGGTATTGCCACTGCCTCAGTCATGCTCACATCACCATTGCCATCCTGTCTCCCTCACATCACCATTGCCATCCACATCACCATTGCCACCCTGTCTCCCTCACATCACCATTGCCATCTTATCTCCCTCACATCACCATTGCCATCTTGTCTCCCTCACATCACCATTGCCATCCTGTCTCCCTCACATCACCATTGCCATCCTGTCTCCCTCACATCACCATTGCCATCTTATCTCCCTCACATCACCATTGCCATCTTGTCTCCCTCACATCACCATTGCCATCCTGTCTCCCTCACATCACCATTGCCATCCACATCACCATTGCCACCCTGTCTCCCTCACATCACCATTGCCATCTTATCTCCCTCACATCACCATTGCCATCTTGTCTCCCTCACATCACCATTGCCATCCTGTCTCCCTCACATCACCATTGCCATCCTGTCTCCCTCACATCACCATTGCCATCCTGTCTCCCTCACATCACCATTGCCATCTTGTCTCCCTCACATCACCATTGCTGTCAGGAACCGGCCCGCGGCACGCCTGCGTATACGGTTCCCGACTGCGGGTTTGACCAGATTAAGCGGGGAACAGCCTTATTTAAGCTACAAACAAGGCTGGAACCCCTCAAACACTTCTCACTGCCACCACTAGCTGTGCGCTAGACACTTCCACTCTGCTGTCGAGTCCTCAGCGCGCACTCCGCGTTTTCGTATCTGGGTCAGCTTTGCGCTTAGGCCAAATACGGGAACGCCACGCACCCACACACACACACAGTTGCAATCTTACACTGTCGTGAAGCAAAGACCCACTAACAGTCGTTCCGAACGATACTGTTAGCTACTCGCACTGGCGTTGTTCGTACGTTGGGTCAGCTGCGCGCTTAGGCCAACGTATGACAAACGCCCCCACACACAATGCAATTACAATTTCCTACGGTAGTGTTGCTCAAGCGTACAATTAGGCATGAACTTATACACGGTTACACTTCAGTCTCTTCTAGGCTATGAGGGTTAGTTTAGTACGGCAGAAGTCAAACTTATTAAATAATAATTTAATATTCTAGAAAAACATAGAACAGTGCAAAACTGAAGATATACAAAGAGATTACAAAAAAAACAAGTAAAAATAGTTACAAGATAAAATGTACAAAGATAACACACAAAGCGATTTTGCTTACCAAAATAAAGGGATCCCGATAGAAGAATCGTGGACTTTGGTGTGGACGGACACAGTCTGGCTAGACCAGGAGTTCACTAGCTTGGGCCAGGAGACCGGCTGCCACTACCGTCAGAAGAGAACTCCTTTGAGGTAGCTGTCCCCTGGTTTTTATAATGAAATATTCGCCTCGAGGCTGTAAGCCTGTGTGGACGGGGGGGAAGCTGGATTTAATTACATCCTCAGTCATAATTGGATTTCCAGAGATCCAACATCCACTATAGTCCACACACCCAACAAAAGACTTCCTTAGCCCAATTTCCCCAGGTTACAATGTCTTTACATCAAGAGATTGTTAAATGAGGCTTTTCAACTCCACCAATAATTCAATTTCCACAGGTAGAAATGGTATCAAAAGGACTTCACCTCTTCAATAATTTCCAGTAGGCTGTCAAATACATTTCAAACATTCAGGTGTCAGCTTCCCCCTGCCCCCAAGATTCTAGCAGGCTTGCCTTGTCCCAATGGCTGACACCAGACTCAAAAGCCATGCCGACCAGCCTATTCTTCCTCAATTGGCAGGTAATTAGCAGTAGACACAGTTTCCCCTGCTGGACAATGGGGCAGAGGTAATGGACATCTACATACAGAATTACATTAGACAGACTTCAGTTTACTCTGGCCAGGTGACCAATTACTCCCAAGCCCAATACACATCTGAGGCATTATTCAGACAACATGGTCTGACCACCTGTATAGGCTTCACAGCAACTGTCTAATTAAGGGTTTCCTCATTAGAAGCAGACAATGATAGGTAATTTACACTTTATACGGAATTCCAGGAAGACTGGCTAACAGACAATCCCATATGTTACAGTCAAAAAATGAAGGAAATATGTTCCTGTTATCCTTAATATCATCAGCACCTCAATATATCTCCACACCTCCGCCGTTAACTTGGTGCAAGGCAGATGATCTTCCCAGATCATCCTGCCTGCACCTACACTGTTGGTTCTGCTTGACGGGACAGCCCATCAGCATTCCCATGATTGCTCCCCTTCCTATGTTGAATGGTGAAGCTATATTGTTGGAGAACTAAGCTCCATCTCAGCAGTTTTCCATTGTCCCCAGAAACCCGATGTAACCAACTAAGAGGGTTGTGGTCGGTTACGACGGTGAATACACGACCGTAGAGATAGTGCTGCAGCTTTTGTAGGGCCCATACAATTGCCAAGCACTCCTTCTCTATGGTGGCGTAAGCTACCTCCCGGGGTAGCAGCTTCCGACTTAAGTACAGAATCGGATGTTCTTCCCCAGTTTGGTTTACCTGGCTTAATACAGCACCTAGGCCAAAGGCTGAGGCGTCCGTCTGGACTACAAACCGTCGGCTGAAGTCTGGCGCTTGCAACACGGGAGGGCTGGCTAGGGCCCTCTTCAGAGCTGTGAATGACTGTTCACATTCTGGTGTCCAGAGAATCTGCTTGGGCAGCTTCTTTTTTGTGAGGTCTGTCAAGGGCTTGGCGAGGGCACTGTAGCTGGGGACAAACTTTCTATAGTACCCCGCAGTCCCTAAGAAGGACTGAATCTGCTTCTTCGTGTGGGGGGTGGGCCAGGACACAATGGCATCTACCTTCCCAGTATCTGGACGAAGCTCTCCCCCCCCCACCACATGTCCCAGGTACTGTACCTGTTTCATGCCTATCTGACACTTGCTAGGCTTGACTGTTAGTCCTGCTGCAGTGATGCGCCCCAAAACCTGTGACAGCTGCG
Source organism: Hyperolius riggenbachi (assembly GCF_040937935.1). Classification (NCBI taxonomy): domain Eukaryota; kingdom Metazoa; phylum Chordata; class Amphibia; order Anura; family Hyperoliidae; genus Hyperolius; species Hyperolius riggenbachi. Next base: position 25,422,725 of record NC_090648.1, read on the forward strand.
CTAAGTGGTCGTTCCAGTTGGCGCTAAACACGGCGATGTCATCTAGGTAGGCGACAGCGCAGTGTTCCAAACCTTCCAGGAGACCATTTACAACCCTTTGGAAGGTGGCTGGGGCGTTTTTCATCCCAAAAGGCATCACATTAAACTCAAACAGACCTGAGGGGGTGATAAAGGCAGACCTCTCCCGTGCCTCAGCTGTTAGAGGGACCTGCCAGTATCCCCGACTCAAATCCACGATTGTTAGATATTGCGCGCCAGCTAGCTTATCTAACAATTCGTCGACCCTCGGCATTGGGTAAGCATCTGATGCAGTTATCAAATTTAGTTTTCGATAATCTACACAGAACCGAGTGGTCTGGTCCCGTTTGGGTACTAGCACTACAGGTGATGCCCATGCGCTGTGCGACCGTTGGATCACCCCTAGTGACAGCATTTCCTCAATCTCCTTGCTGATGTGGGCCTGAACCTCAGGGGAGACTCTATAGGCTGACTGTCTAACCGGCTTGTTATTTCCGGTGTCAACATGGTGTACAGCCAGGCTGGTCAGACCAGGGCGGGCTGTAAAGGTACCACGGTAAAGGATCAGCACATCAGATAGCCCAGCCTGCTGCTCTGCTGTCAACTCCGGATTGATCTGCACCTCGGTAACAGAGTCGGTTTCCTGGGTGGATGCCAGGATGTCAACCAGGGCCTCTGCTTCACCGTCCGGTAGCAAACTGCAGACAGGGAGAGCGCAAGCGGTTCTAGCATGATGTTCCTTTAACATATTTACGTGGTATGTTTTCAGCTGCTTACCTCGGTCATCCAGCGCGACCACATAGGTCACATCACTAATCTTCCTATGTATGGTATAGGGCCCATCCCAAGCGGCCTGCAGCTTATTCTGTCGCATCGGGTTTAGGACCCATACCTTGCGACCTACCTCATAAACTCTCTCCCTAGCCCCGTGGTCATACCACTGCTTCTGGGTGGCCTGGGCTTGAGTCAGATTCTCTCGCACTAACCCCACCAGGGTGTCCATCTTTTCCCGGAACTTCAGAACGTATTCCACTATGGAGACCCCGTGGCCCATATCCTGCCCCTCCCAGACCTCTCGAATGAGATCGAGGGGTCCGCGTACCCTCCTCCCATATAATAACTCAAAGGGCGAGAACCCGGTGGATGCCTGGGGCACCTCACGATAAGCAAACAGTAAGTGGGGCAGGTATCGCTCCCAGTCTCTCCCTTGCGATTCAACAAACACCCTTAGCATCTGTTTCAGAGTACCATTGAACCGCTCACATAACCCATTTGTCTGGGGGTGGTAAGGGCTGGCCATGATGTGTTCTACCTGCATTTGTTTACAGAGGCATTCCATTAGGCGCGACATGAATTGCGGGCCGTGATCGGTGAGCATTTCACGGGGAAAACCGACCCGTGAGAAAATGCGCACCAATGCGTCCGCAACCTTGTCTGCCCGTATGGAGCTCAGGGCTACAGCTTCAGGGTAGCGAGTGGCATAATCGACCACCGTAAGAATGAAACGTTTCCCTGTGCTGCTGGGTATCGCTAGAGGCCCAATTATGTCAACAGCAACCCTTTGGAAGGGCTCCTCTATGATGGGTAAGGGCCTTAGTGGGGCTTTGTCGGTGTCACCTGCTTTGCCGACCCGCTGACAGGCGACACAAGACCGGCAAAAATCAGCAACATCTGTCCCCATGTGGGGCCAATAAAAATTGTGGGCAAGCCGGGATTTGGTCTTGCGGATCCCCAAGTGACCAGCCAGGGGCACCTCATGTGCTATTCTCAATAGCTGCTCCCTGTACCTGTGAGGAACAATCAACTGCCGGTCGGCCTCCTCCACTTCAGACGGCTCAGAGGGAATAACCTCTCTGTACAGTCTGCCGTGTTCCCAGTACACCCTCACTTTGTCGCCCTCCACCGGTGCCCTGTCCGCCAGACTCCTGAGCTCTTCCAGGCTGCTATCAAGTCGCACAGCCTCGGAGAACTCAGCGCTGTCGGCCACAGGCACCAGGGAGGTGGCAAACTGAGAGGCCTCTGGGTCCTCAGAGCCAAGCTCTGAAGTGGAAGAGCCCGACCCAGTGACATCAGCCCCTTCAGTGGACAATTCGTCTGCTGCAGCCCGGTGAGCACTGCGGGTCACCACTGCAGCTGACGGAGCATTCACTGTACACATGTCATCATGCAACACATCACATATTACATCAACATTATCTGCATTCATGGTAACAACGTGTCCTCCTCCAGGCCTGGGCACTGGAGACTCACTAGGGCTGGCTCCTAGTACACAGTCCGTAGCCCCTGGGGCCTCACCAGCACTCCCCGCTTGCACAGCATTATCACACAGTACCTTGCAAGAGTCCTGAACTTCTGCGGGGGATGCAGGCTCCACGGGGTTTGGAGTAGGCTCATACCGGGCCACTAACCGTCCCAGGTCAGTACCCAACAAAACGTTCGTGGGGATGGCATCCGTTACCCCCACTTCTTTCATTCCGCTGCCGGCCCCCCAATCCAGGTGGACCAAGGCGGTGGGTATGGCAGGGGTGACGCCCCCAACTCCTTTGACAGCCATAGTCTTGCCAGGAATGTACTCCTCAGGGTTCACAAGCTGGGGGTGCACTAGAGTCACCTCTGCTCCAGTGTCTCTTAGACCGGTGGTAACTGTATCACCAACCGTGACAGGTTGCAGATTCTCTGCATAGCTACCTGCATTCCGGGTGGCACACAACGCATTCCGGGCCCCGCCAGAGTTTGGGGCTTCCTTCTTCTTTTCTGGGCACGTAGCACTGATGTGACCCGGTTTGTTACAGGCAAAACATCTCCGAGTGTCAACGGTGGCTGTTCTACCTCCAGGCGGCTGCGGGACTTGACTTCGCTGGGTGCTCAGAGGAGAAGGTCTCGCAGGCTTTTCTCCCTTCCAGCTGGGCGCCGTAGTCCTCCGAAAATCAGATGCTCGATTGGACGTGTAGGCATCAGCAACTTTCGCGGCCTCATCCACGGTCTTTGGCTCTCGGTCCCGTACAAACTGCCGGACCTCAACAGGACAAGTGTGGAGGAACTGGTCTTTTATTATCAGTTCCTGCAGGGCATCAAAGGTCTCAACCGCCAGTCCTTTTACCCACTGCTGGAAGGCAGTGCGCAGGTTGCATGCATGATCCAGGTAACTGTCATTAGGACCTCGCTGCACTGTCCTGAAACGTTTTCGATACACCTCTGGCGTGAGGTGGTATCGCGCAATGATGGCTTTCTTAATCGCCTCAAAGTCTGTTTCTTCCTCCTGGGGGAGACTCACAAACGCCTCCAGGGCCTTGCCTCTCAGCCCTGGTGTGAGGTATCTTGCCCACTGCTCACGGGGCACCCCATACTGCCGACAAGTCCTTTCAAACCCCTGTAGGAAAGTGTCTATGTCAGAGTCCTTGTCCATAGCGGGGAACTTATCCAGGGGGATTCTGTGGACTCGCTCACCTTCGCGTTCTGCGGGTCCAGCAGACCGGTTCTGCTGCTGAAGTTTAGCCAGCTCCAGCTGGTGTCGCTGTGCCACTTGTTCCTTCTCTGCCTGTCGGTGCAGTAGGATCAGCTTTAGGCGCAGTTCAGGATCAGCCGAGTTCAGTAGCTGTAGATCAGCTTCCAGAGATGTCATCTCCGTGTTCGGTGGATCATCCCGGACATCGTCTCCCCTCGCATTCTGTGGCGGGAGCGATTCCTCCTCTGGCGTGTCGTGAGCTGCATCCGCTGACGTTGAAGCACGGGCTTGCTCTGCCGCATCATGCTCCTCGAGCGCACGAACTAACTGCTCCTTAGTCTGGCCGCTCACCGTCTCGATGCCTTTGTGCTCACACAGGTTGAGTAGTATCTCCTTGTTTTGCCTTGCATAGCTGGATGCTTTCTGAGCCATCGTGTTGCAAAAAATAAAAGAAAAGAAAAAAAAGGGGGGGGGAAGGGAAAGCAAAACACCAAGTGTGTATCTTTGAACAAAAAAAAAAACGTATATAGATTCTGCACTGAGTAGACTTCTGTAGGCTAGTTGCTTCTAGCAAGCTTCCAGCCTTTAGTACTCAGAATAGCGGGCTAAACTGCGTACTAATGTACTAAACGATCCCACCGCTGCCAGCCAATTATGTCAGGAACCGGCCCGCGGCACGCCTGCGTATACGGTTCCCGACTGCGGGTTTGACCAGATTAAGCGGGGAACAGCCTTATTTAAGCTACAAACAAGGCTGGAACCCCTCAAACACTTCTCACTGCCACCACTAGCTGTGCGCTAGACACTTCCACTCTGCTGTCGAGTCCTCAGCGCGCACTCCGCGTTTTCGTATCTGGGTCAGCTTTGCGCTTAGGCCAAATACGGGAACGCCACGCACCCACACACACACACAGTTGCAATCTTACACTGTCGTGAAGCAAAGACCCACTAACAGTCGTTCCGAACGATACTGTTAGCTACTCGCACTGGCGTTGTTCGTACGTTGGGTCAGCTGCGCGCTTAGGCCAACGTATGACAAACGCCCCCACACACAATGCAATTACAATTTCCTACGGTAGTGTTGCTCAAGCGTACAATTAGGCATGAACTTATACACGGTTACACTTCAGTCTCTTCTAGGCTATGAGGGTTAGTTTAGTACGGCAGAAGTCAAACTTATTAAATAATAATTTAATATTCTAGAAAAACATAGAACAGTGCAAAACTGAAGATATACAAAGAGATTACAAAAAAAACAAGTAAAAATAGTTACAAGATAAAATGTACAAAGATAACACACAAAGCGATTTTGCTTACCAAAATAAAGGGATCCCGATAGAAGAATCGTGGACTTTGGTGTGGACGGACACAGTCTGGCTAGACCAGGAGTTCACTAGCTTGGGCCAGGAGACCGGCTGCCACTACCGTCAGAAGAGAACTCCTTTGAGGTAGCTGTCCCCTGGTTTTTATAATGAAATATTCGCCTCGAGGCTGTAAGCCTGTGTGGACGGGGGGGAAGCTGGATTTAATTACATCCTCAGTCATAATTGGATTTCCAGAGATCCAACATCCACTATAGTCCACACACCCAACAAAAGACTTCCTTAGCCCAATTTCCCCAGGTTACAATGTCTTTACATCAAGAGATTGTTAAATGAGGCTTTTCAACTCCACCAATAATTCAATTTCCACAGGTAGAAATGGTATCAAAAGGACTTCACCTCTTCAATAATTTCCAGTAGGCTGTCAAATACATTTCAAACATTCAGGTGTCAGCTTCCCCCTGCCCCCAAGATTCTAGCAGGCTTGCCTTGTCCCAATGGCTGACACCAGACTCAAAAGCCATGCCGACCAGCCTATTCTTCCTCAATTGGCAGGTAATTAGCAGTAGACACAGTTTCCCCTGCTGGACAATGGGGCAGAGGTAATGGACATCTACATACAGAATTACATTAGACAGACTTCAGTTTACTCTGGCCAGGTGACCAATTACTCCCAAGCCCAATACACATCTGAGGCATTATTCAGACAACATGGTCTGACCACCTGTATAGGCTTCACAGCAACTGTCTAATTAAGGGTTTCCTCATTAGAAGCAGACAATGATAGGTAATTTACACTTTATACGGAATTCCAGGAAGACTGGCTAACAGACAATCCCATATGTTACAGTCAAAAAATGAAGGAAATATGTTCCTGTTATCCTTAATATCATCAGCACCTCAATATATCTCCACAATTGCCATCCTGTCTCCCTCACATCACCATTGCCATCCTGTCTCCCTCATATCATCATTGCCATCCTGTCTCCCTCACATCACCATTGCCATCCTGTCTCCCTCACATCACCATTGCTATCTTGTCTCCCTCACATCACCATTGCCATCCTGTCTCCCTCATATAGCCATTGCCATCCTGTCTCCCTTACATCGCCATTGCCATCCTGTCTCCCTCACATCGCCATTGCCACCCTGTCTCCCTCACATCACCATTGCCACCCTGTCTCCCTCACATCACCATTGCCATCCTGTCTCCCTCACATCACCATTGCCATCCTGACTCCCTCACATCACCATTGCCATCCTGTCTCCCTCACATCACCATTGCCATCCACATCACCATTGCCACCCTGTCTCCCTCACATCACCATTGCCATCCTGTCCCCCTCACATCACCATTGCCATCCTGTCTCCCTCACATCACCAATGCCATCCTGTCTCCCTCACATCACCCCTGCCATCCTGTCTCCCTCAAATCACCATTCCCATCCTGTCTCCCTCACATCACCATTGCCATCCTGTCTCCCTCACATCACCATTGCCATCCTGTCTCCCTCACATCACCATTGCCACCCTGTCTCCCTCACATCACCATTGCCATCCTGTCCCCCTCACATCACCATTGCCATCCTATCTCCCTCACATCACCATTTCCATCCTGTCTCCCTCACATCACCATTGCCATCCTGTCTCCCTCACATCACCATTGCCATCCTGTCTCCCTAACATCACCAATGCCATCCTGTCTCCCTCACATCACCATCGCCATCCTGTCTCCCTCACATCACCATCGCCATCCTGTCTCCCTCACATCACCATTGCCATCCTGTCTCCCTCACATCACCATTGCCATCCTGTCTCCCTCACATCACCAATGCCATCCTGTCTCCCTCACATCACCATTGCCATCCTGTCTCCTCACATCACCATTGCCATCCTGTCTCCCTCACATCACCATCTCCTGTCTCCCTCACATCACCATTGCCATCCTGTCTCCCTCACATCACCATCGCCAACCTGTCTCCCTCACACCACCATTGCCATCCTGTCTCCGACACATCACCATTGCCATCCTGTCTCCCTCACATCACCATTGCCATCCTGTCTCCCTCACGTCACCATTGCCATCCTGTCTCCCTCACATCACCATCGCCATCCTGTCTCCCTCACATCACCATTGCCATCCTGTCTCCCTCACATCACCACTGCCATCCTGTCTCCCTCACATCACCATCGCCATCCTGTCTCCTTCACATCACCATCGCCATCCTGTCTCCCTCACATCCCCATTGCCATCCTGTCTCGCTCACATCACCATTGCCATCCTGTCTCTCTCACATCCCCATTGCCATCCTGTCTCGCTCACATCACCATTGCCATCCTGTCTCTCTCACACCACCATTGCCATCCTGTCTCCCTCACATCACCATTGCCATCCTGTCTCCCTCACACCACCATTGCCATCCTGTCTCCCTCACATCACCATTGCCATCCTGTCTCCCTCACACAACCATTGCCATCCTGTCTCCCTCACATCACCATTGCCACCCTGTCTCCCTCACATCACCAAATCCATCCTGTCTCCCTCACATCACCATTGCCATCCTGTCTCCCTCACATCACCATTGCCATCCTGTCTCCCTCACATCACCATTGCCACCCTGTCTCCCTCACATAACCATTGCCATCCTGTCTCCCTCACATCACCATCACCATCCTGTCTCTATCACATCACCATTGCCATCCTGTCTGCCTCACATCACCATCGCCATCCTGTCTCCTTCACATCACCATCGCCATCCTGTCTCCCTCACATCACCATTGCCACCCTGTCTCCCTCACGCCACCATTGCCATCCTGTCTCCCTCACATCACCATTGCCATCCTGTCTCCCTCACATCACCATTGCCATCCTGTCTCTCTCACATCACCATTGCCATCCTGTCTGCCTCACATCACCATCGCCATCCTGTCTCCCTCACATCACCATCACCATCCTGTCTCTCTCACATCAACATTGCCATCCTGTCTGCCTCACATCACCATCGCCATCCTGTCTCCCTCACATCACCATCGCCATCCTGTCTCCCTCACATCACCATCGCCACCCTGTCTCCCTCACATCACCATTGCCACCCTGTCTCCCTCACATCACCATTGCCATGCTGTCTTTCTCACATCACCATTGCCATCCTGACTCCCTCACATCACCATTACCATCCTGTCTCCCTCACATTACCATTGCCATCCTGTCTCCCTCACATAGCCATTGCCATCCTGTCTCCCTTACATCGCCATTGCCACCCTGTCTCCCTCACATCACCATTGCCATCCTGTCTCCCTCACATAACCATTGCCATCCTGTCTCCCTCACATCACCATTGCCATCCTGTCTCCCTCACATAACCATTGCCATCCTGTCTCCCTCACATCACCATTGCCATCCTGTCTCCCTCACATAACCATTGCCATCCTGTCTCCCTCACATCACCATTGCCATCCTGTCTCCCTCACATAACCATTGCCATCCTGTCTCCCTCACATCACCATTGCCATCCTGTCTCTCTTACATCACCATTGCCATCCTATCTCCCTCAAATCACCATTGCCATCCTGTCTCCCTCACATCGCCATTGCCATCCTGTCTCCCTCACATTGCCATTGCCATCCTGTCTCCCTCACATCGCCATTGCCATCCTGTCTCCCTCACATCGCCATTGCCATCCTGTCTCCCTCACATCACCATCGCCATCCTGTCTCCCTTACATAGCCATTGCCATCCTTTCTCCCTCACATCACCATTGCCATTCTGTCTCCCTCACACCACCATTGCCATCCTTTCTCCCTCACATCACCATTGCCATTCTGTCTCCCTCACACTGCCATTGCCATCCTGTCTCCCTCACATCGCCATTGCCATCCTGTCTCCCTCACATCACCATTGCTATCCTGTCTCCCTTACATCACCATTGCCATCCTGTCTCCCTCACATCACCATTGCCATCCTGTCTCCCTCACATCACCATTGCCATCCTGTCTCCCTCACATCACCATTGCCATCCTGTCTCCCTCACATCGACATTGCCATCCTGTCTCCCTCACATCACCATTGCCATCCTGTCTCCCTCACATCACCATTGCCATCCTGTCTCCCTCACATCACCATTGCCATCCTGTCTCCCTCACATCACCATTGTCATCCTGTCTCCCTCACATCACCATTGCCATCCTGTCTCCCTCACACCACCATTGCCATCCTGTCTCCCTCACATCACTATTGCCATCCTGTCTCCCTCACATAGCCATTGCCATCCTGTGTCCCTTACATCACCATTGCCATCCTGTCTCCTTCACATCACCATTGCCATCCTTTCTCCCTCACATCACCATTACCATCCTGTCTCCCTCACATCACCATTGCCATCCTGTCTCCCTCACATCACCATTGCCATCCTATCTCCCTCACATCACCATTGCCATCCTGTCTCCCTCACATCACCATCGCCATCCTGTCTCCCTCACATAGCCATTGCTATCCTTTCTCCCTCACATCACCATCACCATTGCCATTCTGTCTCCCTCACACCACCATTGCCATCCTTTCTCCCTCACATCACCATTGCCATTCTGTCTCCCTCACACCACCATTGCCATCCTGTCTCCCCCACATCACCATTGCTATCCTGTCTCCCTCACATCACCATTGCCATCCTGTCTCCCTCACATCACCATTGCCATCCTGTCTCCCTCACATCACCATTGCCATCCTGTCTCCCTCACATAACCATTGCCCTCCTGTCTCCCTCACATCACCATTGCCATCCTGTCTCCCTCACATAGCCATTGCCATCCTGTCTCCCTCACATCACCATTGCCATCCTGTCTCCCTCACATCACCATTGCCATCCTGTCTCCCTCACATAGCCATTGCCATCCTGTCTCCTTCACATCACCATTGCCATCCTGTCTCCCTCACATCACCATTGCCATCCTGTCTCCCTCACACCACCATTGCCATCCTGTCTCCCTCACATCACCATTGCCATCCTGTCTCCCTCACATCACCATTGCCATCCTGTCTCCCTCATATCACCATTGCCATCCTGTCTCCCTCACACCACCATTGTCACCCTGTCTCCCTCACATCACCATTGCCATCCTCTCTCCCTCACATCACCATTGCCATCTTGTCTCCCTCACATCACCATTGCCATCTTGTCTCCCTCACATCACCATTGCCATCTTGTCTCCCTCACATCACCATTGCCATCCTGTCTCCCTCACATCACCATCGCCATCCTGTCTCCCGCACATTTCCATTGCCATCCTATGAAGGCATTGTGGGGAGTGTAGACTAACATTAGGCTGTACATTTACTTCACCTCCTCAGTGTGTAAGGGCCCAGTAATAACACCCAAGTCTATAGCTTCTCCTATGACCTGGTGAAAGTTTAAGTTGCATGGGCCCTAAGTCATGAACGGCCAGTAAAAATGACATGAGCACATAAAACATATTCATATTACTGGTGTTTATACAACATAATGTGTGTTTAGCACATAGTACATTATACAAGCAATTTGCATGCCTTTGACAGATGTCACCCTGTCAAGGATCAGGACCTGGTCCCCTTGGGAGACGTCACTGGGCCGGGCTGCACACACGTGTGTCAGCTGTGTAGCATACAATTTGCTGTGTTCCTATGCGGGGACGACAGGGTGGGGGGGTTGTGATGGAGGGACAACAAGTGGCGTGTGCATGACAGCATGCGGTGGGTGGAGGAGTGGTGCAAGGAATGGCTTCGACAGGGGATTGCTGTCGGTGGGGGTAAGAAGATCTGCCCGGCAGATCGCTCGCAGGTTTGGGTCAGGGGTTGCCGGCTGCCGTACATACAACTGATTATCAGCTGAAGTAGACTTTATCAGCTGCCTCAGTCGACATAACTCAGGTGTGTGTATGAGCCTTTTTTATACAGTATCTTACCTGTCATCTGGTGGGTTCCAGAATGAGAAGCAAAGAGTAGAAAAAGCTGGGTTTGACAAAGGCCTGTATCCCGAAACATTGTGCTTTTTTGTGGCTATGTTACAATTAAGAAGCTAAGCTAATAATGCAAAACCCAGGTGGAGACCTAGCTTTTTCTACTCTTTACTTCTGACTGTACACCCCTGCGGGATCCGGGTGTATGCTGGTTGACTCTCTGGTGCTACAACGGTCAGTGGTTGGAGCTCTGAGGCAGTCCTTTTTTTGTGGGTTCCAGAATGGGGACTGAAACAAAAGTCTGCATTTCCACTTGCCTCCAAGACAGGTCCACCAGGAGACTGGACCGTCCATCCCTGGGGCACGAAGAACAGACAAGTTTAAATTGCCACCTCCCACCGCCTATCTTCAGTGTTCTTCCTGTCTTCGGGAAGGACAGATGCTGTTTCCTGGTCTGCCGGGGGGGGGGGGGGGGGGGGCAGAGGGTGAGTGCTGGAGGTGCTGTGGCTGCCTGAAAGCATCCTTCTAAAGGGGATCCCATGCGACCTCTTTGTATGGTCGGATGGCATTCTCTAGTGGAGGTCCTCCGCCTATTGCCTGGCGCATGCGTGCTTTCCACGAGGTGGGCGTGCGTCCCACAAAGCAGCATCCGGCGGAAGCATGCAATCCCGGCGCTTTTGCCGGTTGGGGGCGGACCAGGCTATACGTGAGATTCCACGCTGTACGGCGTCTATTTCCAATAGACATCAGAGAGAGTCAGAGCAGCTATAGCAGTCCCAGACTGACGCTGCTGGATGATCCGTCACTCCCTCTGCCACCATGGAGTTTTCCTCCCCTCAGGCCGTGGGGCCAGCCGCACAAGCCATTACACGCAAGGTAAGCAGCTTTTGGTACTGGCTAGGAATAGCAAGTTTGTTGGCAACTCACTAATGGTTGTTCTATTCTTTTGCAGAACCCAAGGCCTGCTTCTTCCTTGGATGAACCTGAATTGAAGACCTGTGGGGTTTGTCGTAAAAAACTTGCTATATCCTATCCAAAACCATTGTGTAATGCTTGCATTTTGTCTGTGGTGAAGCATAAAGGGGGAGACATGTTAAACAACGTGCTTTTGAAATTTCAGGATTTCTGATTGATAACCATTGTGTAAATGATTGATTGGCCATAGGATTGTATTGTTAATGGCTACCTTAACTTCTGTAGTAAAGATAACCTGTACTGAAAAAAGGGCCCCTGGGGGGTACTTACCTCGGGAGGGGAAGCCTCTGGATCCAATTAAGGCTATCCCCTCCTCCATACCACGGTGATCTTGTTGGGTTGCTCCAAATGGCGGCCATGTAAATATTTACCTTCCCTGGCTCCAGCGCAGGCGCAGTAGCGGCTCTCAGCTTGGATCAGGCGGAACTAGCCGATCCCAGTCAGATCCGCTCTACTGTGCAGGCGCAAATCGCCTGCACCTGTGTAGTATAGTGGACCTGACTGGGATCGACTATTTCCACCTAATCCGAGCCAAGAGCTGCTACTGCGCCTTCGCTGGAGTTGGGGAAGGTAAATCTCACAGGCTTTACTGCACCTGTGCCCCAGCCTGACAATTTGTCGGCTGTGGCTTTGGAGAGGCCTACAGAGACCACAGTGGGACTGAAGAAGACAGGGGAAACCTCAATTGGATCCAGAGGCTTCCCCCTCCCAAGGTAAGTACCCTCCAGGGGACCCTTTTTTTAGTACAGTTTCTCTTTAAGCAACAGGGAAGCACTGTGAAGGCCGTATATTGTGGGTGGCATTCCACTACTTTAATCTTCAGCTCTCTTCTCTGGGATTGGCTGGCTCAGTGACAAAAGCAGAAAAACAGTACCTCTCAGGCCACACCCACTAAGCCTTCTTTAGAGATGCCTACAATCTCTTGAAAGTCTTTGGGCTGGTGCACACCAGAGCGGTTCCTGAGCATTTTTTAAAACCCTTGCAGGGGGAAAACCGCTTGGCTAATGAAAGTGAATGGGATGGTGCACACCAGAGTGGTTCATTCTTTCCACAAATGCTAACTCAGGGGCTGCAGCATTTTTTAGATTTCTGAGGCTTTTTTGCCTCAATGTTAAAGTATAGGAAAAGCTCAAACCGCTGTGAAAAATGCTAGATCAGAGCGGTTTTCCAGGCGTGTTTGTTACAGAAGCTGTTCTGTAACAGCTTTTACTGTAACAATATTTGAAATCTGCTACACAAAAATGCTCCAAAAACACCAGGCATGTTTAGAAAACCTCTCTAAGGGCCTGTTCACACTTAGAATCGCAGAACGCCGGCGATTATAGCCGGCGTTTTTCGGTAGTGATTTTCCCACGATTAGCGCGGAAAAATCGCTGGTCACTGCGGCGGTTTTGGAGCGATCGCGATTAGCTAATCACGATCGCTAATCGCGGAACACTTGTCACCGGCAAACTGCTGCATGCAGCGTGGTTGCGGTTATCGCTAACTGCAACCGCGGCAGTGAGAACACTGGCACTCGCCACATTGTGTAGCGGTTTTTCCTAAACTGCTAGCGGTTTGCCGTGAGCGGCAATCACGCGATTCCCACTCAGGTGAGAACAGGCCCTAAACATGCCTAGAATCGCTCTGAATTCTGCTTCAAAAACCTTTAGCGTTTTGCAGATCTTCTAGAGATTTTTGGTGTGCAATGGGCCTTTCAAAGGGCAGAACACCTTCATAGCAGATTTTCAGCAAGGTAGTGTGGCTACTCAACAAAATCTGTACTTTGGGACACAAAGGGTCATCTTTAAAACATTTTGTCATACTATTCTATTATAATAACTACAGCAACCAATGCTGACAACATGGAATTTATTTTTTAAAATTAAGGCCTGCTTTACATGTTCATTCTACAACCTCTTAGCAACATTTTTGATGCTGTTAAATAATAAATTTAATAAAAGCTCTCTTGATCTCCTTGTTCCTTAAGCTGTAGATAATGGGGTTCATCAATGGTGTTGCCACTATGTATAGAAGAGACCTGTATTTATTTATATTAACTGCACTTGCATTTGTTGGGGCAATGTAAACAATGATCAATGTAACATAGTAGGTGCAGACTGTCGCCAGGTGGGAGCTACAAGTGGAGAAGGCCTTTTTTCGACCAGAAATGGAAGATATCTTCGTGATGGCGAACGCAATGCAGATATAAGTTATGATTATGAAAACAAATGGAAAGAATATCATTAATATGGAAATCACAAAGTCTTCCATCAGTAGGCTTGAAGTGTCAGAGGTGGACAACTCCACTACTGGCCCAAAGTCACAGAAAAAATTATCAATTTTATTAGAACCACAAAAGTTAAACTGACACAACAGAATTATTTCACTTGATACTATCAAGAGCATTAAGAGCCATGATCCACCAATTAGCCGGAAGCAAACCTGAGGAGTCATCACTGAAGTGTAAATCAGAGGGTGGCAAATGGCCAAATAACGATCGTAGGACATGATGGCAATAATAAAACATTGCACAAATCCAAAAGTACAAAAACAGGATAGCTGGATAATGCATTCAGCAAATGACAGTCTTCCTTCCTCAGCGAGTACGATGTCAAGCATCTTAGGTACAATGCTGGTGGTCAGGAGTACATCGGCTATAGACAATTGTGTGAGGAATAAGAACATTGGAATTTTAAGAAAATCAACAACGCTCACCAAAACTATAATAAGAAGATTACCAATAAGTATCATAAGGTAGCACAGAAGAAACCCTGTAAAGAGTACAGGTTTGAATTTGGGAGGAAGTTGAAATCCAAGTAAATAAATCTGTGTGACTTGAGTCTGATTGGCCTCACACATATCTAGAATACAATGTCCTAAATAGAATGAAGGAGGAAAAGATATTTTGTTTGGTAAGACTTGAAAAAGTTTTTTTGATTCTGGATTCTGGATGGATGTCTTCACACCTAAAAAAAGAGCTAAACATTGAGGTTTTGCAACTGCTTATATTTTGGAGTTTTTAGTGCATTTTGTTAGAAATTATAATTAACAATAGTGATGATTAAAATGCTTTGCCTCACACTACTTAGTATTGGAACCATACATGGTTTTAAAGACCTGTTTCCTGTTTTCGATGGAGCAAGTCCACGTGCATCAATTTTTTTTTACATGCTTTTGTCAGTTGTTGAAAACATTTCCATTAGATTAAAAACAGATGAGTGGGGTCTTGCTACATAGGCCCACATGCAATTAACTTTTTCTCCTGAGTTTTCTTCTAGGTGATATTTTTAAATGTGTCAGTAGCATTCCTTTTAAGCCACAAGAAAGCAAGAATATATCTAAAATAATTTTTTGTAGTACTTTTCACATACTTTTCAGTACTTTTTAAGTTGAAAAGTGCTGGGAAGTTAATTTTTTTTTAAATTGTATCTATTGATTACTAGAGATGGCCCAAACAGTTTGCCGTTGGGCAGTATTCTGCGAAAATGGGCCTATTCACCGACTTTAACAGTTAATACAAAGCCCCTTTATATGCTAGAAACACCAAATTTCCAAGGTATGTGCATAGTCCCAGTGGGTACACAAGGAAAAAAAAATCAAAAGACCTTATAGTTTTAGAGAAATAACTATAGGAAAAAAGTATACATTTAAAGAGACACCGAAGCGAAAAAAAAATTATGATATTATGATTTGTATGTGTAGTACAGCTAAGAAATAAAACATTAAGATCAGATACATCAGTCTAATTGTTTCCAGTACAGGAAGAGTTGAGAAACTCCAGTTGTTATCTCTATGCAAACAAGCCATTAAGCTCTCCGACTAAGTTAGTCGTGGAGAGGGCTGTTATCTGACTTTTATTATCTCAACTGTAAGTGAACTGTTTACTTTTTCTCTGCCAGAGGAGAGGTCATTAGTTCACAGACTGCTCTGAAAGAATCATTTTGAATGCTGAGTGTTGTGTAATCTGCACCTCCCCCTTCCCCCTGAGCCCTTGTCCAATCCATGGACAATGGGCTCTTCCCCATCTCCAGTGCCCCAGGAGAAAGTGGGGGCAGAGCAGGGACAAGGTCCTCCAGCACCCAAGGCTGAGACACCAAAGTGCGCCTCTCCATCCCTCCCACCCCAGTCGTCACACACTGATTGCTATTAGACTAAGAGGGCCACAGGGCCCACAACCTCACCAACACCTTAATATCTAGTTATCTGGCTTGCAGTCACTGCTATGTATCCTCTTTTCTTATTTCTTTCTGCTTCATACACAATTAGAAATGACAGCTGAATGAATTGTGCACCCCCTCCTACACTGCGCCCTGAGGCTGGAGCCTCTCCAGCCTATGCCTCGCCCTGGCCCTGAGTGGGGGTGACTACTCCCTGGGGGGGGGGGGGGGTCATGGCATATGGGAGTCCCAGATGACTGAAGATCTAATTTACACTACTGTTAGGTTTGTTACATTATCTGTCTTTTACCGCTTTTAAATGTATACCTTTTTTCTTTTGTCAGGCAAATTACAACTTAAGGCGTGGTTACAAACCCGCTAAAATTATGTCACACAAGCTGTGACTATGTTATCAAAATAACTTAAGACACCTTTTAAAGTAGGAGGACTCCCAAGTTATCTTGATCTCTGAAATACAGATATGCCCACTTTATGAGTTTTCAAACTATTCCTATTATATTGGTACAAATATGAAAGAGTGCAACAACCAAATAAAAAACATAACAATGGTTTATTGCAAAAATATATTCAATAAAATAATGTAATCAAGTTGTTCTTCAGGTAAAATGTAACAAAACTTTTGTTGGCAAGCTTATTTATAAAACATGAATTCACAGTTCAGGTATTAAGTCAAATAATGCTTACAAAACAATAGTCTTGGTATATAAAAACTTCAAGACTGTCTTATCAGATACTGTTGAACAATAGACTCAATATAAAAAAAACACAGAGCATACAGGATGAATTGTAGCTATCCATGAATTGAAAACAGGGCGTGTCAACTATATGTAGTTCAATACAGGACATATGAAGACAAGATGGCGGATCTAATTAGTATATGCAATACCATATATCTGGGCGTGGCCCCTCATAAGGGAAATAACCCAAATCTATTTTACAATGGAAATGAATCTGAGAAAATAGAAAACCTGGTCTGTTGGAAAAAACTATTTATTTCCCCATTAAGTGGCAGCTTAAATATCATAACTTTATGATAATAGAGAAATATCTATTGAAAAATGTATTTCAATCTAAATGAATTGTTCAGCGTGCACTCTGAGGAATCCACCCCTTTCCGGGTTCTATAATAATAATTAATATCAATATAATAACCAAATATTCAAGCTGCTAGTTAAATATTAATATAATAATAATTAAAAAAAATAAAACCCCTTATATCTACCAAATGAAAGGCTTGGGCGTGTCTTTGGTCTTAAGATGGCTATCAGATGTTGTGTGTCCCAGGTGATGTGTTTCAGGTGATGTCCTAAGATGACCCAGTACTGCTGTTTTTATTTTCATCACTAACAATAATACCTGTGTAACGATCGGTGTAACACAGAGAGGATCTGATTACCAGTGATCTGCAGTATCACCGAGAATGCATATATATATACCAGATTATTGATGATCTGCAGTATCACCGATAATCAGATATATCTCTAACCCCTGGACACCTGAGTGATAAGAGTGTTTTGGTACAACAGTAATACTTTGAGGATCGCACCTTGAAGACAGGTGCAAGAGCAGATAGGTATACTGCTCGGCAACTGGTTCCTTCCGTAGTCTGGACTCTCCACGGGGAGGAGTCAGACTGACAGTGGGAAGGACAGAACGTGAGTGACACCAATGGAGAAGTGTCACTGACAGATCTGCGAGCTATCTCCTAACAGGAGAGAGAGTTCTCGAGGTCGGACAAGCCAGGTCGTAAACACACGGACAGATAAGGTACAGAGACAGGAGGCAGGTGCAGAATCCAGAGACTAGCTGAGGTTTGGCAACAGAGTAACAGAATGATAAAGGTACAAAATCAGAGATCAGAAGAATGGTCAGGAAAGCAGAAGGTCATAACAAATAATCAGCAATGCCTAAGCTAAGGTGTGAGTTCCTTGGCCGTCAACACCTTGGAAACTGATCTAGAATATAATACAGATAATAACAGACTTCCTAGACTAAGGTGTGAGATCCTTGGCCATCAACACCTTGGAAACTGTCTAATAACACAGATACTGACAAGGTCTGAGTGCTACCACGTAGTGATCGCAACGCCAGACACCAGAGAAATGACCAGTACCCAGTATATATACACCAGCGCTCACTAGCGCCTCCCCTAAGTGCTGGACCAATGGAAGTTGCTAAAATTGTCAGCTGACCGGCTTGGTCAGCTGACTCCCTTCTGACTGTCATAAAGGCCCTGCCTCTCTGCATGCGCGCGCGTCCTCCTGAGCCAGTGTGGACTATCAGTCCTAGCCACACCAGACATGTGTTGTAATGTGTCAGCCTGTTTGAGCGCGGGGGCAGCCGCACCGCCAACAGAGCATGCGGCGGTTTCCCCGCGCTCAGCTACTGTGTCAGTAGTAGGCCTATGCGTACCGACTGCCGCGTCGGAAACGGACTCCGCCGCCTTGACCGCTGGGCATGCAGCGGTTTCTCCGCGTTCCGTCCCGCTAGTGGATGCATGCCTAAACACTCCAGATGCCATGCTAGACGCGGAATCAGCCACCTAACTCTGAGTATTTGCGCCGGCTCTTCCGCGTTTTCTCACAACCTGCCTATGAGATTAGTGACTGGCCAATCAACAAAATTATGGCCTGTACCAAGGATTATCTCCAAGCCAATCCCAAGGCAGTGGGTGTGTTTATGCGTTAATATTGAACTGCCCAGATAAAAAAAATGTATTTCTTAACTTGCAGTGTCTTGCCATCACCAGTAGGTGTCATCATTGGCTCATCAATAATTTATGCTGTCATGTGGTTATTTTCCAGCAGGTGGCATTATTGGATCACATCAAAATAAGGGATTTGTATCATCTTAGGAAAACGTGAAGCTCTCCCGAATGGAGCAATGGTTGGTACACAACCCTAAACTTTTTTTTAAATGAAGCATATAATGCTGCATACAACACTGAAGGATCTGGTCAACTTTTAAGTCAATATGAATGGTATTTAGTCCCATTGTTAAACATTTACCCCAGGTTGTAGCAATACTTGTAAACAAGCTGAATTGTGATAGTCAGTATGGAACAAATGTGTATATATATATATATATATATATATATATATATATATATATATATATATATATATATATATATATATATAATTATTAACCTCCCTGAGCATTACGCCATTATCAATACAATCCTCAGTCCCCCTCCACCAATACATTGTGGTACTTAAGTTGTTAATGGAATACTGTAGGGGGGTCAGGGAAAAATGAGTTAAAATTACCCGGGGCTTACCCGGGTCCCCCGCAGACATCCTGTGCCCGCGCAGCCACTCACCGATTCTCCAACCCTGCCTACGGTTCACTTCTGGAATTTCAGACTTTAAAGTCTGAAAACCACTGCGCCTGCGTTATTGTGACCTCACCCCGGCTGATGTTACCAAGAGCGTACTGTGCAGGCCCAGTATGGTCTGCGGCTGTGCCTGTGCAGTATGCTCCTGGTGATATCAGCGTGAGCAAGGACACAACAACGCAGGCGTAGTGGTTTTCAGACTTTAAAGTCTATTCCAGAAGTAAACCAGAGGCGGGGCCAGAGCATTGGTGAGTGGCTGCACGGGCACAGGATATCTGCGAGGGACCATTAGAAGCCCTGGGTAAGTGCAACTCATTTACCCCCGACCCCCCTACAGTATTCCTTTAAGCAATATCAAATCATAATAAAATACCCATTTCTTCATGCTCCTATGATAATCAGGCATGCAAAATATAAATTAGAACACACTTATAATCATTATTATATTGAATCAAATCTCATGGACTTCATATCCTATACATAAAGGAAAGATGAAACCATAACTAATTTTATTTGATGAATAAATCAATTAAATGAATCTCCCATATTGGATGATTTGACACATCCCCCTTTTCTCCTCAAGGTTTCATGGAATGTGAAATTTTAGAAGAACAAAACAGATTGTAAAACACGTTTGTGATCATGTTGAACTTCATGGTGATTCAGACTATGAGTATTTTAGCTATAGTTGACTTAAAACAAAATACAATAAAAAAAGATATTTTTCCCGTGAACCTTAACCAGAGTAAAAGCAAACAACAAAGTTCCATCTTCACGTAGATGCGACGCAGATTAAACTTTCAAACAATTTATCTCATGCTCCGACGTTTAAGGAACAGTAGAACTGGCAACTGGCATGTTTCCTCTTGCTGCAAAGGTAGCGAACAGCAACTGTAACAGCATAAACTGCTTTGGCTCAAACAAAAGGATTTTCCGGTCAAGGTTTTCCAGGTTTGCTTTAAGATTTGAACAACTCACTCCTGTGAGTATCCGATGTGCAAAGTGTTTCAAACTTGAATCTCCAGTGATCGATCTTGGATACATGGACTTGTCTTTCAATGACACATCACGGGTTTAGGCTCATCTGGCTCCTCTGGGATAGGAACATCTATCTGGTCATGATGAACCCCGCTGTATCCGGTATGCATGATCACGGATGCTGGACCTGGCACTGCACACAGCTTGGCACGGCACTCCCCAAGATTAGGACTGCATAAAGGATAGCAATCATCAGGTGGGGCATCTTTGCGCCAGTCATGAATCCTTTGTGTCAATTATGGATGCCTTTTAAATGAATGCCTTTCTGTGGAAATGGAGGACATTATTAAATATACCTTACCGGAGGAAAAATTTGTTAGTATATATTTTCAGACTGCTCTATTCTTCACAGCTATGAGCTGGGGTGACTAACATGTAATTGGTTAATATTCACCCATTTTTGTAGAGGGATCTAGCTCTGCTTCCTTTATTTGGCAGAGCTGGCTGCTGGGCCCTGCCTTTTCCTCTAACAAATCCTCAGCTGTTTTCCATATATCTGAGCCAAATTACCCATCATGTCATTCAACTTACTTACCTGATCTGCAAGCTGATCATACCTGCTAGGCCTGCGAGTGTTCCGGTTCCGGGGATTATTTCTGTTCCTTGTGGGTGATTCACTCCTGGGTGAATTTGGTGGTGATCTACCCCTAGGTAAGTTTGGTGGGTCCTTTCTTCTTTTTTCCCACTGCTGCCTGGGTCTATTATCCCAACCTCTATGTCCCTGGGGGTCTCTATACCCATGGTAACCTTTGTACCCCTGGCTACCCTAATTTCCTTACCCCTTACCGGGTTGGTAACCTCAATTCCTTTGGTTAAACCGAGGATGGTAGTCCAGGTTTCAGAACCCAAGCTATCCCCACCTGACCCTTTAGCGTTTTGAGGCCTATTTTGATTGGGATTTTGTAGCTTACGGTTCTGCTGGTTAGGTTTAGTGACTGGGGGTACCTTCTTTGGCTGGGATTCAAAATTTAAGTGCGTTTTTACCCTGGATTCATCAACATTTTGTTCTGGTAATATTCTATTCCTTTTTTCATCTAAATGTTGGCCCTTACTGATGTTAAACAGCAAGGTTGCAGACGCCACTAGTTTTTCTAGAGGATCATTAAATTCCAGGTCATGAGCCAAACTCAATTTTACCTGGGGTGTCAGGGCCTCATAGAGAACCTGTTTGACCTATACAGATTCCCAATCAGGATTCCCGTAGGCTAAACCATATGCATTTTTAAGAACGGAGAGAAACTCTCGAGGACTTTGATTGGGTCTACACGTGGGTTTATAAATTTCCCTTTTTGCAGCTGTACTAGTTCTATATGAGCCAAGCTCCATTTTTATTTCATGTAAGACAGACTGCCATTTATTGATTCCTCTCTCTCTAAAAGAGGTAAAATAATGACGGTATTTGTCATCAAGGGCCCATGGAAGGAACCTGATCCTGTCTGCAACAGATAGTCTCAATGAATCCCTGGTAGACTCATACAATTCTAAATGGTTAGCGATTTGGAAAGAACCTTTTGTTAGAAACTTTTGGCACAGCAGTATTTAAGAATATGATAATGATGGCAGAACTATGCTTCTCACCTGAATATTGGGGAACCTCCCGTCTGGAATCCCCCTTTTGGGTACACCTTCACCTGTCTGGGAAGGAATCGGATCCCCGCTTCTTTTCCTCATTGTCACCCTCAGAGCTGGGAATGTCACTTTTGACATTGTTTTATTTTGCACACTCCTCTCTGGTGATGCCTCTGGGGTAGAATATCTAGGAACCCTTGTATTGTGATTCCCTAGTAAGGTTGTCACAGTTTGGCAGATTTCGCCCAATTGGCCTAAAGCCTCTTTTATTTTTGAGTCGTCACTATCAACTGGTCTAACTTTAGCAGTATGTGGTGACCAGTGGTTATGCTGGGGAGTAAGTGATAGAGGTAAAGGAGATTTCTCCTTATCAGGTATACCTGCCCATTGCTTTTCGCAATACCTCCGCTGTAATTCCTCAAACTTTTTCTTGAGCTGACTATATTTTACAATTGCTAACTTCCAGCTAGAGCAATATCCTGCCTCTATCTGGCCAGCAGACGCCAGTCAGCCAATCAAGTGCACTGTCATACACCCTTTGCCTGCTGTACCATACCTAGCAGGAATTACATAGATTAGCATTCAGGTGGGAGGCTTTGGTTGGACGCAATTGTGAATTGCGTCGTTTACAGGGACGCCCCGTGTAGGCACATCTCCCACACGGTCCCCTCCCTAACCACTCACCTGTCAACCGCATCCTAGAAGCTGCAAAAAATAAATTTAAAATCACAAACAATGGTCCACATGACAGCCTAGGGGCCCCAGGTCTCTTTCACTCACTGGGGCCCCCAAACCACCATGCGACACCTAGAGGGAAGTGCGGGCAAGCCCTGGACCTCTCACCTCCAGGGAACTCACCCCACCACCTCCCACCTGAATGCTAATCTATGTATTTCCTGCTAGGTATGGTACAGCAGGCAAAGGGTGTATGACAGTGCACCTGATTGGCTGACTAGCGTCTGCTGGCCAGATAGAGGCAGAATATTGCTCTAGCTGGAAGTTAGCAATTGTGTTTGTTGCAGTTGGCATTCAGTTTAGAGGTGGTGGGGTGAGTTCCCTGGAGGTGAGAGGTCCAGGGCTTGCCCGCACTTCCCTCTAGGTGTCGCATGGTGGTTTGGGGGCCCCAGTGAGTGAGAGAGACCTGGGGCCCCTGGCTGTCATGTGGACCACTGTTTCTGACTATATTTTACACAACCATTTGCAACATCAATTTCCAACTCCCTAATCATTGCATCTCTGTTTGAGATCTCTTCTGTATATTGGATATTAATAGATCTCATAATTTGTAAGTTAGATTATATCTCATGTATGTGACATTGCAATTTTTCTTTTTCTTGTTGCCTAGCTTTTGAAAAGTTATTTACCCCCCTTAGTGCATATAAAATGGGGGGTAGGGCACACAATAATCTTTTTTCTTTCTCAGACCCACTAGTGGTTAGTTCCATGTTTGTTAAATAGCGTTTAACTATGCCCCCTATTGACCAAATATCATTGAGGTCTGCTACTACATCAGCTTTTAACTCCGAGATTCATTTCTCTAAACTTTGCTGAAATTTCAATCTTGGATACACAAATTCAGATATCTTCTGCATTAATTGCTCTGGGTTTTGGGCAGACCCAGTGTCAATGTTTGCAGCACTCATAGTCTAAGAAGTTAATCAATATCAAATCAGCTTACCAGAAAAAATACTTTCACCGTTTTGTACCAATGTAGCAATATAATTACGATATCTCGGTGGGGCCTCCAAAATTTATGTTGTGCAAATTACAACTTCAGGCGTGATTATGAACGCACTATAATAATGTCACACATGCTGTGACAATGATATCAAAATAACTTAAAGGGATTCTTTAGGGGGGTCGGGGAAAAATGAGTTCATTACCGGGGCCTTCTAATGGTCCCCCGCAGACCACCAATGCTCCGGCCCCGCCTCCGGTTCACTTCTGGAATTTCAGACTTTAAAGTCTGAAAACCACTGCGCCTGCATTGCAGTGTCCTCGCTTCCCCTAATGTCGCCAGGAGCACACGGCGCAGGCACAGACCATACTGGGCCTGCGCAGTACGCTCCTGGTGACATCAGCGGGATTGAGGATATGGCAACGCAGGCGCAGTGGTTTTCAGACTTTAAAGTCTGAAATTCCAGAAGTGAACCAGAGGCGGGGCCGGAGCATCGGTGAGTGGCTGCGCGGGCACAGGATGTCTGCGGGGGACCATTAGAAGCCCCTGGTAAGTTCAACTCATTTTCCCCTGACCCCCCTACAGTGTCCCTTTAAGACACCTTTTAAAGTAGGATGACTCCCAAGATATCTTGATCTCTGATATACAGATATGCCCGCTTTATGAGTTATTTTTTTGAACTATTTCTATTATATTGGTACAAATATGAAAGAATGCAACAAACAAATAAAAAAAAGAACAATTATTTATTGCATAAATATATAAATTCAATAAAATAATGCAATCAAGTTGTTCTTCAGGTAAAATGTAACAATACTTTCGATGGCAAGCTTTTTTATAAAACATTAAATCACAGTTCAGGTATCAAATAAAATAACGCTTGCAAAACAATAGTCTTGGTATATAAAAACTTCAAGCTTGTCTTATCAGATACTGTTGAACAATAGACTCAATATAAAAAAAAAAAAACCTAGAGCATACACATTGAATTGTAGCTATCCATAAATTGAAAACAGGGCATGTCAACTATATGTAGTTCAATACAGGACATATGAAGACAAGATGGCGGATCTAATTTGTATATGCAATACCATATACATGGCCCCTCATATGGGAATAACCCAAATCTATTTTAAAACGAAATTGAATCTGAGAAAATAGAAAACCTGGTCTGTTTGGGGAAACTATTTATTTCTCCATTAAGTGGCAGCTTGAATGACATAACTTTATGATAATAGAGAAATATCTGTTGAAAAATGTATATCAATCTAAATGAATTGTTCAGCGTGCACTCTGAATAATTCGCCCCTTTTCGGGTTCTAGAATAATAATTTTATCAATATAATAACCAAATAATCAAGCTGCCACTTAAATATCAATATAATAATAATAAAAAAACAAAAAACTACCAAATCTACCAAATGAATGCCTTGGGCGTGTCTTTGGTCTCAAGATGGCTTTCAGATGTTGTGTGTCCCAGGTGATGTGTTTCAGATGATGTCCCATGATGACCCAGCCCTGCTGTTTTTTTATTTTCATCACTATCTATAATACCTGCCTATGAGATTAGTGACTGGCCAATCAACAAAATAATGGGCTGTACCTAGGTTTATCTCCTAGCCAATCACAAGGCAGTGGGTGTGTTCATGTATTAATAATGAACTGGCCAGATAAAAAAAAAATGTTATTTCTTAACTTGCAGTGTCTTGCCATCACCAGTAGGTGTCATCATTGGCTCATCAATAATTTATGCTGTCATGTGGTTATTTTTCCAGCAGGTGGCATTATTGGATCACATCAAAATAAGGGATAACCTTTGGTTTTTATCAGTTTAGGAAAACAGGTGAAACTCTTCCGAATTAAACAATGGTTTGTACACAACCCTAATCTTTTTGGTAACTCCTGAGCGATATGCCCGACATTTTGACATTTTTGCATATTTTTTTTTCAAACATCCAGCTAGCACTTTGCTAGCTGCGTGTTTGTTCCGCTCACCGCCGCTTGCCACCAATCCACCATTACCCGCCGCAAAAGAGGGCCCCCCCCTGCAGACCCCTTGCGCAGCCTGGCCAATCACTGCCACTTTGCGCTATGGGATGGATCGGGACTCCCCCTGACGTCATGACATCAGTGACGTCATTCTGATCGTCGCCATGACGATGGGTAAAGCCCCTACAGGAAGTCCCATTTAGAATGGGATTTCCTGTTGGGTATTTGCGCCGGCGGCGATCAGAGGGGTGGGTGGGATAGCGAAGGGAGGGGGGAAGCATGTAGCTAGTGCTAGGCTAGCTACATGTTAAAAAAAAAAAAACTATTAAAAACCCTCCCACAGCCGTGTGCTGCAATTAATCGGAATGCCAGGGAGGTTAACTGAGTCACATAGTTAAACATTTACCCCAGGTTGTAGCAATACTTGTAAACAAGCTAAATTTTGCTAGTCAGTATTGAACAAATGTGTATATATTATTAATGAAGTATTCCATATATGATCAATCTAACTATGAAAGAACATATATGAAAAATTTCACGAGTGGGGACATATATAAATGCATATCTCCAACAGACATGCCTCATGCATGCCATAACAATAGGTCATAATTCAATTTAACAAGAGACCGGCGGGCATAACTAATATTTAATGTCTACTCCACATGATCCCATCATTAATGATTTGTATTGGACTAAACCAGTATCAACTGTTATGTTTTTGAAGTGATATATTTATTAAGAACTCACTTGTATTGATGTTTAACGGGTAATAACTAATAACTAATAATGTAATTATCATTATTTTTACAGATGGGGAATTTAAATATAACATCATCTCATCAAGCATAATCTATATATATAATAGGCTAAGTGCCTCAACCTTCAAGCAAGAAGAAGAAGTATCGCCCCGCCCCCAGGGCCGGTCCAAGCAAGAAGAAGGGGCTGATCCAAGCAAGAAGAAGAAGTATCGCCCCGCCCCCAGGGCTGGTCCAAGCAAGAAGAAGCTAAACACTGCATTCCAGCAGCTCTGGAGTAGTGTTGGGCGAACATCTAGATGTTCGGGTTCGGGCCGAACAGGCCGAACATGGCCGCGATGTTCGGGTGTTCGACCCGAACTCCGAACATAATGGAAGTCAATGGGGACCTGAACTTTTGTGCTTTGTAAAGCCTCCTTACATGCTACATACCCCAAATTTACAGGGTATGTGCACCTTGGGAGTGGGTACAAGAGGAAAAATTTTTTAGCAAAAAGAGCTTATAGTTTTTGAGAAAATTGATTGTAAAGTTTCAAAGGAAAAATTGTCTTTTAAATGCTGAAAATGTCATGTTTCTTTGCACAGGTAACATGGTTTTTACCGCCAGGCAGTCATAAATGTAATAAAGATAAGAGGTTCAATAAACAGGGACCGGTAACGCTAACCCAGCAGCAGCAGCAGCACACGTGATGGAACAGGAGGAGGCGCAGGAGGAGAAGGCCACGCTTTTTGAGACACAACAACCCAGGCCTTGCATGAGGACAAGAAGCGTGCGGATAGCATGCTTTTTACCGCCATGCAGTCATAAATGTAATAAAGATAAGAGGTTCAATAAACAGGGACCGGTAACGCTAACCCAGCAGCAGCACAGAGCACACGTGATGGAACAGGAGGAGGCGCAGGAGGAGAAGGCCACGCTTTTTGAGACACAACAACCCAGGCCTTGCATGAGGACAAGAAGCGTGCGGATATAGCAGCAATGCTTTTTGCCGCCATGCAGTCATAAATGTAATAAAGAGAAGAGGTTCCATAAACAGGGACCGGTAACGCTAACCCAGCAGCAGCACAGAGCACACGTGATGGAACAGGAGGAGGCGCAGGAGGAGAAGGCCACGCTTTGAGACACAACAACCCAGGCCTTGCATGAGGACAAAAAGCGTGCGGATATAGCAATGCTTTTTGCCGCCATGCAGTCATAAATGTAATACAGATGAGAGGTTCAATAAACAGAGACTGGAAACGCTAACCCAGCAGCAGCACACATGATGGAACAGGAGGAGGCGCAGGAGGAGAAGGCCACGCTTTTTGAGACGCAACCCAGGCCTTGCATGAGGACAAAAAGCGTGCGGATATAGCAATGCTTTTTGCCGCCATGCAGTCATAAATGTAATACAGATGAGAGGTTCAATAAACAGGGACTGGAAATGCTAACCCAGCAGCAGCAGACATGATGGAACAGGAGCAGGCGCAGGAGGAGAAGGCCAAGCTTTTTGAGACACAACAACACAGGCCTTGCATGAGGACAAAAAGCGTGCGGATATAGCAATGGTTTTTGCCGCCATGCAGTCATAAGTGTAATACAGATGAGAGGTTCAATAAACAGGGACCGGAAACGCTAAACCATCCCAGATGTTCATTGGTCATGTTACTTGGTTGGGGTCCTGGAGTGTTGCGTAGTCGTTTCCAATCCAGGATTGATTCATTTTAATTTGAGTCAGACGGTCTGCATTTTCTGTGGAGAGGCGGATACGCCGATCTGTGACGATGCCTCCGGCAGCACTGAAACAGCGTTCCGACATAACGCTCGCTGCTGGGCAAGCCAGCACCTCTATTGCGTACATTGCCAGTTCGTGCCAGGTGTCTAGCTTCGATACCCAATAGTTGAAGGGTGCAGATGGATTGTTAGACACAGCTACGTCATCTGACATGTAGTCCTTGACCATCTTCTCCAGGCGATCGGTGTTGGAGGTGGATCTGCACGCTTGCTGTTCAGTGGGCTGCTGCTGCATGGGTGTCAGAAAATTTTCCCACTCCAAGGACACTGCCGATACCATTCCCTTTTGGGTACTAGCTGCGGCTTGCGTTGTTTGCTGCCCTCCTGGTCGTCCTGGGTTTGCGGAAGTCAGTCTGTCTGCGTACAACTGGCTAGAGGAGGGGGAGGATGTCAATCTCCTCTCTAAAGTCTCCACAAGGGCCTGCTGGTATTCTTCCATTTTGACCTGTCTGACTCTTTCTTCAAGCAGTTTTGGAACATTGTGTTTGTACCGTGGATCCAGAAGGGTATAAACCCAGTAATTGGTGTTGTCCAGAATGCGCACAATGCGTGGGTCACGTTCAATGCAGTCTAGCATGAATTGAGCCATGTGTGCCAGAGTCCCACCAGAATCCTCATCATCCTCTTGTGAGCGTTGTGATAGTTGTTGTGATGCATCATAGTCGTCACCTTCCTCCTGGTCTGCTTCTGCTGACCATTCGCGTTGAATTGTGGAAGTCCAACGTGCACCGCTCTGGCCCTCGTCAGTGGTGGCATGAAACTCCTGCTCCAACTCCAGCTGTTCCTCCTCCTCTTCTTCGTCATAGCTGCTGGGGCCAGCGTTCCCTGAGGCGGATGGCCTGATGTTGGTACCATCACGCTGATCGTTTTCTCCTTCAGATTCCCCCAGTTGCATCATGACAGCTGTTTCCTTGATTTTTAACATCGACCTCTTCAGTAAACACAGCAGTGGTATGGTAATGCTGACTGAAGAGTTGTCACTGCTCACAAGCAACGTGGATTGCTCAAAATTTTGGAGGACTTGGCAGAGGTCCAACATGTTGGCCCAATCGGATCCACAGAAGCTTGGCAGCTGGCCGGATGCGCCTCGGTACTGCGCCGTCATGTACTGGACCACTGCACTCTTCTGCTCGCAAAAGCGGGCTAGCATGTGCAGCGTAGAATTCCAGCGCGTAGGGACATCACACAGCAAGCGATGGTGGGGGAGATTGAAGCGCTCCTGCATCTTGGCGAGTGCCCCCGAAGCAGTACTGGAAGTTCTACAATGTTTGGCCACTCGACGCACCTTCAACAGAAGATCGGCCACGCCTGGGTATGTCCTCAGGAACCGCTGAACTACTAGGTTCATCACGTGCGCCAGGCAAGGGATGTGTGTCAGCTTAGCCAACCTTAAAGCGCGAATGAGATTACTCCCATTATCACACACAACCATGCCCGGTTTCAGGTCCAGCGGTGCCAGCCACAAATCCGTCTGTTCCTTTATTCCCTTTCAAATTTCCTCCCCTGTGTGCTGCTTATCCCCAAGGCAGATTAGCTTCAGCAACGCTTGCTGACGCATGCCAACAGCTGTGCTGCACTGCTTCCACAATCCTACTGCTGCTGGGTTAGCGTTTCCGGATGAGGTACAGCTTTGAGATGCGTTGGAGGAGAAGGAGTCAGAGAGGTAGGTGCTGCTGTTATCCAGTGTGAGGGACGGCGGTGCAGCTGTTTGTGGCGTGGGCAACACCCGTGCCGTAGCAGGTGAGGAATCGCTGCCAGGCTCCACAAGGTTCATCCAGTGCGCGGTAAGGGAGATGTATCGACCCTGGTCGAACGCACTCGTCCAGGTGTCAGTGGTGAGGTGAACCTTGCAGGCAACGGCATTCTTCAAGCTTCGGGTTATTTTGCTGACCACGTGCTCATGCAACTCAGGCACTGCAGAGCGTGCAAAGTGGTAGCGGCTGGGAACCACGTAACGTGGGATGGCCACTGACATCATGCCCTTGAAGCTGTTTGTCTCCACCAATCGATATGGCAGCATTTCGCAGGCCAGAAGCTTGGCTATGCTGGCTGTTACTGCCACGGCCCGGGGGTCATTTGCTGGCAATTTCCTCTTGCGCTCAAACATCTCCGACACAGACAACTGAACCGTAGCGCTGCACACGGAAGAGCTGTTGGTTGTTGTGTTTGATGAACACTGGGAGACCTCAAGAGCACTACTCCGGAAAGTGACAGTGTCAGCGTCGTCTGATGTTTGTGAATGTTGTGAACCACGCAATGGCTGGGCTACTGCTGCTGCTGAGGCGGGTCTGGTGAACCCAAGGGAGGCAGTGTTGTTTCTGGTACCCTGTCCTGACGCGTTTGCCCAAAGAGTGGGATGTTTGGATAGCATGTGACGGCTCATGCTGGTGGTGGAGAGGTTGTTAATACTTTTCCCCCTGCTCAGGCGGGTCTTGCACACCTTGCAAATCGCCATGGTAACATCCTCAGTGCAGTCTTCAAAGAAAGCCCAGACTTTGGAGCACCTGCCTCCTTGCTGGCGATTTCTGTTTGCTCCTCTTTTGCCTCTCACTTGAACTTCCACGCTTGTGGTGCCTGAAATTGCGCGCCGCCTACCTTGTGGCACAAGGCGAGCTCGTGCAGCAGTGGGTTCTTCAACAGACTCATCTGTGCTGCTGCTACGACGGCGATGTTCTCGTTCACAAACAAAATCTGGGTCTCTGTCCACATTGTCCATACCCTCCTCTTCCATCTCCTCAAACTCGTCATATGTCATTGTGGGCCGCCGCCGTGGAGTAGAGCTCCCCACAACAACCTCTGCGCAGCACACTCCAACGTCGTCTTCCAGATCTTGTCGGCCGACCTCCTGCAATTGCAACCCCTCCTGCCCAAATTGCTCTGGGATTTGGGTTTCCGAGTCCTCTTCGGACTCGCCTTGTATTTCAGTGCGCGGTGCATTTCCCACAGTTAACGGTTGTGAATCCAGGCACAACATTTCTGGCTGTTCCTCCATTGACCTTTGAAAGGTGGAAGTTTGTTGGGCTGGGAATAGCTCCTGCGAATACCCCATTGTGTCCTGAGGTAATTCATCGGACTGGTTATCTGGCAGTTGTGTGTGTGGTGTCGCTGCCGGTTGTGTCAGCTTTGTGCCCACTGGCTCCTTGTAACTGGCTGAGGACTCGGACCTCGTGCGTGATGTGCTGGTGCTGCTTAACCCACTGCTGGACGCTTGAGAGGTCATCCAAATAATTATCTGGTCCTGTTCTTTTGGATTTGTGAGGGTTGTTGTCCTGGACAACATGGGCGGTATTGAGTGGGTTTTCTTGGGTGCTCCCCTGTGGCCTGTACGTGAACCGTCAGGGGAAACACCTCTTCCCTTGCCCCTCCCTCTTTCACCGGATTTCTTCCTCATTTCACTTATCCTTACAGTACACGCTGACTGGCAGCAGTACAGTGGCAGTACAGAAGTGCTATACAGTACCACTATTCCCAGCAGCGACACAGAGCACAATGCTATACAGTGACGGGTGAGCGGTGTACCACTATTCCCAGCAGCGACACAGAGCACAATGCTATACAGTGGCGGGTGAGCGGTGTACCACTATTCCCAGCAGACACAGAACAGTACACAGAATGCTATATAGTGTGGCTGAACGAGCGGTGTACTACTGTTCCCAGCAGACACAGAACAGTACACAGAATGCTATATAGTGTGGCTGAACGAGCGGTGTACTACTGTTCCCAGCAGACACAGAACAGTACACAGAATGCTATATAGTGTGGCTGAACGAGCGGTGTACCACTATTCCCAGCAGACACAGAACAGTACACAGAATGCTATATAGTGTGGCTGAACGAGCGGTGTACCACTATTCCCAGCAGACACAGAACAGTACACAGAATGCTATATAGTGTGGCTGAACGAGCGGTGTACTACTGTTCCCAGCAGACACAGAACAGTACACAGAATGCTATATAGTGTGGCTGAACGAGCGGTGTACTACTGTTCCCAGCAGACACAGAACAGTACACAGAATGCTATATAGTGTGGCTGAACGAGCGGTGTACCACTATTCCCAGCAGACACAGAACAGTACACAGAATGCTATATAGTGTGGCTGAACGAGCGGTGTACTACTGTTCCCAGCAGACACAGAACAGTACACAGAATGCTATATAGTGTGGCTGAACGAGCGGTGTACCACTATTCCCAGCAGACACAGAACAGTACACAGAATGCTATATAGTGTGGCTGAACGAGCGGTGTACTACTGTTCCCAGCAGACACAGAACAGTACACAGAATGCTATATAGTGTGGCTGAACGAGCGGTGTACTACTGTTCCCAGCAGACACAGAACAGTACACAGAATGCTATATAGTGTGGCTGAACGAGCGGTGTACCACTATTCCCAGCAGACACAGAACAGTACACAGAATGCTATATAGTGTGGCTGAACGAGCGGTGTACCACTATTCCCAGCAGACACAGAACAGTACACAGAATGCTATATAGTGTGGCTGAACGAGCGGTGTACTACTGTTCCCAGCAGACACAGAACAGTACACAGAATGCTATATAGTGTGGCTGAACGAGCGGTGTACTACTGTTCCCAGCAGACACAGAACAGTACACAGAATGCTATATAGTGTGGCTGAACGAGCGGTGTACTACTGTTCCCAGCAGACACAGAACAGTACACAGAATGCTATATAGTGTGGCTGAACGAGCGGTGTACCACTATTCCCAGCAGACACAGAACAGTACACAGAATGCTATATAGTGTGGCTGAACGAGCGGTGTACTACTGTTCCCAGCAGACACAGAACAGTACACAGAATGCTATATAGTGTGGCTGAACGAGCGGTGTACCACTATTCCCAGCAGACACAGAACAGTACACAGAATGCTATATAGTGTGGCTGAACGAGCGGTGTACTACTGTTCCCAGCAGACACAGAACAGTACACAGAATGCTATATAGTGTGGCTGAACGAGCGGTGTACCACTATTCCCAGCAGACACAGAACAGGACACAGAATGCTATATAGTGTGGCTGAACGAGCGGTGTACTACTGTTCCCAGCAGACACAGAACAGTACACAGAATGCTATATAGTGTGGCTGAACGAGCGGTGTACTACTGTTCCCAGCAGACACAGAACAGTACACAGAATGCTATATAGTGTGGCTGAACGAGCGGTGTACCACTATTCCCAGCAGACACAGAACAGTACACAGAATGCTATATAGTGTGGCTGAACGAGCGGTGTACTACTGTTCCCAGCAGACACAGAACAGTACACAGAATGCTATATAGTGTGGCTGAACGAGCGGTGTACTACTGTTCCCAGCAGACACAGAACAGTACACAGAATGCTATATAATGTGGCTGAACGAGCGGTGTACTACTGTTCCCAGCAGACACAGAACAGTACACAGAATGCTATATAGTGTGGCTGAACGAGCGGTGTACTACTGTTCCCAGCAGACACAGAACAGTACACAGAATGCTATATAGTGTGGCTGAGCGAGGTACACAGTGGCAGTAAACAATGCTATATATAGTGTGGCTGAGCGAGCGGTGTACTACTGTTCCCAGCTGCGACACACAATGACTGGGGGGGACCCTGGCTAGCGTGGCTGGAGCGCAAACTACCCTGCCTGCCTACCCAAAGCTAAACCCACAGACAAATGGCGGAGATATGACGTGGTTCGGGTATTTATTTACCCGAACCACGTGACCGTTCGGCCAATCAGAGCGCGTTCGGGTCCGAACCACGTGACCCGTTCGGCCAATCACAGCGCTAGCCGAACGTTCGGGGAACGTTCGGCCATGCGCTCTTAGTTCGGCCATGTGGCCGAACGGTTTGGCCGAGCACCGTCAGGTGTTCGGCCGAACTCGAACATCACCCGAACAGGGTGATGTTCTGCAGAACCCGAACAGTGGCGAACACTGTTCGCCCAACACTACTCTGGAGGTGTGTTTAGCTTCTAAAGGCAACAATGGTTAATTTGCATATATTCAGCAGTGATGCACTGGGAGACATCTCAAGCTCATTCCAACCTGAATTATCGCAAATTCTTTCTGTTCTAAGAAAGCAAACTTTTGTTTTCCATAGTGTTTTAGTAAGGGGGCTTTTAAGACCATTGTAGCCCCTCACACACTCCACTGAGTTCTGGGTCACCATGAGCTTGCTGGTTAGTCTGTACCTCTCGGTGTTACAAGCCCTACTCCACAGAGCCAAATTAATCCATGCCATGCACTGATTAGATTCAAACAATCTGAAACAGTCTGTATGCATGTTGGATTGTTATGGCTCACTACAAATTAACAAGCTGACACATCATTGCAGTCCAGCGTATCTGGAGGTGTGTTTAGCTTCTAAAGGCAACAATGGTTAATTTACATGTATTCAGCAGTGATGTACTGAGAGACATCTCAAGCTCACTCCAACTTGAATTATTGCAAATCTATCTTCTATTCTTCTATATATATAATAGAGTAAGTGCCTCAACCTTCAAGCAAGAAGAAGAAGTAGAGTGCCGCCCCCAGGGCCGGTCCAAGCAAGAAGAAGAAGTAGTGTCATATCAAACCAAGGGCAAAGAGGGATAATTTGCATATTTAGTAGCAGTGTGTTGTGGGTAACCACAAATGTTCACTTATAGCTGAATTATTGCAAATTTTCTTCTGTTTTAACCTTCCTGGCGGTAAGCCCGAGCTGAGCTCGGGCTATGCCGCGCAGGAAGATATCTCAGCCCCTGGTGGGGCGATTTTCTTCATTTAAAATGCTGTACGCGCAGCTAGCACTTTGCTAGCCGCGCGTACAGCTTGATCGCCGCCGCTCTGCGGCGATCGCCCGCACGCAGCGGCGCAACAGGGCCCCCCCCCCCCCCCCCGCCAGAGCCCTGCGCTGCCCGGACCAATGAGTTCCGGGCAGCGCTATGGGCTGGATCGGAGGCGTCTGACGTCAGGACGTCGGCTGACGTCCATGACGTCATTCCGATCGTCGCCATGGCGACAGGAGAAGCCAAACAGGGGAACGCGTTATATACGCGTTCCCCTGTTTGCTATTGATGCCGGCGACGATCGCACTAGAGGGACACATGCGCCCTCTAGTGGTGTTTCATGTAGCTACCACTCTGGTAGCTTTACATGAAACAAAAAAAAAAAATTAAAAAAAAAAGGATTTTTGCCTTTTTGGCAAAAACAACTAACCGCCAGGAGGGTTAAGAAAGAAAATTACACCAAGCTTTGCTTTTTTTAGTAGGAGGTTTTTTTGGTCCCTTTTATCCCCCTATACATTCCGAGTGGTTTGGGTCACCCTGAGCTGCTTGGTTACTCTGTTGTACTGGTCCAAGCCCTATCTCATACAGCCAGAGCCGGATTAAGGCTAAATGGGGCCCTAAGCAAAGTAACTGATTTGGGCCCCCCATCATGTCGTAATAGAATCAGAAGATGCAGCTGCACAGCAACATGCTGCACACACCGGGGCAGCCGAGCTACTGGTTGCTATGGGCAACAGCCCGCATTCCACTGTGGGTGCACAATGCAGGGAATAGCAGCGGCAAAATGCAGAGTGAGAGATGAATGGCTGGGACATTTGCACTCAGGGACTGGGGCACCCCTGTGAAGAGGGTGCAAGATATCACAGCAGCAGCACTTTCCCCCTGCATCTCCAGCCTGGCAATAGCAGAAAGCTCTGGACACCGCCAAACCGGAAGCCGTTCCCCAGACAGAATTACATAACCACCCCCATCACCGAACAACTGATTTCCTCCCAAACTAGACAGCCACCATGCAGCCTCCATCCCAGTGAATATGATAGTCCAGCAGAGAAGGCAGCCGCAGCGGGGGAGAAGGACAGCACCAGATGACTCACATTCACCTATTGCGATCCAAGCAATAGAGGTCCCGTCATCCGGAGCCCATCTGTCTCCTCTAGAGTACTGTTACTACTACTATTACTACTTCCTGTCTGATCTGAGAATCAGGAAGTTCAGAGCGAGCGGCTGCACTGTAAAAGAGACAGATGGGTTTCAGATAACGGGATCTCTATCGCATTGGATCATGGATAGGTGAGTGAGCATTTGCCATCTGTTGCTATCATTCTTGCTGCAGCTGTGGTTCTCTGTGGGAAGGGAGGGAGGAGTGGGCAGCGGCAGAGCGCACAGTAGCAGGAGGGGGACCTAGGAGGAGAGCCTGGCTCTGAAGACAATCAGCAGCGCACGGCATCATTTGACAAGACAAATAACATTTATATCGCGCTTTTCTCCTGGCGGACTCAAAGCGCCAGAGCTGCAGCCACTAGGACGCGCTCTATAGGCAGTAGCAGTGTTAGAGAGACTTGCCTAAGGTCTCCTACTGAATAGGTGCTGGCTTACTGAACAGGGAGAGCCGAGATTCGAACCCTGGTCTCCTGTGTCAGAGGCAGAGCCCTTAAAGGGACTCCGAGCAGTGCCTGTGGGTATGCCTTTAAGCATACTCACAACTAATTAATTACATCCTCACACCTACCAGCATGATGTTTGTAATTATATCCCCCTGGGTTCCTTATATTTCATTGCATTGTGCTGAATCGAGCTGCCGACTTTGGAGAAAAGTCGTCCTGTGGCCGCGAGTTCAATCGCGAAAATAGCAAAAACTAAAAGGCATAGGGTGACTGTTTATATATCATTGGAAAGAGGAGAAAGAGAGCTTTAACCACCTCGGCGTTCTGATTCCCAAGGATTTCTGTGTAAAAAGCGGTACATTTAATTTTCAGCACCTTTTTCCTGTAACTTACCAAAATGAGCCAAGCAAGAGTTTAGTATACATTCTGAGTATAATAAAAGTGTCAAACACTAATTCTTGTCAAAAATAAAATAAAATTTATGAATAACTAACTGAAATACCTTGCATTTTTCCTCAATGCAGAAATATAAAGAAAATGCAGAAATAAATAAATCAATGCAGAAATAAATAAATGAAGGCAGAAACAAAATTATACAGGCTACAAGTGTACCTTAGAACACTTCTTTAGTGTGGTAGATCTTGAAGCATGGTAATGCGCAAAGTGGCACGTCACAATCTGGGCAGTAAGTGCGGGTCTCCTTCCGCATCTTTTTGCCATCCTTGTCCTTCTTATTGCAGCAAACAACGCACCTTCTTGTAGGGTTTGCTTTCTGTGGGGTCGGTGGCAAGTACTCCACAAAGTGTCTCCCTGAAAGCCGTGCCGGATTCACGACATATGATGCCCTGCGCCCCGGTCTAGATGTTGACTCTGGTGCGGGGTACTTCGTGCAGATTGCTTCCGTCAGCTGCCAGACAAAGTCATGGTGGGGTACAGGCCTTACACACCTTTTCTTGTAGAGCACATAGCCATTCCACAAGCACTGCTCAAGTAAGTGGCGGAAATTTTTTTTATAATATTTCCGCTGCTGCTTGCGGACAGCCGGATAGAAAGTCATGGCTCCATCAGCCCTGTCCACACCCCCCATAGTGTTGTTATAATCCAGTATGGCTTTGGGTTTATCCACCTCCTGTTTACTCCTGTTGGTGGTGCGGACAGTCTCGGCATTATGAATAGTGCTGAGGACACAGACATCACGTTTGTCCTTCCACCTTAGAGCCATCATTTTGCCTTTCTGCCAGGCAACGACCTCCCCCTTTTTCAGCTTCCTGGCAGAAAAGGCCGGCGGCAGATTCCGACGGTTAGCCCTCAAGGTACCATAGGCATCGGTTTTATGCTGGACCAGGTAATCAAAAAGTTCAGGGGAGCTGTAGAAATTGTCTGTCGTCAGGCAGTACCCCTGATCCAGCAATGGCTCAATTAGGG
Source organism: Hyperolius riggenbachi (assembly GCF_040937935.1). NCBI lineage: Eukaryota > Metazoa > Chordata > Amphibia > Anura > Hyperoliidae > Hyperolius > Hyperolius riggenbachi. Next base: position 25,460,512 of record NC_090648.1, read on the forward strand.
TTAGGACAGAGGAGGTGGCACACCCAAACTGGCTGAACTGAGGGGCAAATTTGGTGCCTTTGCCCGTGTAAATTACAGAGTTCCAGATGTACCCGGAGTTTGCCTCACAGAGCATATACGACTTCACCCCAAAGCGTGCCCTTTTTGAGGCAATAAATTGCACCCAGCTCAGTCTCCCCTTATATGCCATGAGGCTTTCGTCAACCGTGATGTCGCGATCTGGAACATACACAGCCTTGAAGTTCGCAACAATCATCTGGTATATGTCCCAAATTTTTTTCAGCTTGGGTGCGGGATGGGTGGCCTCATCAAACTCCTCGTTGTTTCCGAAGTGCAAATACTTCATGATGAGGGTATACCGTGGCTCGGACATAACAGATCCAAAGAAGGGCGTACTGAGGATCTTATTAGTGGTCCAGTACCACTTCTGCAGCGGCTTACCAACAACTCCCTGGAGGATGACGAGCCCCAGGAACACCCAGATGTCGTTGCTGGTCACAGGTTCCCACTTCCTGCTCCGCGAGAACCTGGGTAGAGAAGATCCCTGCTGATGTTGCGCTGCATAGCGATTCGTCTCCTCAACAATCTTGCGGATGACGTCATCAGTCAGGAAGAGCTCCAGAAAGGACAGCGGACTCTCGTCGCACGCGATCTTCTGCCCGGGTGCCCCTGTGAAGGGGAACCTGGGTGGCGGAGCTTGAGTGGGGCTCCCCAGCTCACACCAGGTGCGTGCGACCGTCACTGGCTCCTCGGCTTCCTCATCACTGGTCTCCGTCTCCGAAGACAGGTTACCGGGAACATCGCTGTCTGTCGATTCCTCTAGGAGCTCGTCTTCGCTGTCGCTTGCCTCGAGGACATCCAACAACTCCTCGTCACGCACACGCCTCCGGGAGGACGAGGCCATGACCCCAAGCAGGGTACGGGGTCACGAGCAGCGACAAAAAAAAAAAAAAAAAAAAACCAGCAAAAGCAAACGCACAGGGATCACAGCGTCTTGAAAAAGACGGAAAGCAATACGCAATCTGACAGTAATATGAACGAAGCTAAGGCTGGAAAAAAAGCAGTAATCGCACAGAAATCGCACAGAAATCACAGATGATAGCTGTAAACAGACTAACACTGGACGCTGAGGACTCTGAAAGAGGGAGAGCCAGTAACTGTTCAGGGCTTTTATTGAGAGCTGACAGGTGTTTGTGTTTGTGCAAACAACTTTTTGAATTACTGTAGCATGATTGGATTACATAGAGTTTGTGTACCTATGTAATCCAATGATGCAGTCGCCGCGACGGACACTAGGGGGCGCAGGAGCCGGCGTCAGAGGAAGTGGCTGGGCTACGCCATCTTCCCTGACTGCCGGATCTCCATAGGCTTGCGGAGAGGAGGGGAGCAGGGACCGGAGGATCGGGGGAGCCTGGGGAGCGGGGACCGGAGGATCGGAGGAGCCTGGGGAGCCTGGCGCCGGCGATCAGAGCCAGCAGGAGGGAGAGGGAGCCCCGCAGCAGCCGCAGCAGCACAGAGGAGGCGGCGGAGATCACGCTGTGCACGCTGGTGAGTGGGGACAGCGCTGGACGAGCTGAGCTCGTCCTAAACACTAACAGCAACTTTTTCTTGGACGAGCTCAGCTCGTCCAGAACGCTAGGGTGGTTAAAATGATATGCATCTTTCCATAGTTACTGCACTGCTCAGAGTCCCTTTAACCATTATACCATCCAGCCACCGCTGACAGGATGGCGAGGGCTGGTTTAGGTGCTGATGGGGCCCCTTTGACTCTGAATGGGGCCCCAAGCGACTGCTTTTGTTGCCTGGTTGGTAATCCGGCCCTGCATACAGCCATATCAATCCTTGCCATGTACAGATGAGGACCAAACGTCTGAAACAGGCTGTCTACATGTGGGTTTGATATGACTGTGTAAAATGTAAAGCTATATGCTTACTTGGCTTACCAAGGGGGGAAAGGGGTAATTTGCATATTTAGTAGCGGTGCATTGCGGGTAACCACAAATGTTCATTTATAGCTGAATTATTGCAGATTTCCTTCTGTTTTAAAAAAGGCAAATTACACCAATACAGTGTGCGGCATTGCAGGAAGTGATGACAGTGGAACGCAGGATGGAACACGGAAGAGGTAAGTCATCCCTGCCCGCTGCCTCTTACTAATAGTGGCGGCTGCTACTGTGCTTAAGCAGGAGGGGGAGCGCACATGGGGGACCATGGGGGACCATGGGGGACCAGGGGGGGGGGGGGTGTCCAACCCCCCTCCCAGCCACTGTGCCCAATACCCCCTTCCTGCCCTCTACCCTCTTATGTGGCGTATGCTACGCCACGGGTCGGCTAGTATAATATATCTCTCTAATGTGGAATAGACTGACAGTATATATTTTTATATTTATTTCATTTAGCTTGACACATCTATACCTGAGGTATGCGTTCTATTATGAAATTAACAAATACTGGTTAGGTATTTAGCAGGCCCTTAGATAACACTTACTCCCAGACACTGGCAGTGTTTACTATTTACTCATGTCCCAAATACACAAGGTTGTGCTAATCTAAATCTAACAGAAAACTGTATGGTGTAAACCCAGCATAATGCACACCATACAATTTTCTGTTAGATTTACTTGCCAGATAGATAAAGTTCAACATGTTGGAAATGTATCTATCTTACCATCTATCTGCCGGCCGAGCAATTAGGCATTGTTCTACTCAGCAGGTGATAACCAGAAGACAATGCAGCAGAGATAATGACCATTCTCTACAGAAAATAATCTAATTATGCATTCTAACAGAAAATCTAACAGAAAAATCTAACAGAAGAATCTAACAGAAAATTGTATGGTGTAAACCCAGCATTAAACAGATTGTGCAGACAACCTGACTTTTTTCTCTTATGCTAGGCATACACGGCAGTGTAATCTCTTATCAATCGAGACGCTGATGGCACAATTGATATTTTCAGACATGTCCGATCACCGCGTGGACGCGGGGATGAGCGGGAATCGATCCGCGCGCAAGCGCGGACTAGTGGTGGTGCGCCGGCATTGAGCCACTGGCTCGATACCGGTGCACTATCTGCTAGATAGTATGCCGTGTATGCCCAGCATTATGGGAGAACAATTCACAATAGGACTGTTTTTCGGCCCTTTTCCTGATTCAGACTTATTTTGAATTAAGCAATATCAAATTATAATAAAATACACATTTCTTCATGCTCCTATGATAATCAGGCATGTCAAATATACATTAGAAAACACTTATAATCATTATCATATTGAATCATATCTCATGAACTTCATAACCTGTACATAAAGGAAAGATGAAATCATAACTAATTTTATTTGATGAATAAATCCAGTAAGTCTCCCATATTGGATTATTCAGCACTTTTGAAACTTTTCTCAAAAACTATAAGGTCTTTGTGATTTTTTTTTTACTCTTGTACTCACTGTCCCTATCCACATACCCTAAAAATTTGGTGTTTCCAACATATAAGGGAGCTTTGCTATTAACCGTTAAAGTAGGTTCATAATTTCTTAGGAAATTTGCGTTCGCTGTTCGCAAACGGAAAATTCTATGTTCGCTACATTTCTATTGATGACATAGCATATTAACAGTATACAAACAGTTCAATAAATGAAACAACTCTTATGATACATCAAAATTTCTTACATTCAAGAACCATGTCACAGACAACCATTTAACTACATAACATTTAACTACATAACATACCAGTTAACTACATCAGCACTGTGTAATATGTTGGCACTTTATAAATACAATAAATAAATAAAATAAATAACAAATATGTATTAATCACCATGCATATGGACAAAAACAGACAGAGAAGTCTTTAAATGTATGTAGTATTCCTTGAGTAGGCTCCAGGGCCTGAAGATGGCTAGAAATTTCCACCCAGTGGTAGAATCCAATTACCAAGAGTCAAGAGAAGGTGATCTCCATCTAGTTAGACCACCCCTCTTGGCTAAAAGCAAACTTTCGTGAGACTCCCCAAGCATATTCGACATGTAATCCATGGCCCCATATCTCCCGCTAAACAAACACACTCTCAAACTACAGCCCTCGACCATCTGATATCTGTCCAATAGTGGCCTAAATCAGTTCCATTCCTATAAATCTGAAGAGCAAATAAAACTTAAACTAACAGGCACCCCACGAACACCCCTAACTGTCCTGCCCCCCCCCCCCCCCCCCCGGGCCTTCCCCTATTGCCCAACTCTGATCTTCCTTACCATCAAATCTCTAGTTGTAGTATACTTGAAAAATCTCATCAAATTAACAATCTGATCCCTATTAAATGTTTTTTTCGATGAAAGCCTGCCAGGTTTTGAAAATGTAGATTTTTGTCTTTCCAGATTCAAACACTCCAACTGGAGAAGATGTTTCAGCAGATCACTTAGGCAGCTGTGGGTGGTTGAGTTATCTATCCATCTTTTTATCACTGCCTTCTTAGCCGCAAGCAACACCATATGTTCAAATTTACTGAGGGTACAGTCACATTTTCACAGTGCAAGTGGCAAGGCAGCATCCCACAGCTTAGTCTCGGTAAAATATCACATGATTATGGCAGTCATATTATGGCAGAGAACTTTATTCATGGAGAGTTTTTTTGAATTTCCGATCGGAAATTGCATTTTTGGAGCGGTACGACAAAATTGGTAAAACCTATAGAGGTAAGCGGTAATGGAGGTACTTCCAATAAAATTTTTCTGGATTTCGCATTACCACTCGAAAATTTATAGCCAATCAGTGTAGCATGGAAAATGTGGAAATTACCGCTTGGCGGTATTTTTAAGCCAATCAGAAGAATCGGAAGGGATAAACCAATTACTGAAGCCGCTTGGCTGAATTTTTAAGGCAATCAGAAGAATCGGAAGGGATAAACCAATCACTGAAGCTTGGAAAAGCTCGGAATTATGGCACCAATTAGAGTCTTTAGAAAAACCAACCAATCCTACGTTAGCAACCAGATCCTAGCTACCTATCATAGGCTATCCCACACTTTGTGCATATAAGAGAGGTGTGCCTGTCATCACGTTAGTGGGTTTCAGTCTGGTGTGTTGTGCAGAGAGGAGAGACAGACCCATATTCACTGTTCACAGTTTTTATATAAAACAAAAGTCTTTTTAACCCACCAGCTGCCTACCCCCCCTTGAGGACAAAGCATTTTACATGCAGGGGGGGGCACATTTGGGGGGTCAGGCAGCCGGATCCCTGATTGGGCTTCCTGGGCTGTGTCCTCCCTGCCTGCAGATGCCCCCCCCCTTTCGGAAGCAGCCTTTACTCACCCCCTAGGCTCCAGCAATGAGCCGCTGTAGACACCTCCGCTCTCGCTGGCTTCCCCTCTTGACATCATCAAGCCGGGACCCGACACTTAGCGTCAAAACAGCGGGGATGCCGGCCAGAGTGGAGGGGAGCGACGATTGTCAGGGGAACGGCAGGAAGGTGAGGGGATCCTCTTCTCCCCCCCCCCCACCGCCACAGCTCTGTAAGTGATCACTATGATCCACCAGCGATCATAGTGATCACGTGATCAGAAGCCATTCGCGATGGCTGTTGATCACTGAGGGGAGATGTCAGCTGTCATATGACAGCACCCTGCCACAATTGTGTCAGGGCGCTTCGTTATTGTGGGTGTTGAATCAATGTCCAGTCAGGGCGGCAGCACCACCTGCTGGACGTAGATTTAAACTACGTCGGTCCCCAAAAGGTTAAAGACTGTATTTTAAAAAATAGTCTTTTTAAAGATTGTGAGAGAGCTTTAGACGAGTGTATTTGTGAGAGAGCGACAGACTGTAGATTGGTAGTTTCAGTTTGAGAGATAGATTGTAGTACAGTGTAGTGTACTAATTGCTGTGTGGAGAGAGAGCTGAGCCAGGCTGCAGGCTTAGTGTGACAGAGTGAGAGAGTTAGGTGATTGATTAGTTGAGTGTAGTATTTTTTTTTACTTAGTTCATTTTCAGTTTTTTTTTTGTTGTTGTTGTTGTTGTTTCTTTAAAAAATTCTTTAAAAATTTACATTGGTGTTTTTTTTTTCTCTTATTTGCTTTTTACTTTGTCTACTGCAGTGTTAAGAAAAAGTGTTACTTAGTTGCCTGCGGCTAGTAAATTGTAGAGACAGTTCAAGTTAGGTGGATTTATTTAACTTTTGCTCTGTATCATAACCCCTGCTCCAATAAACTTTTTTGTCCCAAGACAATGGAGGGAAAGCAGCAGCCATCGCCTTCCACTCCAAATCCAAAACAACAGAGGAGTGATGGTGGTGGATCACGTCAAGCACGTGAGCGTGATCAGGTGGAGGGTGGCAGCAGCATGCATTCCCCCTGATCAGAGATTCGCACTCAGGAACATTTTGTTCGCACGCAGGAAAATTTTGACTGAGCAGCAGGTGAACAGAGTGGTTGACTATTTTGATCAGGAGCCCTCTACCCAGTCAGAGGAATTTGCCACTAGTGGCAGCAGCACCAGTAGGGCCAGTCTCCTCATGACCAAATCCCGTTGGCAGCTGCTTATGCCAGTGAGGTTGCTTCCTCCCAGTACTCTCCTGGTGAATTAAAACTGACATTTTTTGAGGAGAGAGATGATGATGTGCATAGGGCTTGGAAGGAGGCATTGGAGGAGACCATGGGACCAAGCTCCCAAGAAGTGGTGGGTTATGTGGTTACAGAAATGGCCCCTGTATTTTCTTCATCCATTAATCCATCACAACTGGGATCTTGTGTCACCAGTCAACATCAGTAGTCCACCACAGAGGTGTTTCGTGGCCAGGTGGATGGTCCAGATGCACTTCTTTGTCCCAGACCTGTGGTTGAAATTTTGGATGATGATGTGGCAGATCCAACCTGGATGCCATCTGGTGGGTTAGGCATTAGCAGTTGTGAGCAGCAGCAGGCCAAACTGAGCAGCCGGTTGGCCAGCAGCCTGCAGCTGCTATCCCATCTTTCAGTATCCCCCCCCCCCATCTGTGCTAGAACAGGTGGCAAAACTGCTTCACGATCATCCCCAGCATTGGTTTTTTTTTCAATTTATGCAGAGGTTGAATCTAGGGCTGTCTGTATCATATGTCGCAAATCGGTGAGCAGAGGCAAATCGGGCAGCAGGTATGGCACTTCAGGCCTGATAAGCCATCTGCGCAACCACCACATACTGGAGTTTGACTTTGTAAAAAATACCAAGAGCATGGCTGGAAGAGAAGCAGCAGTAACAGGCCCCTCCCGTCCTTCTTCCAGTCATTGCCCTGTCCCTATCCCACCTGCTCAGTCCCACTCCAGTCCAAATACCTCTGCATGCTAGGCTGGAAGAGGGCTCCAGGTCTCGGCAACCACCTCATCATCATCCATGTCTGTCTCCTCCAAATCACATGTGTTCCAGCGTCAGGTCTCTGTGCCAGAAATGTTGCAGAGGAAGCAGATGCTCCCTGCAACTGATAAGTCTGTCATTAAGAATAACGGCAAGACTGTTTGCCCAACAGCTGCTGCCCTATCAGTGTGTGGACTGTGCCCCCTTCTGCAGGCTGATGAGCAGTGTTGCACCACAATGGCAGATCCCCAGCCATTATTTCACCAGGAATGCTATCCCTTCCATACACCAGCATACTGTGGAATATTATAATCTTGAAATATACAATAGTCTCAAGACTATAGGGGTTTTTAGTAGGAACAGCGAACACAGTCTTTATTCTTCAATAATGTCTAAAATCTTCTCCATTGCAGTCGTAAAATGTAGAAAAACCATACAAAACAACATATGACAGAACCAGAACCAAGTTGTCTGACACGTGTTTCACAGTCAGAAGCCGCTTCCTCAGAGGCAAACAATTGTATAAATATCAGGAATAGGCTTGCTCAAATCCGATCCAGGAGATAGCCGGATAGTTGCTATCCGGATATCTCCCAGGAAAGCTGTGTGTGTGTGTGTGTGGGGGGGGGGGGGGGGGGGTGTCAAGCTTTCTTGTCTGACGTCTTCTTAGGTATGTTCCTCGGTGCCTCCCACGATGCGCTCCACATGATTACAAACACTTCCTCCTTCAACCCGAAAGGAGAAAGTGTTTGTACTCACGTGACAGGTGCCTGGAGCGCACAGTGGGGGGCGCTGAGGGACATACCTAAGAATATGTCAGACAGGTAAGCTAGACCCCACCCCCGCACACCTTTCATGGGAGATATCCGGATAGCAACTATCCGGCTATCTCCCAGATCGGATTTCGGATTTGAGCAAGCCTGATCAGGAAGAAACCCAGGGATAGGAGACCACAATCTAAAGTATGAAGTGCCTAAGCAGACACCTAGATGTGCTGTCCGCCATCACAGGATAGAATGAACGTAATAGCACCTAATATTGCTTAAAAGTAATTCCATCATTACACAGTTAGTTTGGTGGAAAAAAAGACATTTGTCCACCAAGGTCAAGCAGAATAACCCCCCTCCCCCCCCTCCCAAAAAAAAAGAAAAAAGAGAAAAAAGTAAATACATAAGTACACATTAGGTACATTTCTCTCCTGCACCCTCACATATCCTAATTATTCCAGGGGACAGTTAAGGGGGAAGAAAAACACAAGATAAGCTAATGCTCACTCCAAGACAGCACTTTGCCATTTAAATTGTTCCGTCAGCCAATAAAAAAGATGCAAATACTACCACCTGTGTCTTCAGATCCACATCTGGCAAGAGCTGAAATAATATGACCATACACAAGAGAAAAACCTCTGTTGCACAAAATCATAGGTTATGTAACCAGCAGGGGGCACCATGTGCAGATATCCCTCTCACGCCCCCCTTCCCTATCACTGTCCTGCATACTGGGAGCTGCAAAAATAAGGACTAACCCTGATACACATGACAAGTGGGGGCCTCTGGCTCTGCCACCACCTAGGACCTCACCCTGCATGTGGGTGGTGGCAGAGCATGAGTTCTAAAAAATGGTGGGTAACAATACAAATGGGGCTGTTAGGTATACAACACGTCACTCACCCTGCAGAAGACAGCATGCATCAAACATGGAGCAGAACTATAGCAGCATCATGCATACTCGTCTTCCCAGTATCAAAAAATAAAAAACAATGGTAAGATGAGGCAAGTTTTCTAGGCACAGGATATGCACACCACTTCATGTCAGGGAAGGCTGCATAACAAAAATAAATTGTTTTCTGATGACTAAAAAATGTAATGGGGATAAAGGGAACAAGAGGGTAGTGATGATCGTAACCAACAAATTACGATTTCGCTAAATTTCACGTAAATTACGCTTATACATAATTACGATTTGCAAATTCAATTAATTTTGTGTAGTCATTTGTAATTTCGCATAACATTTCGCTAAATTTTGCATAATTTCCGAATTTAGCAGTAAACAGCAAAGCCCCCATACATGCTATTGACACCAAAATTGCTACATATGTTAAGGAGAAACGTGGGTACAAGTTAAAAACAGGAATTTTGCAAAAAGACCCCGTAGTTTTTGAGAAACTTGATTTTAAAAATGCAAGTAAAAAATGGTTTGTAAACTTAGAAAAATGACAGTTTTAAAACCATTTTTTTTAATCGAGTTTCTCAAAAACTACAAGGTCTTTTTGCAAAATTATTTTTGTGGCTTATACCCACTATTCTGCTTAACATATGTAGCAAATTTGGTAGCAATAGCATGTATGGGGGCTTTGCTATTAACCTCTGAAATCGGCACAAAATTATGCAAAATTTCAAGAAAAAATACGTGAAAAATTACACAAAATTTTGAAATAATACTATTACATATGAAATTAATTACGAATTTCTCTTAAATTTTGCATTACGATTATGATGTGTAATTTTGATGCAAAATTTGGCATATGTGAAATTTCGGCCCACCACTGTAAGGGGGGTGACATGCGGAGACTTCTAGGTCAACAGACTACCTTGGGGATAGGGTAAGGTTAGCCTTGCCATGCCCCTATGACCCCATTCAAGGGTCCACAAAGTACTCTACATTCAAAATCAGCAGGGCTTCCTTCCTAAGCGACATTTGGTCCCCATTTCCACCTCTGTATGGCACAGGAACATGGATTACCCCCACCAAAGCTCATTAGTCTCAGATTCCCAGAATACACGAGCACATGCTGTATCAACTGCATTGACCCCTTTTCTGAGTCCAATATGCCCCTGGAACCTCCCATTAATGAGCCTTGACACTTAGACCATAAATCCTGATTGGCAAGTGACAAATTAACATACGGTCCATGACAAGGGTCCAATTTGTACTATTTTGCCCGTTTAAATTTAGCTCCTCTACAAACAATATCTGCAGTGATAATTAACCTGCAGCAGGCTCCTACCTAGCCAGTTTAACTGTCTTGGCACCCTGAACTCCCTGCAAGTGACCATGCTGCCAATAATAGGGGCTCTTCTCAAGGAAAAAAGGAATCATCTGCAACCAGGTGTTTCAATATTGGATCTCCACTCAAAATGTTCCAGTTCCTCCTGATCACATCAATGACCAAATCTGCCATAAAAGTGTAATCAGGGGTGAAGGGAATCCTCCTGGATAATCCTTTTCTCTGCACCCCCAATCCTCCCCTTTCTCCTCCTCAAGGCTTCCATGGGTTCGGTGATGGATGGAGAGAGGCATGTCAATGATGCAGCAATCTGCTTGACATGGTGGCAGGCAGTATATTAAACTGTCACCAGCCATAGACCCACTTGCTATTAGCCTCAGAAAATAACTATGCAAAACGGTCGTAGTCTCATCAGCACCCATCGCTGCAACACCAACACTGATATGAACTTTCAGCCAATTGGCTTATTCAAATTGTGTGTATTAACTGACCTGAATGACCAATAAATGCCACATTGGCAGTGCCAACCACTTTCTACATTGTAAGCCTAGTGCCTCCTTGATACCACAGTCAGAGCATGCTAAACCAACCTAGTGTGGGTTGCAAATCCAGAAATGCTTGTGGAGTTGTCCCTCATACCCTCTCAGTAGAGCCATAGTGCCAACCACCCTATCTTCTACCTGTGAGTGTTTATAAATATTGTAACCTGAGCAGGCAACAAAAAAATATAACAACATTTTAATAATAAATGACTATCCAGTGATCGTACAGGAAGACACCAGGCAAAATAGCTTCTTCAAATCCAGACCGTGTTTAGATTAATGTAATCAAATGCATAGCATGACAAATGGCTTACATAAATTATCATTGGCACCAATACAAACTTCACTTCAGAAAAAAATAATAATAATAAATTGATTAATAAAAAAAAAAGTTTCTAACTGCGAGTCTGTTCATTGGCCTAACCATCAATTTCATTTTGACTAAATCAGTTTAGAATAAATACAAAACGTATCAAGCTGCATATAGAGTTCCAAGGAGACAGTGACCCAGATACTTTTACCAGGGATGATGAAGGTACCAGGATTTGGTGGGATTGCTCATGAGACCTTGGTGAATATCAGTAACAAGAAAGAACAGATACTCTACATGTTACGGACCCTCTTGGTCCTTCATCAGGTATACATCAGCAACTAATCACACTCTGGAGAGACTTATATGCATTATGTGTGATTGGTTGCTGATTTACACCTGATGGACTAAGAAGGTCTATAACATGTAGTGTATAATTTCCACAATACAAATAATCTTTTGCAGCTAGTGGTATGCCACCTCTTTCTTGTTATCAGTCCAGAAGTACTTCAAAGCTACAAAAAAGGGCTAAAAAAGTATAGTCTAAGAAGAAATAATACATATAAAAAATCATAATAATGTTGATGGCAATTTTTATAACTGATTTGATGCAAAATTAAGAGAGGGGAAAAAAACCTTGTTTAGGCTTCTGAATTCTGCAATATAGAATGCTTACTGTCAAGAGATGAGAAGAAGCATATATTTATTTTTAGCTATAGGTTTATTCATCCGAGGTTCTCAGGCAAGTCTGTAATAGTTAATATGGCAATTTATAGAGGTAGAAGCATGAGGGTGGGGAGTTCCTTGTAGAGCGTGATGTATCTCTGTTAATCCATTTGGGACTGCAAATGGTGTAGAAATCAGCGTAATTTTGTATTTCTTAATTTCTTCAGGGATTTGTAATGTTCTCTGATTAAACCAAAACATGTATACAAATCTAAATAAAAATGTATGAAATTATTAATAATTATTATTATTCAGTAATCTGATGCTTACATTTCCAGCAGTGCTTTAATGATTGATTTGAAAAATATGGGCCATTACTGCTTTAGTCTGCCAGGAGAAAAGCGCAATATAAATGTTATTTGTCTTTGTAAGAATCTAATATTTAGTCTCTGTGAGTGACTACCTGTCAGCGTCAGCGCTTGTCCTTATCACCTTCGGAAAGTATACAGCCGGTAGCAGATTTCCACAGACTTGGAAAGCCAGAGCAAATTAAGAGTCTTTATTGCAGCTGGGATACTCGGTGCAATCTTGGTTACAAACTTATCTTAAAAATGGCATTACATTAGCCCAAAACGTACGAAGCAAAGCAAACATCAGCATGTAATAATACGGATATAGAGCAAAGCTGAGATTAATATGAGCAGACATATAAGGATCAATCTTATATATGGAAAAACCTCCAGATCCACAAGTGTTAACTTACCACACGCCCCCGAGGGTAGGATATGGGCGGGTTCCAGATGTCACCCCTATTAAACACTTGCTATTGGCTTACAAAACTCTGTAATTGGCATCCAGAACTCTGTGATTGACATCCATCTAGTGTGCAAGCGCAAAACCTATGCCCTGTACTCTCAATACCTAGAAGCCCGTGTTTAGAAACACAAGTCATTGTTTGGCCCTGGCCATCCCAGGCTTAGACAGCCAGTCTGCACATCTCATAGATAATGCTGCATTCTGACCTTTACTGTTCCCTGTAATGTTCCCTCTTATATTCAACACTCTGGCCTTCTAGAATCTGTATAGAGAGAGAGCTCTGCATACAATCTTTGATTGAAACACTGGTCAATTTGGCTATAATAAGGGCCATACCTTGCAAGACCCTCTAAGGATCTTACAGTCCCCCCTAAAGACTTATATGCAGAATTCTCCTCTCAGATTTCCTACATCACCCTCTGTTTAACCCCTTGCTCAGCCAGTCCATATTGGTCTCCACAACTTTTCCCTTTTTATGTTTCACCTCTCCATGGTCACACACAGTCCCTTGTCTTGGTGGCCACACCCTGGGAGAGAGCTAAACCCTTGAGCTCTACTGGGGATGCCCTAATATGTAGCACCTCCACTCAGACACATCCATGTCACAGGCATATCACTTCCATACTTGCATGTTCATGGAAGAGTGAAACTTGCCGTTAACCACTTGAGGACCACAGTCTTTTCGCCCCTTAAAGAGACACTGAAGCGAAAAAAAATATATGATATAGTGAATTGGTTGTGTACTATGAATAATTACTAGAAGATTAGCAGCAAAGAAAATATCCTCATATTTTTATTTTCAGGTATACAGTGTTTTTTCTAACATTGCATCATTCTCTAATATGTGCAGATTACACAACACTCAGCATTCAAAATGATTCTTTCAGAGCAGTCTGTGAACTAATGACCTCTCCTCTGGCAGAGAAAAGGTAATTAGTTCTCTTACAGTTGAGATAATAAAAGTCAGATAATAGCCCTCTCCACGACTTTGAAAGTCGTAGAGATTAATGTCTTTTTTGCATAGAGATAACAACTAGAGTTTCTTAACTCTTCCTGTACTGGAAACAATTAGACTGATATATCTGATCTTAATGTTTTATTTCTTAGCTGTACTACACATACAAATCATAATATCATATTTTTTTTTTCGCTTCAGTGTCTCTTTAAAGACCAGAGCCTTTTTTTCCATTCAGACCACTGCAGCTTTCACGGTTTATTGCTCGGTCATACAACCTACCACCTAAATTAATTTTACCTCCTTTTCTTGTCACTAATACAGCTTTATTTTAGTACTATTTGATTGCTGCTGCAAGTTTTAGTTTTTATTATATTCATCAAAAAAGACATGAATTTTGTCAAAAAAATGACTTTTTTAACTTTCTGTGCTGACATTTTTCAAATAAAGTAAAATTTCCTATACATTTGAGCACGAAAGTTATTCTGCTACATGTCTTTGATTAAAAAAAACCAGTGTATATTTATTGGATTGGGTAAAAGTTATAGCGTTTACAAACTATGGTGCCAAAAGTGAATTTTCCCATTTTCAAGCATCTATGACTTTTCTGACCCCCTGTCATGTTTCATGAGGTGCTAAAATTCCAGGATAGTATAAATACCCCCCAAATGACCCCATTTTGGAAAGAAGACATCCCAAATTATTCAGTGAGAGGCATGGTGAGTTCATAGAAGATTTTATTTTTTGTCACAAGTTAGCGGAAAATGACACTTTGTGACTAAAAAAAAAAAGTTTCCATTTCTTCTAACTTGCGACAAAAAAAAATGAAATCTGCCACGGACTCACTATGCTCCTCTCTGAATACCTTGAAGTGTCTACTTTCCAAAATGGGGTCATTTGTGGGGTGTGTTCACTGTCCTGGCATTTTGGGGGGTGCCTAATTGTAAGCACCCCTGTAAAGCCTAAAGATGCTCATTGAACTTTGGGCCCCTTAGCGCAGTTAGGCTGCAAAAAAGTGCCACACATGTGGTATTGCCGTACTCAGGAGAAGTAGTATAATGTGTTTTGGGGTGTATTTTTACACATACCCATGCTGGGTGGGAGAAATATCTCCGTAAATGACAATTTTTTGATTTTTTTTTACACACAATTGTCCATTTACAGAGAGATTTCTCCCACCCAGCATGGGTATGTATAAAAATACACCCCAAACACATTATACTACATCTTCTGAGTACGGCGATACCACATGTGTGACACTTTTTTGCAACCTAGGTGCGCTAAGGGGCCTAACGTTCTATTAACAGGTCATTTTGAGGCATTTGGATTCTAGACTACTCCTCACGGTTTAGGGCCCCTAAAATGCCAGGGCAGTATAGGAACCCTACAAGTGACCCCATTTTAGAAAGAAGACACCCCAAGGTATTCTGTTAGGAGTATGGTGAGTTCATAGAAGATTTTTTTTTGTCACAAGTTAGCGGAAAATGACACTTTGTGAAAAAAAAAATACAAATCAATTTCCGCTAACTTGTGACAAAAAATAAAATCTTCTATGAACTCATCATACACCTAACAGAATACCTTGGGGTGTCTTCTTTCCAAAATGGGGTCACTTGTGGGGTTCCTATACTGCCCTGGCATTTTAGGGGCCCTAAACCGTGAGTAGTCGGGAAACCAAATTTCTCAAAATGACTGTTCAGGGGTATAAGCATCTGCAAATTTTGATGACAGGTGGTCTATGAGGTGGCAAATTTTGTGGAACCGGTCATAAGCAGGGTGGCCTCTTAGATGACAGGTTGTATTGGGCCTGATCTGATGGATAGGAGCGCTAGGGGGGTGACAGGAGGTGATTGATGGGTGTCTCAGGGGGTGGTTAGAGGGGAAAATAGATACAATCAATGCACTGGGGAGGTGATCGGAAGGGGGGCTGAGGGTTTGGCTGAGTGATCAAGAGCCCACACGGGGCAAATTAGGGCCTGATCTGATGGGTAGGTGTGCTAGGGGGTGACAGGTGGTGACAGGAGGTGATTGATGGGTGTCTCAAGGTGTGATTAGAGGGGGGGAAATAGATGCAAGCAATGCCCTGGCGAGGTGACTGGGCTGGGGTCTAAGGGCGTTCTGAGGGTGTGGGCGGGTGATTGGGTGCCCTAGGGGCAGATTATGGTCTAATCTGATAGGTATCAGTGACAGGGGGTGATTGATGGGTAATTAGTGGGTGTTTAGGGTAGAGAACAGATATAAACACTGCACTTGGGAGGTGATCTGACATTGGATCTGAGGGCGATCTATTGGTGTGGGTGGGTGATCAGATTGCCCGCAATGGGAAGGTTAGGGGCTGATTGATAGGTGGCAGTGACAGGGGGTGATTGATGGGTGGCAGTGACAGGGGGTGATTGATGGGTGATTGATAGGTGATTGACAGGTGATCAGTGGGTTATTACAGGGAAGAAGAGATGTAAATATTGCACTGGCGAATTGATAAGGGGGGTCTGAGGGCAATCTGAGCGTGTAGGTGGGTGATTGGGTGCCTGCAAGGGGCAGATTAGGGTCTGATCTGATGCGTAACAGTGACAGGTGGTGATAGGGGGTGATTGATGGGTGATTGATGGGTAATTAGTTGGTGTTTAGAGGAGAGAACAGATGTAAACACTGCACTTGGGTGGTGATCTGATGTCGGATCTGCGGGTGATCAATTGGTGTGGGTGGGTGATCAGATTGCCCGCAAGGGGCAGGTTAGGGGCTGATTGATGGGTGGCAGTGACAGGGGGTGATTGATGGGTGGCAGTGACAGGGGGTGATTGATGGGTGATTGATAGTTGATTGACAGGTGATCAGTGGGTTATTACAGGGAAGAAGAGATGTAAATATTGCACTGGCGAATTTATAAGTGGGGGTCTGAGGGCAATCTGAGCATGGGGGGCGAGTGATTGGGTGCCCGCAAGGGGCAGATTATGGTCTATTCTGATGGGTAACAGTGACAGGTGGTGATAGGGGGTGATTGATGGGTAATTAGTGGGTGTTTAGAGGAGAGAACAGATGTAAATACTGCACTTGGGAGGTGATCTGACATCGGATCTGCGGGCGATCTATTGGTGTGGGTGGGTGATCAGATTGCCCGCAAGGGGCAGGTTATGGGCTGATTGATGGGTGGCAGTGACAGGGGGGATTGATGGGTGGCAGTGACAGGGGGTGATTGATGGGTGATTGATAGGTGATTGACAGGTGATCAGTGGGTTATTACAGGGAAGAAGAGATGTAAATATTGCACTGGCGAATTGATAAGGGGGGGTCTGAGGGCAATCTGAGCGTGTAGGCGGGTGATTGGGTGCCCGCAAGGGGCAGATTAGGGTCTGATCTGATGGGTAACAGTGACAGGTGGTGATAGGGGGTGATTGATGGGTAATTAGTGGGTGTTTAGAGGAGAGAACAGATGTAAACACTGCACTTGGGAGGTGATCTGATGTCGGATCTGTGGGCGATCTATTAGTGTGGGTGGGTGATCAGATTGCCCGCAAGGGGCAAGTTAGCGGCTGATTGATGGGTGGCAGTGACAGGGGGTGATTGATGGGTGATTGACAGGTGATTGACAGGTGATCAGTGGGTTATTACAGGGAAGAAGAGATGTAAATATTGCACTGGCGAATTGATAAGGGGGGGTCTGAGGGCAATCTGAGCGTGTAGGCGGGTGATTGGGTGCCCGCAAGGGGCAGATTAGGGTCTGATCTGATGCGTAACAGTGACAGGTGGTGATAGGGGGTGATTGATGGGTGATTGATGGGTAATTAGTGGGTGTTTAGAGGAGAGAGAACAGATGTAAACACTGCACTTGGGAGGTGATCTGATGTTGGATCTGCGGGCGATCTATTGGTGTGGGTGGGTGATCAGATTGCCCGCAAGGGGAAGGTTAGGGGCTGATTGATAGGTGGCAGTGACAGGGGGTGATTGATGGGTGGCAGTGACAGGGGGTGATTGATGGGTGATTGATAGGTGATTGACAGGTGATCAGTGGGTTATTACAGGGAAGAAGAGATGTAAATATTGCACTGGCGAATTGATAAGGGGGGTCTGAGGGCAATCTGAGCGTGTAGGCGGGTGATTGGGTGCCCGCAAGGGGCAGATTAGGGTCTGATCTGATGGGTAACAGTGACAGGTGGTGATAGGGGGTGTTTGATGGGTGATTGATGGGTAATTAGTGGGTATTTAGAGGAGAGAATAGATGTAAACACTGCGCTTGGGTGGTGATCTGATGTCGGATCTGCGGGCGATCTATCGGTGTGGGTGGGTGATCAGATTGCCCGCAAGGGGCAGGTTAGGGGCTGATTGATGGGTGGCAGTGACAGGGGGTGATTGATGGGTGATTGACAGGTGATTGACAGGTGATTGACAGGTGATAAGGGGGGATAGATGCATACAGTACACGGGGGGGGGGGGGGTCTGGGGAGAATCTGAGGGGTGGGGGGTGATCAGGAGGGGGCAGGGGGGGGTGGTAAAAAAAAATAGCGTTGACAGATAGTGACAGGGAGTGATTGATGGGTGATTAGGGGGGTGATTGGGTGCAAACAGGGGTCTGGGGGGTGGGCAGGGGGGGGTCTGAGGGGTGCTGTGGGCGATCTGGGGCAGGGGGGGGGAGAAATCAGTGTGCTTGGTGCAGACTAGGGTGGCTGCAGCCTGCCCTGGTGGTCCCTCGGACACTGGGACCACCAGGGCAGGAGGCAGCCTGTATAATACACTTTGTAAACATTACAAAGTGTATTATACACTTTGTATGCGGCGATCGTCGGGTTAACATCCCGCCGGCGCTTCCGTATGGCCGGCGGGATGTTGCAGCGGGTGAGCGGAGACAGGCGCCGGCGGAGGATCGCGTCACGGATGATGCGATCGCTCCGCCCATGCCCCTACAAGGACCGCCGCCATTTGTCTATACGGCGGTCCTTGCGGGGTCCACTTCCCGGCCGCCATTTGTCAATATGGTGGTCGGGAAGTGGTTAAAGGACAATTGGAACACATCCTGGATGGAGCAAAAGAAGATGGTCTAATTTTAAAAAAAGAAAGACAATACGTTATGGTTAGTAAACCGGTAATTCCAACATTTTACTTATTACCTAAGGTTCATAAGGACACGACTAAACCTCCTGGCAGACCTATTGTGTCAGGAATAGGCAGTCTGATAGAAAAGAGTTGTGCTTTCTTGGATTTTTTTCTGCAACCACACGTTATCACATTAGACTCCTATGTTCGAGATTTGTTGGACCTCATTACCAAACTCAATGGAATTTCTGTGCCTCCAGGTGTGTTCTTCATTACATGTGATGTGGAAGCATTGTATACTAATATCGATCATGAATATGCTAGGGAGGCCGTCAAATTCTTTCTTTCCACTACACCTGTTTCCAGACAAAACTTTAATGAATTTTTGATTGAACTTATGGGATTCATTCTCTCACAGAATTATTTTACCTTCAATGGTGAATATTACTTACAGACACACGGTGTATCAATGGGCGCGAAATGCGCTCCTTCCATCGCCCATCTATTCTTGGGTTGGTGGGAGAGGTGTGTGGTGTGAAGTGAGATGATGGAACGGTACCACCCCCACATTTTGGGGTGGTACCGTTTCATAGACGATATCTTGATCCTGTGGGAGGGCCCCGAGGATCTGGGGCGGGAATTCCTACAGGACCTGGGAAAGAACACTTTGAATGTAGTGCTTACCTCATCAATGTCTAATTCTACGACCAACTTTTTGGATTTACATTTGTTTTTCACAGATGATGGCCACATTGGGAGTACTCTGTACAGAAAAGAAACTGCTGTGAATAGCCTACTTCATTATTCATCCTTTCATACTCAACAACTACGGAACAACATACCCACAGGTCAGTTTTTACGTGTCAGGAGGAATTGTTCTAATGAAGGGGATTTTCAGAGTGAGGCCTCTGATCTAAGAGAGAGATTTTTGGATAGGGGATACCCACGGAAGGTGGTAGATCTGACACATAGGAGAGCCAAGAGGTCTGAAAGGGAGACCTTACTATACCCCAAAAGGAAAAACCAAGAACAGTGTGTCCGACTTTGCACACCGTTTAATAGTAGTTGGAATCAGTTACAGGGGATTATCCAAAGACACTGGTCAGTGTTGACTACTGACGCAGTAATCACTAAATTTCTACCTGATAGACCTTCCATCACGGCTAAGAGAGCTCCCAACCTGAAGGATTTGCTCACAAGGAGTCATTTCCTAAAAAGAACTATTATTGGAGAACAACCAGGGGGTAGTTACCCTTGTGGCAGATGCAACATCTGCCCTTTTATGAATGTTACTAAAACAGTTCACAGTCCAAAGACAGGAAGGGAATTCCACTTGAGACAGCATGTCAATTGTCTCTCTTGTGGAGTTATATACATGCTACGGTGTCCTTGTGACAAAGTATACATTGGGCAAACAAAGAATATGCTGAAAGTGCGGATTCAAAAGCACTGGTCAACAATCCGTCTGGCGGAAAGGGATTGGATTGAGGGGAAGAATCTTACCCCTGTGGCCGAGCATGCTCTGAAAACCCATGGAGGGAGCACTAGGGGCTGGACTGTGGTAGGCTTACAAAAAATCTGTTTATCTCCTAGGGGTGGTGATCTAATCCAAACTCTGCTGAGGAATGAGACAAGATGGATATACGAGATGGGATCCTTGCAACCAGCAGGTATGAATGAGGAATTTACTTTTGTAGGGTATCTGAAATAGTCCCATTGTGCCTCTTCAACCTCTTTCTTTGTCTCACTTGGGTGCCCATTGTGGTTAGTGTCTCAGGGACCTTTTGTATGGCATGTTGTGTTTGTTTATGTTTATAACCTTCCCCTATTGGCTATGTCTCTTGGGGTCTGGATTTACTCAAATCACTTTCATCACCATGTGAGCTTATGTGGTTGTGGTTTGCTTTGGTGAGTAGTGAACCATGACTTATTGTTAGTGGTTTGTACACGACACAGCCTCCATTTCTCTAGGGACTTGGTGACATGTCGCCTCTCGATGTTGATTTATGGATCACGGCATCTTTCCTTCATCCATGGATGGGCGATTGTGGAGGTTTTCATTTCATTGCATTATATTTAATGTGTTATTTCTAGTTGCAGATTATACGTACGATCATTTTGGACAGCATATATCTGAAGTAAGGGAGAATTTTTGGCAGGACTTCTTTACAGATTCTGGACCCCTGAAGAGGATTTTGGATTGTCTATGCAATGTTCTTTATATGGACTGGTCCATTTGGACGTTCTAAATTCAGGATTGCATGTATTTATTATATTTGTACATTATATATCATTATATATATATAATTTGCTATTGGTCAAACATGATAATGTGGTTCCGATAGCTATTATTTCATCTCGGGAGTAGCCTTGATTTATCTGATTAGTTTGATGTCATCTGTAATGTACCCATGTATCAATTGAGTGTTGCACTCTTATTTAGTACTGTAATTATGTATAGAAAAAGGAAATGATAATACAAATGTTCCTTATAATTTCTTTTCTATACTACTTTTCTTTTATCATTTGTCTTTCCCTTTCATTCTCTTTTTTACATAGATTACGTGTAGTTCCTTTTTGCAGCCAGTAGGTGGGGTGGGTGTTCACATGTTTGATATAGTCTTGCAGGCTTGTATTATATTATGCTTTAAAGCCTGCAGTATACTTTTAGACTCTAGATGGCGCCCATGCGTATATTTACTCTAGAGTTACGTACGAACGTACGTGTTATACTTTTTGGCCGCAATGCGGCCACCGTAGGTACAGAAGCCGACAGAGCTCTCACGCTGCTCAGCAGCGTGGGGTGATGGAGGCAGTAGCGTGACCACGCTACGTTCGGGCGTCCATTCCCTCTTCCCCTCCTCTTGGAATAGGATAAAATGGCTGCAGGAGGTAGCTCAGTAGCTTTGAGAAAGCCACATAACGTGGCGAATCGCGATAGCAGCGGTGGGGGACCCGTGGAGCCACTTCATGACTGGTAGGATTCTTCACTTGATTTGGTACATGTTTCACTCAATATGTCTATCACCACTCTATACTTGCTCTATATTCTCAGGGGATTTCTCTTTCACACTATTCTTATATTGGTTTGATATTGATCGGCTGTTGTTTGTTATTCCACTGTACTACATTTAGTTATACAGTGATCACTCCAGTGGTTATATGTGTTTTTTTATGATTGTCATTCAACAATTTATTGATGTATGCACTTTGCACTTTGGTCCCTTGTTTTTGCTATTCCTGCTGTGTACTATGCAGCCCCATTGTTCACTCATTATAACATTGTGTCACCAATTATGGTTCACACCCTTAGTGGTGTGTCATATACACTATTAGCACTTTATATTCCTGCCGGTTCTAGGACAATTTGGGTTAACATGCTTTTCCCCACCTGTTTTTAAGTATTATGTAGAAAGAACAGAGGCGCCAGCAGGATAAAATCAGGTAATAAAATGTTTAAAAGTGCTTTGGAGGCAGCAGTGGACTTACCTCCTGTAAGCAGACACTATAAACTACAGATAGGCGCTCTAGCTTTCTATTGACCCATACATGTGTTCTCCTACCTCAATTGCCTGATGAAGCGGGATGTTCGCCCGTGAAACGCGTTGCACTGTATTTGGAGACTAATAAATATTTGCTTGTATCATCTACGGCTTGATTTAGCCTGGTCATTTACACCTGTGAAACGCGTTGCGACCCCCTTGGAGTATGCCAATAAAATTTATTTAGATTTGAACTGACAGTTTATAGTGCCTGCTTACAGGAGGTAAGTCCACTGCCTCCAAAGCACTTTTAAACATTTTATTACCTGATTTTATCCTGCTGGTGCCTCTGTTCTTTCTACATAATATTAATTATCCACTGTAAGGAAACGCGGAAATGCCGCCGTCTCTCAAGGTGAGGCGGCTGTTTCCGCGTCCAGCATGGCGTCACAACGCGGAAAAAACGCTGCATGCCGCATAGGCAGTGCGGCGGAATCCGCATCAGAGGCGGCCCCCGCACTAGATACATTGCATGACAGTACTGGTGTGGCTGGGACTGATAGTCCACCAAGATTCAGACTTACACGCGCGCGAGCAGAGAGGCAGAGTTTAAATAGCAGTTAGAAGGGTGTCGGCTGACCAGCTGGGTCAGCTGACAAATTCCACTGCTCTCATTGGACCAGCAATTAGGGAGGTCCTGGAAAGGTCCTAGAGTATATATACTGCTGGTTGTTCACTTGCTCTTTGTCTGGCGTGCGATCACATATGTGGGAGCACCCAGATCCGTAGTCAGATCCTTAAGTGTGCCGGGACCAGCTGGAGCTGTAATCCTACACTTAGCTAGATTATTGATAGCTAAAGTACTAGTTTGATTGTGATTTTCTGTTATGACTTTTGCCTGCCTCGACTATCCTCCTGAACTCTGACCTTGTACCTCGATATTTCTGATACTCTGTTGCCGAACCTCGGCTCGTTCCTAGACTCTGTTTCTGCCTCCTGATTTTGTACCCCGATATATCTGATACCCCGTTGCTGAACCCTGCCTGTACTTTGACTCCGCCTTTGCCTACTGTATTTGTACTTTATCTGTCCGTGTGTGTACGACCTGGCTTGTCTGACCTCGAGAACCGACCTCACGATTGGAGGCGGTTCCCAGTCCTGTTAGTGACACTTCTTCCTGAGTGTCACTCTCGGACTTTCCTTCCTACTGTCAGTCTGACTCCTCCCGTCTTGGAGAGCTCAGGTCTGCGGAAGGAATCCGTGCAGTTCTCCTTGCTGCACTGAGGCCTAGGCCTCCTAGTGTTACTGTTACACCAAAACACTACACTCTACTCAGGCGAACAGAGGTTAGTTTGTATATCGGATTATCGGTGAGACTGCAGATCACTTAATCTGGTATATATCTGTATTTCCGGCGATACTGCAGATCACCGGTAATCAGATACTCTCTGCGCCCACCGATCGTTACAGAACGCCAGACCACAAAAACGATGGAATCACGCACTGATCCTCTGACTGTGCTTGCCACTTCGGTGGATAACATTCATCAAGCACTGGGCCAGCACAAAGCCTTAATTGATGCCTTATCAGGCTCTGTGAAAACCCTACAGACGTCAGTTGATTCAGTGCGATCCCCTCCTAGTGATGACATACGTATGCCTGTACCTGATAAGTTTTCTGGCCACAAATCTGACTTCCGGAATTTCAGGAGTAGAGTGTTGTCATATTTCGAGTTGAGACCCCGATCCTCGGGGACTGAGGCCCAACGGGTCATCTTCATTAAAACCCTGCTGACTGGCGACTCCCAGTCCTGGGCATATAACCTGCCTTCTACCGATACAGCTCTAACCTCGGTAGAGGAATTCTTTAAGGCTATGGCCGTAATTTACGACGACCCTGACCTTGCTGCATCCTCTGAGCGGAAGCTCAAACTTTTGCGGCAAGGCAGAGGTTCGGTTGAGGATTATGCGGCAGAATTCCGCAGGTGGTCAGTCACTACTAGATTTGACAACTTTGCCTTAATGGATTACTTCTTGTCTGGGTTGTCAGAGGAGGTCTCCGACTTAATGTTAACCGTGCCTGAGCCCAAGACGGTTGATGAAGCCATATCATCGGCCATTCGAGTGGATCGCAGGTTGCGCCACCAGAGGCAGGCTAGGGGCAGTCACCGTGTCAGGGTGACATCGTACGCGGCACCATCCGCTACACCCCTAGTGACACCTTCTCCGCCTGTCTCACCCTCCCCGGCCTTGCCACCGCCCGAACCAATGCAGATTGGTCGGTCAAGGCTGACCCAGGTGGAACGAAGGCGGAGAATGACAGAACAGCTGTGCCTGTATTGTGCAGCAGCAGGGCATAGAGTGCGAAACTGCCCTAACAAGTCGGGAAACGAGTTTGCCTAGGAGTAGTGGGGGGTGACACCCTGGGCACGCAAATTGCACCCCTTAAAGAGAAAAAATTACTTCTCCCTTGTACGGTTACATGGGAGGATAAATCTGTATCCACTGAAGCCTTTATTGATTCTGGCTCAGCGGCTAATTTTATGAACTTCGAATTTGCTCAGGAGTTGGGCCTCCCACTCACTCCTGTGAGACCCCCCATTCAGGTTACGGCAGTGGACGATTCCCCTCTGCAACGGAATCGTGCCCTGTCACAAACTCCGATGGTGAGACTTACCATAGGGGTTCTGCATGGGGAAGAATTACAATTTTTTGTGCTGCACATGTCAACCTCCACTATTATCTTAGGCATGCCGTGGTTGCAAGTCCATTCACCGCACATCGACTGGGCCACGGGTCAGTTAACCTCCTGGTCTCCCCATTGTTTTCATCAGTGTTTGGGGAAGCTAACATTGGGGCAAACCAGAATTCAGGTGGAAGGGGTACCAGACCAGTATGCTGAATATTCTGATGTTTTCTGCCCTAAAGCTGCCGATAAATTGCCTCCACATCGCCCTTTCGACTGTCCCATTGATCTCCGTTCTGGTTGTGTACCCCCCCGGGGTCGTTTGTACAATTTGTCGGGGCCCGAAAAATTGGCGATGCAGGAGTACATTAGGGAGAATCTGGCCAAAGGCTTTATTCGGCCGTCCCGGTCGCCTGCTGGGGCAGGCTTCTTCTTTGTAAAAAAGAAAGACGGAGGTCTGCGGCCTTGCATTGACTACCGCGGTCTCAACAAGATTACAGTAAAAAATCGCTATCCGCTACCCTTGATAGACGATCTTTTTACACAAATCACTGGCGCCCAGATCTTTTCTAAGCTGGATTTGCGAGGTGCGTACAACCTGGTACGCATAAGAAAGGGCGATGAATGGAAGACGGCCTTTAATACACCAGACGGGCATTATGAGTACCTGGTAATGCCCTTCGGGTTATGTAATGCCCCGGCCGTCTTCCAGGAACTCATCAACGAGGTCTTCAGAGAGGTGTTGGGAAGATTTGTTCTAGTTTATCTAGACGATATTCTTATCTTCTCCAACAGTCTCTCTGAACATAGGACCCATGTGAGGTTCGTTTTGAACAGACTAAGGCAGAATCTATTGTATGCTAAGTTAGAAAAATGTATCTTCGAGGTAACATCTGTCACTTTCCTGGGGTACATAATCTCTACTACTGGCCTGTCCATGGATCCGGCCAAGGTCTCCGCTGTGTTAGAATGGCCTCAGCCGGTAGGCTTGAAATCGCTTCAGCGGTTTCTTGGCTTTGCCAACTATTATAGGAGGTTCATAAAGGGGTACTCTACGGTGATTTCTCCACTTACCAGTCTCACCAAGAAGGGTGCAGATACCACTCACTGGTCTCCCGAGGCGTTACAGGCTTTTGCCACCCTGAAGGGCTTATTTTGTTCTGCACCCATCCTCAGGCATGTGGATACGTCTTTTCCTTTTATTGTTGAGGTGGATGCCTCAGAGGTCGGGGTGGGGGCTGTGCTGTCTCAGCGATCTGGCTTGCAGGGTAGATTGCACCCGTGTGCCTACTTCTCCCGTAGATTCTCCCCTGCGGAAAGGAACTACGATATTGGCAACCGAGAGCTCTTAGCCATTAAGTTAGCCTTCGAGGAATGGCGACACTGGTTAGAGGGAGCGGAGCATACGGTCACGGTTTACACTGACCATAAAAATCTAGAATACATCGAGGGAGCTAAGAGGTTGAGCCCTCGCCAGGCTCGTTGGTCATTATTTTTTTCTCGATTCTCTTTCATTATTACGTATACACCGGGTAGCAAGAACACTAAGGCGGATGCCTTGTCCAGGTGCTTTGAGTCAGAGACAGCACAGCCCTCCATTCCAGAGACTATTGTTCCCCAGAGGTTGGTACTGGCCGCAACAGAGACTTGGGAGGATTGGAAGGGGACTTTAATTCCCTTCCAACAAGACATCCCAGAAGGAAAACCCGCAGGGGTGCTGTTCATTCCGCTACCGTTCCGTCTCCAGGTTCTAGAGATGTTCCATACGCATAAAAATGCTGGGCATCCTGGAGCATCTAGAACACAGGATCTGGTAGCTAGATGTGCTTGGTGGCCTTCCTTGGCAGCTGATTGCAAGGAATTCGTGAGGGAATGTGCGGTTTGTGCTAAGAGTAAACCCTCCCGGCTGGCACCTGTGGGTACCTTGCAGCCTTTACCCACCCCGAGTGAGCCATGGACCCATTTGTCCATGGATTTTGTAGGTGAACGTCCCAAGTCAGAAGGCATGTCGGTCATTTGGGTGGTAGTCGACCGCTTCAGTAAAATGGCCCATTTCGTGCCCTTGAAAGGACTCCCCTCGGCCCAGGAATTGGCTGACCTGTTTATCACACATGTGTTCCGGCTGCACGGCATTCCGGAAAACATAGTGTCGGATCGGGGAGTCCAGTTCATTTCTAAATTCTGGAGGGCATTCTGCCAACAAATGGGCATGAAGTTGTCATTTTCATCGGGCTACCACCCACAGACCAATGGGCAAACGGAGAGAATCAACCAGTCTTTGGAGCAATTCTTGAGGTGCTATGTTGCAGAAACACAGAACGACTGGGTCAAATTTCTGCCTTTCGCGGAGTTCGCACAAAACAATTTAAAAAGCTCCTCCACCGGATTCTCTCCATTCCAGGTGGTGTCTGGAAGATTGCCCAAGTTCTCACCATTGCCAGTGGCCTCCTCTCCGTTTCCAGCTTTGGAAGCCTGGCAGAGATCTTTTAAAGATATTTGGCGCACGGTGAGAGATAATTTACGAAAAGCTTTTGTTAATCAAAAGGGTCAAGCTGATAAGAGACGTTCAGTAGAGTGGAGCTTCCAACCTGGAGACTTGGTTTGGGTGTCTACACGTCATTTGGCTCTGAAACAACCTTCTGACAAACTTGGTCCCAGGTTCGTGGGCCCATTCCCTGTGACTAGGAAGATCAACGATGTCACATATACCGTTGATCTTCCCACCAGCATGCGGGGAGTGAGGTCTTTCCATGTATCACTTCTCAAACCCGCAGTCCAGCTGGGTCCCACTCCTCCTCCTCCTGTCTTAGTCAATGCCCAACCCGAGTATGAGGTGGAAAAAATCATAGATTCACGTACTGTACAGAACTCGGTGCAGTATCTCGTACATTGGAAGGGGTACGGCATTGAGGAGAGGCAATGGGTACCTGGGAACCGCATGCATGCGGATGAGTTAGTGAGGGAATTTCATACGGTACATCCAGAAAAGCCTGGAAGGAGTTGTCCGGAGTCCACTCCTCGGGGGGGGGGGTACTGTAAGGAAACGCGGAAATGCCGCCGTCTCTCAAGGTGAGGCGGCTGTTTCCGCGTCCAGCATGGCGTCACAACGCGGAAAAAACGCTGCATGCCGCATAGGCAGTGCGGCGGAATCCGCATCAGAGGCGGCCCCCGCACTAGATACATTGCATGACAGTACTGGTGTGGCTGGGACTGATAGTCCACCAAGATTCAGACTTACACGCGCGCGAGCAGAGAGGCAGAGTTTAAATAGCAGTTAGAAGGGTGTCGGCTGACCAGCTGGGTCAGCTGACAAATTCCACTGCTCTCATTGGACCAGCAATTAGGGAGGTCCTGGAAAGGTCCTAGAGTATATATACTGCTGGTTGTTCACTTGCTCTTTGTCTGGCGTGCGATCACATATGTGGGAGCACCCAGATCCGTAGTCAGATCCTTAAGTGTGCCGGGACCAGCTGGAGCTGTAATCCTACACTTAGCTAGATTATTGATAGCTAAAGTACTAGTTTGATTGTGATTTTCTGTTATGACTTTTGCCTGCCTCGACTATCCTCCTGAACTCTGACCTTGTACCTCGATATTTCTGATACTCTGTTGCCGAACCTCGGCTCGTTCCTAGACTCTGTTTCTGCCTCCTGATTTTGTACCCCGATATATCTGATACCCCGTTGCTGAACCCTGCCTGTACTTTGACTCCGCCTTTGCCTACTGTATTTGTACTTTATCTGTCCGTGTGTGTACGACCTGGCTTGTCTGACCTCGAGAACCGACCTCACGATTGGAGGCGGTTCCCAGTCCTGTTAGTGACACTTCTTCCTGAGTGTCACTCTCGGACTTTCCTTCCTACTGTCAGTCTGACTCCTCCCGTCTTGGAGAGCTCAGGTCTGCGGAAGGAATCCGTGCAGTTCTCCTTGCTGCACTGAGGCCTAGGCCTCCTAGTGTTACTGTTACACCAAAACACTACACTCTACTCAGGCGAACAGAGGTTAGTTTGTATATCGGATTATCGGTGAGACTGCAGATCACTTAATCTGGTATATATCTGTATTTCCGGCGATACTGCAGATCACCGGTAATCAGATACTCTCTGCGCCCACCGATCGTTACATCCACCCTTGGTGGAAGGGGATACCCCTTTTTCCTGTCTACAGAGAGCGACTTCTTATTCCTGAGTGGGGACAGGATAATCTCCTCACCTGCCTATACAGTGGTTGCCTGGAGGTAACCCTGTCTTGTGAGTATATATATTGTACTCTTTACATATATCCATTTTTGCAGTACTTACTACACTATATTGGGCTCTCGGTTTCCCTCTTCTGTTTTTAAGTATGTTTTAATTGTTTGTGGATTGATAAATAAAGGATGTTACTTTGTTCTACATGATTTATGTCTGATGTGGTGCGGTTCATTGAGGCCATAGCTGATGTCTTTTTGGGATACACAATCTTATCCTTAGCTATAATCCAATGCTCGTACCACAACCTAATAAATCTACCAGTAGTGATGGATGAACATCACAAATTAATGTCCACACATTTTTCTACAAAGATCGAGAAACAGTTGTTTGCAGCAGACCCAGTTGACAATAATAATATGGTAGGATATTAGATTAGGGCTATGGTACAATTAGAATGTGAGCTGGGGGGGGGGGGGGGGGTTATAGAGGTAAAAGCACAAGATAGAGATCCCGGTGGGAGAGGAGAAATGGCAGGAAGGGCTCTCATCAGTGCTGCAGACATTACTAGTGCTGTTTGGCAGGGACATGCTGTTTAAAGAAGCCACTGAAATCTGAAAAGAGGAAAGGGTCATAGGGGAAGCCAACATGGTGGGAAGGGAAGCTGGGAAAAGAGATAAGATTGCCTGCAAACAATCTAATCTAAATTGCCTTGAGTTTGCTTCTCTGCTAACTACAAAACTCAGCTGTCAGTACCTGTATCACTGGCTTCTGCAACAGCAGACTGCCCTGCATTATTGATTAATTATTCTAATCAGGATAAATAATCAATAGGCCAGGGCACTCTGGTATTACAGCAGCCAGTGCACATGGATACTAGTGACAGGCAACTTCTGACGCACTAAACACATCTTGCCAACTCTCCCTGCTAATGTCCCAGCTGCAGCACAGAAATCATTCTCTCTACTCACCCTGCAGCTCTGCACATTCACTTACTGCAGGCTGTGTGTATGAAACCTATGAAAAAGGTCCCAGGTGGAAGAACACAGTGGCTGAGCATCACAGTGGCACCCCTAGCCATTGCTACACCTTGGGCTGTGAGCACCTGTAGCCCTGTGGTAGGTACGCCATTCCTTGCACTATTTGCACAATATACATTACACACCTTGCTAAAGTATCAGTAAAATTGTTGTGTGTTGCCCAGGGATGCTCAAATCTAAATTGGTGTGAAACCAGGATAGTTGCTATCCAGTTTTCACCCTATTAATGACAATCACCTGTGCGGGCTGGGCGGGGGGGGGGGGGGGGTGTCAATCTTACTTATCTGACGTATTCTTCGGTTCATCCTTTGGCGCCTCCCACAATGCGGACCACACACGTCATGTGAGTACAAACACTTCCTCCTTCAACCCGGAAGCAGGAAGTGTTTGTAATCACGTGACCGCCGCGTGGACTGCATTGTGAGAGGCGCCGAGAGATGGACCAAAAAAGACATCAGATAGGTAAGATTGACACCCCGCCACCCAGCCCGCACACGTGATTGTCATTAACAGGGTGAAATCCGGATAGCAACTATCTGGGTTTTACCCGAATTCGGATTTTAGCATTTCTGGTGTTGCCTGTACACAGCATGTTTACCAGCATGTTTCAAATTGCTACCTCCCCCCCCCCCCCACCTTGTTTCTGTGCCTTTACTACTTAGATTTGAAGCAAGAAAGAATAGGGCTTTCTCTATCCTAATGTTTCTATTACTGATGTGCAAGTGAGTGCTCACATTGTATGCTTTGTCTATATTCTACAAGCCAGTTTGAGTGTGTGTTTTGTGTAATTTACACTTCTGTATTTGACTGTGAATTTTCTGCATAAACTATTGTTCATACAAATCTGTGTGCTTTATAACACCTATTCTAGCATGCCATGGGAGATACTGGCACTATATAAATAAATAAATAACAACAATAATATTAAAAGAACAACCTTTAAAGAGAGTCTGAAGCGAGAATAAATCTCGCTTCAGACCTCATAGATAGCAGG
Organism: Hyperolius riggenbachi; assembly: GCF_040937935.1. NCBI lineage: Eukaryota > Metazoa > Chordata > Amphibia > Anura > Hyperoliidae > Hyperolius > Hyperolius riggenbachi. The sequence goes on from NC_090648.1 coordinate 25,491,542, forward strand.
GGCACGTGTGCGGGGGAGAGGCGGAGATACGCGCTGACAGACGTGCGTGGGGCAGGGCTGCGGCGGTTAGCCCTGCCCCAACCACGTGTGCCCCTGCTAAACCGCCGCTATCCCGCGGCTTAACGGGGGTCCCTTCACCCCCAAATCCCCTCTGTACTGCCGGGGAGCGCTTCCTGGTTGGGGCAGGGCTAACCGCCGCAGCCCTGCCCCACGCACGTCTCTCAGCGTGTATCTCCGCCTCTCCCCCACCCCTCTCAGTCTTCCTTCACTGAGAGGGGCGGGGGAGAGGCGGCGATGCGCCGCTGATAGACGCGACTGGAGGCAGAGCTGCAGCCGTTAGCCCTGCCTCCAGGAGCGACCAAGTCTGCGACCAAGTGTCGCAGTGGGGGGTTTGGGGGCCAAGGGACCCCCGTTTAGCGGCGCTATTGCGGCGGTTTAGCAGGGGCACACGTGCCCCTGCTAACTATGAGCTCTGAAGCAAGATTTATTCTCGCTTCAGAGTCTCTTTAAAGCAGTTCTACTGGCAAAAATGTTATTACAGAAATGAATATATATATTAAAAAAAAACCTCTGGTGGATACTTACCTCAGGAGGGGGTAGCCTCAGGGTCCCAATGAGGCTTCCCCCTACCCTGTAGGTTAAGGGAATCCAGTGCTGGCTCCCTGAATATTTCCCCAATCCTCCCCCGACAAGCCTGGCAAGGCTTAACCTATTTACCTCTCCGGGATCCAGCACAGGCGTAGTAGTGGCTCTTTGTTCGGGCTAGGCAGAAATAGCCGAACCCGATCGTATCTGCTCTACTGTGCAGACACTTGAATGGAGGGGCCAAGTCTTACTAGGATCCAGAGGCTTCTCCCTCCCAAGATAAGTATCTCCGGCTTTTTTACATTACAGGTTTTCTTTAAGTGACGTTTTTCCAAATACATTAGTGTCACAGGTGGAAGTTAGGGGTGCTCGGAAAATTCCGCGGAATTATTAATTCCGTGATTCCGGCCGGAATTGGATTAATTCCGATTCCGGTAGTCAAAACGGAATTCCTATACCTCTCAAACGGAATTCCGCGGAAATTTTATAATTCCGGCGGAATTTTCCGCAATAACATCAACACTCTCTCATCCATCCATCCATCACAGAATTGCAGATTTTCAAAACAGCTTATATACCATAGCTGGGATTTGAACCCAGGACACAGTGGGTAGTAGGTATCTGTCTTACCCTCTAGACCATGAACCACACTACATGGTAGTAGGTATCTGTCTTACCCTCTAGACCATGAACCACACTACATGCTAAAGCTGGCCTAGCATAAACCATACTACCATTATGATCAATTCGATAGTAAAAGTAGCATGATTAAGGATTTGTACTTTTTGAAAAGCATGCTTATATACCATAGCCGGGATTTGAACCCAGGACTCAGTGTGTAGTAGGTATCTGTCTTACCCTCTAGACCATGAACCACACTACATGCTGAAGCTGGCCTAGCATAAAGCATACTACCATTATGATCAATTCGATAGTAAAAGTAGCATGATTAAGGATTTGTACTTTTTGAAAAGCATGCTTATATACCATAGCTGGGATTTGAACCCAGGACTCAGTGTGGAGTAGGTATCTGTCTTACCCTCTAGACCATGAACCACACTACATGGTAGTAGGTATCTGTCTTACCCACTAGACCATCAACCACACTCAGGGCCAGGCTGAGGCAGAGGCTGGAGAGGCTCCAGCCTCAGGGCGCAGTGTAGGAGGGGGTGCACAATTCATTCAGCTGTCATTCCCAATTGTGTTTGAAGCAGAAAGAAATAAGAAAAGGTGATACATGGCAGCGACTGCAAGCCAGATAAGTAGAGATTAAGGTGTTGGGGGGGTTGGGGGCCCTGGGGCACCTCTTAGTGTAATAGCAATCAGTGTGTGACGGCTGGGGTGGGAGGGATGGGGGGGGGCGCACTTTGCTGTCTCAGCCTTGGGTGCTGAAGGACCTTGTCCCACCTCTGACCACACTACATGCTAAAGCTGGCCTAGCATGTACCATACTACCATTATGATCAATTCAATAGAAACTTTTTCTATTGAATTGATGCTACTGTGTAGCATGTAGTGTGGTTGATGGTCTAGGGGGTAAGACAGATACCTACTACCATGTAGTGTGGTTGATGGTCTAGGGCAGGGGTCTGCAACCTTTAAGACATAAAGAGCCACTTGGACCCGTTTCCGAAAAGAGAAAAAAACTGGGAGCCGCAAAACCATTATACAACAAATCTAACACTGCATATATTGTTTCTTACCTTAATGCTATATACAGGATCAGATATGACCCCAATATGCACAAATCGTTAGCAGATATGACCCCAATATGCACAAATTGTTAGCAGATATGACCCCAATATGCACAATCCTTCAGCAGATATGACCCCAATATGCACAATCCTTCAGCAGATCTGACCCCAATATGCACAATCCTTCAGCAGATATGAAAAGAAAAACCCATTTACTCACCTAGTCAGAAGACCTCCTGTCACGATCTCCTCCTGTCCCGACCTCCTTGTGGCGCGCAACTCCCACGATCCTCTTCCTTCCCGACGTCACGCCCTGCTTGCATTACACTGCAGGGCTACGGGAAAATGGCCGCCCTAAGCCCCGCACTGCACCGGTCCGGCAGCCTCTCTGATAGGCTGCCGGCCAGCGGCAGCACACGTCACACGCGCGCCGCAGCCATTGACACACACTACCTGAGCCGCGGCCTAGGAGCTGCGGCAAAGGTGAAAAAGAGCCGCATGCGGCTCTGAAGCTACGGGTTGCCTACCCCTGGTCTAGGGGGAAAGACAGATACCTACTACACACTGAGTCATGGGTTCTAATCCCAGCTATGGTATATAAGCATGCTTTTCAAAAAGTACAAATCCTTAATCATGCTACTTCTACTATCAAATTGATCATAATGGTAGTATGCTTTATGCTAGGCCAGCTTTAGCGTGTAGTGTGGTTCATGGTCTAGAGGGTAAGACAGATACCTACTACACACTGAGTCCTGGGTTCAAATCCCAGCTATGGTATATAAGCTGTTTTGAAAATCTGCAATTCTGTACTGGATGGGAGGGAGAGAGGGAGAGAGAGAGATTTTAAAATTTTTCTGACGAAATTCCGAAAATCGCGGAATTCCGCGGAACTGGTCCAGAATACCGCCGGAATTAAAAGGAAGCGGAATTTGGGATCGGCGGTATGCGGTATTACCGCGGAACGGAAAAATTGCAATTCCGAGCATCCCTAGTGGAAGTGTGTGTATCCCAAAGAAATCAATAATTTCTGTTACCACATGCAGAAGCATTGGGCGCGATCCAATACACCATCTCTCCTGTTTCATTCTGGGAGATAATTTTTCACCTTCTATTTAAAATAAATTTTCAGCACTCTGCAATTTAAATAAAAAATGACCAAAATGTAGATGGAAAGGCAATGTGAAAAGTATACTGGATATTTTCTTGCTTGTTGGTGGCTTAAAAGGATACTTGTTCATTAGATGTGAAAATGTCACCTAGGAGAAAACTTAGGAAAAAAACTGAATTGGATTTGGCCCATTGTGTTTTAACTGTCTTGCAGGGCACTTAAGGTGGCCATGCATCTGTGGCAGCTCTGAAAGGCAGCCTACTGTGGGTGGCATTCCACTATTTCTCTCTTCGCCTCTCAGGGTTGGCTGGCTCAGTAGTATAAGCAGAAAAAAGGCCACACCTACTGAGCCTCCCTTAGAGACACCGCCCACCCACAATCTATTGGAAGTCTTTCAAAGGGCAGAAAACTGTCATAGCAGATCTTCAGCAAAGTAGTGTGGCTACTCAACAAAACCTGTATTATGGGACTAGAAATGGCCTGAAAGGTTTGCGAATGGTTCCCGGCGCACTTCTAGTGGTTTGCTTTCGCCATCTAAGGCAAAGTTTTTTGGAAGTTCGGTTCGCCCCCATAATGCACCATTAGGGTCAAATTTGACCCTCTACATCACAGTCAGCAGGCACGTTGTAGCCAATCAGGCTACACTCCCTCCTGAAGCCACTCTCCCCTTATATAAGGCAGCACCACCTGCCATTACACTCACTCGTGTGCCTGCACTAATTAGCGAAGGGACAGTTGCTGTAGACTCTCTCATAGGGAAAGATTAGTTAGGCTCTTGTAGGCTTGTTAGCTTGCTCCTTGCTGATTCTTATTGCTAAAATAGCACCCCACAACAGCTCTTTTGAGAGCTAATCTTGTTTTTGTGATCTATTTTTTTTTCTGTGTGTCCCACTGACAGTTGTGTTGCATAGACAGCCTTGATAATTCATACTGTGTGTGTGCCACTGCCAGGCCCAGCACATTCAGTGACTAAGTGACTGTGTGTGTGACAGGTGCACATTGTAATACCCATTACTGCATATACCTACCTGTTGTGTTGAGTGCACCCACCTCATTGCTGCATATACCTACTTGTTGCGTTGAGTGCACCCACCTCATCACTGCATATACCTACCTGTTGTGATGAGTGAACCCACCTCATCACTGCATATACCTACCCGTTGTGTTCAGTGCACCCACCTCATCACTGCATATACCTACCTGTTGTGTTGAGTGCACCCACCTCATCGCTGCATATACCTACCTGTTGTGTTGAGTGCACCCACCTCATCGCTGCATATTCCTACCTGTTGTGTTGAGTGCACCCACCTCATCACTGCATATACCTACCTGTTGTGTTGAGTGCACCCACCTCATCGCTGCATATACCTACCTGTTGTGTTGAGTGCACCCACCTTATCGCTGCATATACCTACCTGTTGTGTTGAGTGCACCCACCTCATCACTGCATATACCTACCTGTTGTGTTGAGTGCACCCACCTCAACACTGCATATACCTACCTGTTGTGTTGAGTGCACCCACCTCATCACTGCATATACCTACCTGTTGTGATGAGTGAACTCACCTCATCACTGCATATACCTACCCGTGGTGTTCAGTGCACCCACCTCATCACTGCATATACCTACCTGTTGTGTTGAGTGCACCCACCTCATCACTGCATATACCTACCTGTTGTGTTGAGTGCACCCACCTCAACACTGCATATACCTACCTGTTGTGTTGAGTACATCCACCTCATCACTGCATATATCTAACTGTTGTGTTCAGTGCACCCACCTCGTCACTGCATATACCTACCTGTTGTGTTCAGTGCACACACCTCATCACTGCATATACCTACCTTTTGTGTTGAGTGCACCCACCTCATCGCTGCATATACCTACCTGTTGTGTTGAGTGCACCCACCTCATCACTGCATATACCTACCTGTTGTGTTGAGTGCACCCACCTCATCACTGCATATACCTACCTGTTGTGATGAGTGAACTCACCTCATCACTGCATATACCTACCCGTTGTGTTCAGTGCACCCACCTCATCACTGCATATACCTACCTGTTGTGTTCAGTGCACACACCTCATCACTGCATATACCTACCTGTTGTGTTGAGTGCACCCACCTCATCGCTGCATATACCTACCTGTTGTGTTGAGTGCACCCACCTCATCACTGCATTTACCTACCTGTTGTGTTGAGTGCACCCACCTCAACACTGCATATACCTACCTGTTGTGTTGAGTGCACCCACCTTATCGCTGCATATACCTACCTGTTGTGTTGAGTGCACCCACCTCATCACTGCATATACCTACCTGTTGTGATGAGTGAACTCACCTCATCACTGCATATACCTACCCGTGGTGTTCAGTGCACCCACCTCATCACTGCATATACCTACCTGTTGTGTTGAGTGCACCCACCTCATCACTGCATATACCTACCTGTTGTGTTGAGTGCACCCACCTCAACACTGCATATACCTACCTGTTGTGTTGAGTACATCCACCTCATCACTGCATATATCTAACTGTTGTGTTCAGTGCACCCACCTCGTCACTGCATATACCTACCTGTTGTGTTCAGTGCACACACCTCATCACTGCATATACCTACCTGTTGTGTTGAGTGCACCCACCTCATCGCTGCATATACCTACCTGCTGTGTTGAGTGCACCCACCTCATCACTGCATATACCTACCTGTTGTGTTGAGTGCACCCACCTCATCACTGCATATACCTACCTGTTGTGATGAGTGAACTCACCTCATCACTGCATATACCTACCCGTTGTGTTCAGTGCACCCACCTCATCACTGCATATACCTACCTGTTGTGTTCAGTGCACACACCTCATCACTGCATATACCTACCTGTTGTGTTGAGTGCACCCACCTCATCGCTGCATATACCTACCTGTTGTGTTGAGTGCACCCACCTCATCACTGCATATACCTACCTGTTGTGTTGAGTGCACCCACCTCAACACTGCATATACCTACCTGTTGTGTTGAGTGCACCCACCTCATCAGTGCATATACCTACCTGTTGTGATGACTGAACTCACCTCATCACTGCATATACCTACCCGTTGTGTTCAGTGCACCCACCTCATCACTGCATATACCTACCTGTTGTGTTGAGTGCACCCACCTCATCACTGCATATACCTACCTGTTGTGTTGAGTGCACCCACCTCAACACTGCATATACCTACCAGTTGTGTTGAGTACATCCACCTCATCACCGCATATACCTACCTGTTGTGTTCAGTGCACCCACCTCGTCACTGCATATACCTACCTGTTGTGTTCAGTGCACACACCTCATCACTGCATATACCTACCTGTTGTGTTAAGTGCATCCACCTCATCACTGCCTCATCACTGAATACACCTACCTGTTTTGTTCAGTGCACCCGCCTACCTTCATGAGTGCACACAGTGTGATATACCACTCCGTGCATACCTGTTAACTGCACCTGTGTGACTGCACATGGTATTAGTCAAGTCAGTGCATACCTTTCACTTCACCCCCCCCCCCCCCCCCCGATATGCATAAAAAAGACAAAACAGGTATAGGCAGAGGTAGAGGCGGACCCAGAGGAAGGCCACCCGGCAGGTTTGTGCGAGGTCATGTTGATGTGATTTTGTGCGGCCAGGGACCAAAGTACAGTACTCAGAAGAAGGCACGTGCCATCAACTCCCAAGTTTGTCAGGACGTGGTTGACTATTTAACACAGAACACCTCATCTTCAGCATCCACCAGCGTTACTACAAGCACCACATCCGCTGCATTTGACACTTCGCAGGAGTTATTTGGTGGTGAAATCACTGATTCACAGCCACTACTGCTACAACAAGATGAAGGCGCTAAGCAAGTTATACCACCTATTATGTCTGAGTTAGGCGACACTATGGACGTAATGTGTGAGGAGGAGGATGATGACGTACCTGCTGTTGGTGCAGTTTTGGAGGTGTCTGAGGCAAGCGAAGCTGGGCAGGATGATTATGATGATATGGATCCCACATGGGTTCCTAAGAGACAAGATGACCAAGGGGACAGTCCAGAGAGGGAGTCAGAGAGGAGTAGGAGGAGACAAGTTCCTGAAAGAAGCAGGGGGAGCTCGTCATCAGAAACAGCTGGTGGCAGTGTCTGGCTCCATGTATTGCCACCTATGGACAGCCAGCCAACATGCCCTTCAACATCAGCTGCTCATGCCACCATAGTGCCATCACCCCAGGGGGGCTCAGCGGTTTGGAAATGTTTTAATGTGTCTGTGTAATGATTGTGGAATATCTCCGTGGTCAGCGCACAAGATGTGCGCTGACACTGCCGAAATCCTCTACAAACGCCTGAATAACAGAACCCAGCTGTGGTGCAATGCACATGTAGAGGGGAATTCCCACCGGCAGATGGAGCTGTGGAGTGCAGAGGAATAAACCTTCTACGCTGCCACAGACGCCAGATAGGAACTGTACGAGGGGAAGCAATACAGGGCACGATTACCCCTGGTGGAAGAGAGTGAGCGCAGAGACAGAATGTATGTATGTCCACCAATCTAGTCGCCACCTGGCGACGGCGAACACACAACAGTGAAGACCAAGAAGGAAAGCAATCGCAAGAGATGGCGATCGCTAACAGCAACACAAGACTGAGCAAAGACAGAGCATAGACGTAGTAGGAAAGACACAGCAAACAATGATAATAAGAACGCCAATCTAAACACGGACACCGCGCGAAAAGCTCAACAGAGACAAAACACGCCAACCCTAACTAACAAATGAACCCAGAACCACAAACAAACAAATAACGGAAACACTTGCTAATCGGTTGCCTTACCTCAGGCAACAGCAAGCGTTTACTCCAGACAAACAGACAACAGGAACAAGTCAAATAGGATCCACTGCTCTTCTGCAAGAGCGTGTGCGATCCGTACAACAAGACAGACAGAAGGAGTAACCAGCAGCAACCGCAGCTGAGGTTAAACTCCAAGACTAAATACAGAGAGATCCACCACCTCTAACGCTAGGGCGAGTGCGATCCACACAGACAGAGCGATTTTCTGTCGGCCGCCGCTGGAATGAAAAGACAGAACGACTCACAATCGCCAACCGCTAGCAACAGCGCAATCGCAAGGACAAGACAAGACAGAATAGGCAGCACAAATAATAACACAAAGCTGACTGCACTAAGTAGGAGTGCAAGGCACACTCCCAAAGGGTATCTACTCTAAGCTAGCAAAAATAGCCAACAATGAGCAGAGGGCTGAGACTCCAGGCAAGTTAGCAGGAACAAACCATCATGACCAGCAGGGAATTCTGGGAGGAAATGGCATTTTATACTGCAAGCCATCAAAGGAAGCAGCTAAGCAATTTGCATGACAAGTGGATGCAAATTCCTCACCAGCAGAGCAACTCTGAAACTTGCAGAGTGAAGACAAGTCTCCTTTCCAGAGACCTGCAGCACTCAGACCTAAAAAATGGTCAAAAAGCTGTCTGCCTGTGCAGACAGCAGAACAGATCATTGCAGTCTGCTTCAGATTGGAGCAATGCCATCTGTACTCTCTGCCTCCAAAAATTGAGCCGTGGAAAGGCCAACACCCACGTAAGGACAAGTGCTTACGAAGGCACATGGAGAAAAGGCACAAACTGCAATGGGAAAAGCACCTGAGCAAAAGCAGCACATAAAAGAAAAGCCACCCTCCTTCTCCTCTTCTTCCTTCAGGTGCATCATCTTCAGCCTCTTTCTTCCTTGCACCTTCACAGCCACCCTCCTCCACTTCACCTCTGCCCTTGAGCAGTTCCTGCTCCTCTGCCCACAGCAGCCAGGTGTCCGTGAAGGCATGAAGGAAATCTTTGAGCGGAAGAAGCCAATTTCTGCCAGTCGCCCCCTTGCCCGGTGTCTGACAGCTGGCGTGGCGGAACTGTTAGCTTGCCAGCTGTTACCGTACAAGCTGGTGGACTCTGAGGCCTTCTGTAAATTTGTGGCCATTGGGACACCACAGTGGAAGATGCCAGGCCGCAATTATTTCTCTAAAAAGGCGATACCCAAACAGTACCGTGAAGTTGAGAGGCAAGGGGTGTCATCTCTGGCACACAGCGTTGGGTCAAGGGTCCACCTGACCACGGATGCCTGGTCTGCCAAGCACGGTTAGGGCAGGTACATTATGTACACATCCCATTGGGTCAACCTGGTGACCGATGGCAAGCAGGGAGTACGTGGCTGGGCAGCGGACCAACTTGTGACACCTCCACGGCTTGCAGGCAGGCCTCCTGCCACCTCCTCTCGGCCTGCTACATCCTCTTAACTGTCGTCATCCTCCTCCTCCTCCTTGGCTGGTGCTGAGATCTCCTCTCCAGCTACACATCCCCATCTCCCCAGGGCCTATGCTGCATGCCAGGTACGACGGTGTCACGCCATCTTAGGCATGTCTTGCCTCAAAGCGGAGACTCATTGGCGCCAGAGAGGGGGAACTCTTCTTAATTGGCATGGTACTCGACCTGATGAAGCGGTGTAGCCGCGAAACGCGTTGTCAATTTTAAAGTGCCTTATTAAAGTATTCTTTATATCATACTCCGACTGAACATTTTATACAAGGTAGGATTTATCCATACCTTTTATCGTTTCTTTGTTTTATACATAAGCGCCCTTAGTGGCTATTGTAGTGATTTCAGTAAACTAGTGATATACATATTACCACACGAGTACCCCAAGGGCGCCTCCTACCTTCTTTCACAACTCTCCTGGCTGCTCTTAACAAACGAGTGGATCAGTGGCTGACCCCGCACCAGCTGGAGATTGGCAATGTGATGTGTGACAAAGGCAGCAATCTCCTTTCCGCTTTGAATTTGGGAAGCTGACACATGTGCCCTGCATGGCACATGTGCTGAATCTAGTCATTCAAAGATTTGTGTCAAAGTACCCAGGCTTAGAGGACGTCCTGATTCCTGAAGCAGGCCAGGAAGTTGTGTGGGCATTTCAGGCGGTCTTACGCGGCCATGGCACGCTTTGTGGACATTCAACAGAGAAACAACTCGCCGGTGAGATGCTTGATATGTGATAGCCCGACTCGCTGGAATTCGACCCTGGTCATGTTCTCTCGCCTACTAGAACAGGAGAAAGCCATCACCGAGTACCTGTACACTTACAGCACAAGGACACAATCTGGGGAGATGGGATGTTGTGGCCCAACAACTGGACACTGATGTGAAATGCATGCAGGCTCATGTGGCCGCTTGAGGAGGTGACTAACCTGGTGAGTTGCAGTGAAGGCACCATCAGCGACTTGATCCCGTGCGCTTACTTCGTGGAGCGTGCCGTGCATAGAGTGGTGGTTCAAGCTGTGGAGGAGCGTTAGGAGGAACAGTTACAGCAGGAACAGTTGTGGGATCAATTTTCATCAGAACCAGATGTTTCCTTAACCTGCGGCAGCACAGAGGGGGGAGGAGGAGGAAGAGTCATGTGGGGAAGAGGAGTCAGACTCGGATGATGAGGAAGGTGTTTCATTGGAGGAGGAGGAGGCAGCGGCAGAAGAACAACCGCAGCAGGTGTTGCAGGGGGCTTGTGCTGCTCAACATTCCCGTGGTATTGTTCATTGCTGGGGGGAGGAGCAGGACTTACCTGACGTTACTGAGGAAGAGCAAGAGGAGATGGATAGTACGTCTGGATCCAACTTTGTGCAGATGGCGTCCCCTGCTGAGGGACCCCCATATAAAAAAAACTCAAGGGGAGTGACCTGTACTGGGTGGCAATGCTACTAGACCCTCGGTATAGGCAAAAAGTGGCGTACATGTTACCAACTCACCTGAAGGCAGAAAGGATGCAGCACATGCAGAACAAGCTGGCTAGTATGCTTTACAATGCGTAAAAGGGTGATGTCACAGCACAACGCAGTAAAGGTACCACTGCCAGAAATCCTTCTCCCATGTCCACGCAGGCAAGGACAAGACGCTCCAGTGATCTCATGGTGATGTCGGACATGCGGACATTCTTTAGTCCAACGCCTCGCTTTGTCCCTTCCGGATCCACCCTCCACCAACGCCTGGACTGTCAGGTAGCTGACTACCTGGCTTTAAGTGTGGATGTAGACACTGTGAGCAGCGATGAACCCTTGGACTGCTAGGTGTGCAGGCTTGACCTGTGGCCAGAGCTGTCCCAATTTGCCATCCAACTTCTGTCTTGCCCTGCCTCAAGCGTCCTGTCAGAAAGGACTTTCAGCGCAGCTGAAGGGATTGTCACTGAGAAGAGAAGTTGCCTAAGTCACAAAAGTGTTCAGTACCTCACCTTTATCAAAATGAATAAGACATGGATCCCGTAGGGCTACTGCCTGCCCAGAGACTAAGTCAGTCCCCATACACAGCATCTCTGCCTGCACGCCGTGTGACTGTCTGCCCCAAGACAAAGTCGCTCCCCACACATTATCTCTGCCCGCAGGCCACTTGACTGCCTTCTCTGCCACCGCCAACAGGGTCCAGGACTCTAGGCGGATTCCTGAATTTTTAAGACCGCTGCTAGCAGCGGCGGCTATACTAAATTTTCTGGTGCGTGTACATGCTTGCCTAATTTTTCTGGCTGCACTGCAGCTGCAACAACAAAACAAAAGGCATGTACATGTGCCAATTCCCCTTCGTGATCATTGCCTTGCTGCGGTGAAGGGGCTTGCTTATCACAATGAAGCAATGACCATTGGCTATATGAGTGTCTCGGGGGGGGAGGGGGCCACGATAATAAGGTTGTTGCTTCATTGTGGAAAGACCAAATTTGATCAGGTGGACAGTCACTGTTGTTATTTCATTCAGCTACCTCAGCCCGGCGACCATATGGGCTGGAAAGCCGCCATCAACTGCACTCTCGTCATGGTGTGCACCAGTCCAGCACAGCCGTCACTACACAAACAGCTGTTTGCGGTGCGTTACACAGTGAGTTTGGTCTGTTTGAAGCAATACAATAATTACACTCCCTGATTGATGTATACACATGCAAGATGTTTTAAAGCACTTTAGACCTGCAATTTAGCATTCAATGTGATTTTTGCCCTTAAACCGCTGCTTTGCATCAAATCCAGATTTTTCCACTGGACTTTTGGCATGTATCCCACTCCGCCATGCCCCCCTCCAGGTGTTAGACTCCTTGAAACATATTTTACATCATTTTTCTGGCCAACATAAGTGTTTCTAGTTTTCAAAGTTTGGCTCCCCATTGAAGTCTATTGCGGTTCGCAGAAGTTCGCGCAAACCAAACTTTTTGCGGGAGGTTCGCGAACCGAAAATTGGAGGTTCGGGCCATCTCTATTTGGGACACAAAGGGTCATATTTAAAACATTTTGTCATACTACTCTATTATAATAACTACAGCGACCAATGCTGGCAACATGAAATGTATTTTTAGATTTGATGCCTGCTTTACATGTTAATTCTACAACCTATTAGCAAATTGTTTTGATGCTGCTAATCAATTTAATCAAAGCTTTCTTGATCTCCTTGTTCCTTAAGCTGTAGATGATGGGGTTCATTAATGGTGTTGCCACTACGTATAGCAGAGACCTGTATTTATTTATATTAACTCCACTCTCATTTGTTGGGGCAATGTAAACAATGATCAATGTAACATAGTAGGTGCAGACTGTCATTAGGTGGGAGCTACAAGTGGAGAAGGCCTTTTTTCGCCCAGAAGCTGAAGATATCTTCATGATGGCGAACGCAATGCAGATATAAGTTATGATTATAAAAACGAATGGGAAGAATATTGCGAATATGGAAGTCACAAAGTCTTGCAGCAGTAGGCTTGAAGTGTCAGAGGTGGACAACTCCACTACTGGCCCAAAATCACAGAAAAAATCATCAATTTTATTAGAACCACAAAAGTTAAACTGACACAGCAAAATTATTTCACTTGATACTATCAATAAGATTAAGAGCCATGATCCACCAATTAGCCAGAAGCAAACCTGAGGGATCATCACTGAAGTGTAAATTAGGGGGTTGCAAATGGCCAAATACCGATCATAGGACATGATGGCAATAAGAAAACATTGCACAAATCCGAAAGTACAGAAACAGTATAGCTGGATAATGCATTCAGCAAATGACAGTCTTCCTTCCTCAGCGAGTATGATGTCAAGCATCTTAGGTACAACGCTGGTGGTCAGGAGCACATCGGCTATAGACAATTGTGTGAGGAAGAAGAACATTGGAATTTTAAGAAAATCAACAACGCTCACCAAAACTATAATAAGAAGATTACCGATAAGTATCATAAGGTAGCACAGAAGAAACCCTGTAAACAGTACAGGTTTGAATTTGTGAAGAGGTTGAAATCCAAATAAATAAATCTGTGTGACTTGAGTCTGATTGGCCTCACACATATCTAGAAAACAATGTGCAAATAGAATGAAGGAAGAAAAAATATTTTGTTCGGTAAGACTTGAAAAACTTAAGCAGTTTTTTTTTTATTCTGCAGGTTGCATACATGTTCAGAAATCAGTGGAATCTTTGCACCTAAAAAATAAAAAAAAAGAGCTGAACATTGAGGTTCTGTAACTGCTTATATTTTGGATTTTTTAGTGCATTTTGTAAGAATTTATAATTAACAATAGTGTTGTTCACAATTTTTCTAGAGGATAAGGCTCGCCTCACACCACTTGGGATTGGACCCATACATGGCTTTGAAGGGCCTGTTTTTTTTTTTGTTTTTTTTTTCGGTGGAGCCAGTCCACGTGTATCAATGTTTGTACCTGCTAGTGTCAATTGTTGAAAGCATTTTCTTTAGATTAAAACAACAGCATGCCTTTTAAGCCATAAGAAAGTAAGAAAATACCTAAAATAATGTTGCCAGTACTTTTTCACATACTTTTCAGTACTTTTTAAGTTGAAAAGTGCTGGAAAGCAATTTTTTTTCCAACTGTATTTATTGATGACATAGCATATTAACAGTACACAAACAGTCAATAAAATCATGAAACAACTTCTATGCTACATCAAAATTTCTTACATTCAAGAACAATGTCACAGACAATCATTTAACTACATAGCAAATATGTACTAATCACCATACATATGGACAAATAAATAGACAAAGGGAGTACATTTGAATTTGGCGCTGGTAGACATGGGCGCAGGATCCAGCTGTTATATGGCTAGTCCTGCTTCTGCACAAGTCCGGCCCGAATCAATTACTATTTCCCCTCCAGGCCGCCATAGATAGTGGGGGAATGATATAATTCGGCTTCCAGCGATTGCTGGAAGCCAAATTATTATGATTTTTAAGCAACCTCGGCTCCGTCTGCTGACGGCTCCGACGTTACTCACTGAGCGCCGCTATAGACTGAATCCCTTTATAGTCTATGGCGGCGCTGGCTGCGCCCAAATCTAGCAGCGCTGAAAAGCACTGCTCCGAGACAGAGGAGTCTTCAAATTTATGTAGTATTCCTCAAGTAGGCTCTAGGGCCCAATGATGGCTAGAAATTTCCACCCAGTGGTAGAATCCAATTTCCAAGAGTCAAGAGAAGACAATCTCCATTCATGGTATTTAGACCACCCCTCTTGGATAAAAACAAACTTTTGTGAGACTCCTCTAAGCACATTTGACGTGTAATCAGTGGCCCCATATCTCTCGCTAAACAAACATGCTCTCAAACTACAGTCCTCAACAATCTGACATGTTCTATAGTGGCCCAAATCACTTCTATTCTTATAACTCTAAAGAACAACTAACACTTAAACTAACAGGCACCCCACATACACCCCTATCTCCTCCTGACCTACCCACCTCCCCCTATTGCCCAACTCTGATTTTCTTTACCATCAAATCTCTAGCTTTCCAAGGTACCACCCAATTTTTCCCTTCAAGTACAATGTAGTATTCTCGAAAAATATCATAAAATTAACACTCCGATCCTTACTAAAAATTTTTTTGGAAACCTGCCAGGTGTTGAACATGTGCCTATAGTTTTACATTTGTGTCTTTCCAGATTCAAACACTCCAGTTAGAGAAGATGTTTCAGCCAGGGCTGGATTTACCATAAGGCACTGTAGGCACGTGCCTACAGGTGCCTGATGATAGAAAGGTGGCTCACTCCCCTCCCTGAGCACCTCCTTCCCCTTGCAGAGTCCTGATGAGAGTGTAAATGAGAGGTTACTCACCCTGCTCCTGGCATTACACTGATGAAATCTCCCTTCAGTCAGGGGAACTTTTAGCTACTTAATACTGAGGGTTCCTTTGGCTACCTGATACTAAGGGGCACCTGTAGCTAACTATGACAGGCAAGGGGAGTAAGGGAGAAGTGACAGCTGGGACAGTGAGCACACTTGCCGCGCAGGTCGCCAGGGGTTTGTAGGTTCATAAAGGGATAAATCTAAGGTGCCAGGACATCTGTGCCTATAGGCTCCTGTGAGGTAAATCAGGGCCTGGTTTCTGCAGATCACTTAGATCACCAGCCATGGGTGGGAAGCTATCTAGCCATCTTTTTATAACTGCCTCCTTAGCCGCTAGCAACAACAGGGGCCTGATTCACAAAGCAGTGCTAACAGTTAGCACGCTGGTGAAAAGCCCTTTATCACGCCTAAACTCAGTTTAGGCATGATAAGTTTAGGTGTGATAAGTTTAGGCATGATAAGTTTAGGCATGATAAGTTTAGGTGTCATAAGTTTAGGAGTGATACGTTTAAGAACCAACTGGGTTAGCACCGCAGTGCACAGCTGATCAAAAGTGCGGGACTTTGTGCGCGATCTAAACTTATCTAAACTTATCGGGCTCGATTCACAAAGCGGTGCTAACCCAGTTAGAGACTTTAGGGGCTCGATTCACCAAGCGGTGCAAAGTGTTAGCACCGTGGTGAAAAGGCCCTTATCACGCCTAAAGTCACTTTAGGCATGATAAGAAGAAACTCGCGCGAAGTTGCCGCGCGCAAAGTTTTGCGCGCGCAACCGCGCGCGTGCGCGCGCAGCGTCCCCGCTTCGCGCGAAGCTCCCATTAAGCCCTATGGGACTTTGCGCGCGCTCTCACGCGCGAACGCGCGAACGCGCGTTCGCGCGGTAACTTCGCGCGAAGAGCAGGAAAAATCGGTGATAACTCAGTGGTGAAAAGGTCATCACGCCTAAAGTCTTTTAGGCGTGATAACTGGGTTATCACCGCTTTGTGAATCGAGCCCTAGGCGTGATAACCATTGCACCACACTGGTGAAAAGCCAGTTTAGGCGTGATAAGTTTAGGCGTGATAAGTTTAGGTGTGATAAGTTTAGGCATGATAAGTTTAGATAAGTTTATATCGCCTGCAAAGTCCCGCACGCAAAGCAGCGCCATTAAACTCTATGCAAAGTGCACCAGACTTTGCTAGCGCAAAACTTTTGATCAGCTGTGCACTACGGTGCTAACCCAGTTGGTGCTTAAACTTATCACGCCTAAACTTATCACACCTAAACTTATCACGCCTAAACTTATCACACCTAAACTAATCACACCTAAACTGGCTTTTCACCAGTGTGGTGCAATGGTTATCACGCCTAAAGTCTCTAACTGGGTTAGCACCGCTTTGTGAATCGAGCCCCATATGTTCAAATTTACTGATAGAGTTATGGTAATTATTTTCACAGTTCCCCGAACTATGAAATAGACAGTATAACACAACACATCAACTTTTCTAGTGTGACCAGTTATCAAGTCTGACAGCGACAAGACCTCCCCCCAAATTGTTGGATAGCGCTACACGTCCACAACATATAGTTTAGATTAGGAGTAGGGTCATGACACTTCAGGCATTCACCCAGATGTTCCTTTTCTTCATGTTTGAAAGAACCTACAATTGTAAACTGTTTTCAAATATATTTCTCCTTCTCCCAGAATTGCCTTTCTCACCGCTGTACACCCTTCTTTAAGAAAATCAGTAATTTCATCCATAGGCAAACTTGCCAATCCTCCCCATTTCTGCAGGTGATGAGAAATCCCCTTGGTAAGTTTCCGAGTTTCTCTTAGGAGTAAGTAGATAGAGATTGCCTTGGAAAGTTTTTTTTAAATAGAAGATGAAAAATTATCTCCTAGTAAAAAATTGTAACTAGTTGCTGACCGCTCCATACCAATTGGCGTGAACCTGGTGGCAGCACCAGGACTGCTCCATGTCGATTGATGTGAATGATCTTCTATGGGGCTAGCAGGAGATCACTGCTTTGAAGGTGGAGCTCCGCTCAGCCTAAGTCTCCCTCGGAGACTTAGACGGTGAAACTGCCATCTAATTATGCTGTACAGCGCTGGGGACAGCCATGTGACACGGCTGTCCCCTCTGTTAGTGCGGAAGTGATCCGCTGTTATAGACTAAAGCCGATCACGCTAATTTGCTGGCGGGGGAGGGAGGGAGTGGGGAAAATAATAAAGAAAGAAAGAAAGATTTTATAAAAATAATAAAATAAATATTTATTGAAAAAAATAAACACTGGGGGAGTGATCAGACCCCACCAACAGAGAGCTCTGTTGGTAGGGAGAAAAGGGGGGGGGGGAGGAAATCACTTGTGTGCTGTGTTGTGTGGCCCTGCAGCTTGGCTTTAAAGCTGCAGTGGCCAATTTCAAGAAAACTGGCCTGGTCTTTAGGGGTTTAACACTGTGATCCTCAAGTTAAATGTTTGTTTTTTCTTTTTTTTTTTCAAAAGTTAAAAAATGTGGAGTTTATGCGTAAAGATTAGGCCATCAAACTGCAGTAGAATTAAGCCTGCTGCTTACATGGAAAGTTTATAGAAACTAAACCCTACAAGCAAACCCATAAAAGCTAATTTCCTTTTGTTGAATAAACCAGATTTGAATCACACTGATATATCGGTTGTGCACACTGCACATAAAAAACTAACCACTCCCCTGGTGGCTCCAAACCCTAACCACCCCCTCAGTGGTTCCTAACCCTAACCACCCCCCTGGTGGTGCCTAACCCTAACCACCCCCCTGGTGGTGCCTAACTCTAACCACCCCCTGGTGGTGCCTAACCCTAACCACCCCCCTGGTGGTGCCTAACCCTAACCACCCCCTCAGTGGTTCCTAACCCTAACCACCCCCCTGGTGGTGCCTAACCCTAACCACCCCCCTGGTGGTGCCTAACTCTAACCACCCCCTGGTGGTGCCTAACCCTAACCACCCCCCTGGTGGTGCCTAACCCTAACCACCCCCCTGGTGGTGCCTAACCCTAACCACCCCCTGGTGGTGCCTAACCCTAACCACCCCCCCCCCCAGTGTTGCCTAAAACTAACTGCTGTCCGGGTGGTGCCTAACCCTAACCACCCCCCTGGTGGTGCCTAACTCTAACCACCCCCTGGTGGTGCCTAACCCTAACCACCCCCCTGGTGGTGCCTAACCCTAACCACCCCCCTGGTGGTGCCTAACCCTAACCACCCCCCTGGTGGCGCCTAACCCTAACCACCCCCCCCCCCCCAGTGTTGCCTAAAACTAACTGCTGTCCGGGTGGTGCCTAACCCTAACCACTCCCCCTGGTGGTGCCTAATCCTAACCACTCCCCCTGTAGATACACCCTTTTACACATAGAAATGATAATATCTTTGATAACGGAAAATCTGCACATACAAACAAAATAATATGAAAAAAACTATAACGTTGCAAGCTTCTAAAACAATAACATTCGCCGTTTTAACGATAATTGCATTAGAGTCTATGCGGTGCCCTTTTTGTCCACCCTCAGCAGGTGCCTTTTTTTTCTGCTACCAATAAGGTGATGTATACAATTACTACTATGTAAACAGTTCATTGTTTATTTAATTTACATTTCAGTTCAAGTTAGCTTTAAAAAGATCCATCAGTTTTTGCCATTTTTTTCCTTTGCCTTATTTAATTTATTTGCAGTTTTTTTCCCCTTTAATTTATTTCTTTATTTTACAATGTATTGCTGTAAATCTGATGGTATTTCATGTGTCCCTTTTCTGCTTACAAATCAAGCAGAAAGATATGCAAGGGACAACCTCCCACCCTCCCAAAACTACCCAAATAAAATGTTTAATATAAAAAAAAAAAACATGTGAATATTTACCTAAGGGTCTAAACTTTTTAAATATCAATGTAAAGATGATATATTTCTATATTTTTTTAATTTTAAACTTGTAAATAGTGATAGATGCAAAGCGGAAAAATGCACCTTTATTTCCAAATAAAATATTGTCGCCATACATTGTGATAGGGACATAATTTTAACGGTGTAATAACCGGGACATATGGGCAAATACAATACGTGAGTTTTAATTATGGAGGCATGCATTATTTTAAAACTATAATGGCTAAAAACTGAGAAATAATGATTTTTTCAGTTGTTTTCTTATTCTTCCTGTTAAAATGCATTTACAGTAAAGTGGCTCTTAGCAAATGTACCCCCCAAAGAAAGCCTAATTGGTGGCAGAAAAAACAAGATATAGATCAGTTCATTGTGATAAGTAGTGATAAAGTTATAGGCTAATGAATGGGAGGTGAACATTTCTCAAGTGAAAACGACTGAACGCGAATGGGTTAAGCTGTATCATCCGCAGTGACCCCTTTTCTGAGTCCAACATGCCCCTCGAACCTCTACTTAATGGGCCTTGTAGTTTTCCTCTAAAGAACACTTAGACCATAAATCATTATTGGCAAGTGACAAATTAACATACGGTCCATGACAAGGGTCCAGTTTGTACCATTTTGCCAAGTTCAACCACACTACAAACAACGACAACAATGATAATCACCATGCAGCAGGCTCCTATCTAGCCAATGTAACTGTCTTGGCACCCTGAGCTCACTGGAAGTGACCAGGCTTCCAATAGTGGGGGCTCTTCTCAATCAAAAAAGACATCATCTGCAACCAGGTATTTCAATATTGGATCTCCCCTCAAAATGTTCCAGTTCTTCCTAATTATATCAATAGTCACATCTGCCATCAAAGTGTAATCAAGGGTGAAGGGAATTCTTCAGAATTGTCTAATCATTTTCCCTGCACCCCCAATGCTCCCCTCTCTCCCCCTTAAGGCTTCTATGTGTTTGGAAATGGATGGAGAGGGGCATGTCGATGATGCAGTGATCTGCCTGACATGGTGGCAGGCAGTCAGGGGCGTAGCAATAGAGGTCGCAGCGGTCGCATGCGCGACTGGGCCCGGCTCCTGAAGAGGCGGGGGAGGGGCCCGGGGGGGCCCATGTATTTTTGTAGTGCGGCCAGGACTGAGTGCGGCCCGTGCGCCGTGCACGCTATTGGGAAGGGGGGAGCCGCAGCTGCGGGGAGAGCAGCCCGACCTCTCCCTCCCTTCCTCTCCCGGGCCCCCCCCCCCTTCAAATGCAGAGTGCGCGGCACACGGAAGCGCTGTAGGCTGAAACTCACCTCCGTCCCTGCGTTCCAAGCGCTGCTGATCTCCTCTCGCTGTATAGATGTTGTTACACACTGCTTCCGGCTAAACAGGAAGCAGTGTGTAACAACATCTATACAGAGCGGGAGGAGATCAGCGGCGCAGGGACGGAGGTGAGTTCTGCCTACAGCGCTTCCGTGCGCCGCGCACTCTGCATTTGAAGGGGGGGCCCGGGGAGAGGAAGGGAGGGAGAGGTCGGGCTGCTCTCCCCGCAGCTGCGGCTCCCCCCTTCATTATGGGGGGGGGGGGACCTGCCTACCTACCTACCTACCTAATCCTGGGGGGCAGCTACCTACCTATCCTGGGGGGGCAGCTACCTAATCTAACCTATCCTGGGGGGCAGCTACCTAATCTATCCTGGGGGGCAGCTACCTACCTAACCTATCCTGGGGGGGCAGCTACCTACCTAACCTGTCCTGGGGGGGCAGCTACCTACCTAACCTATCCTGGGGGGGGCAGCTACCTACCTAACCTATCCTGGGGGGGCAGCTACCTACCTAACCTATCCTGGGGGGCAGCTACCCACCTAACCTATCTGGGGGGGGGGGCAGCTACCTAATCTAACCTATCCTGGGGGGCAGCTACCTAATCTAACCTATCCTGGGGGGCAGCTACCTAATCTAACCTATCCTGGGGGGCAGCTACCTACTCTAACCTATCCTGGGGGTCAGCTACCTACTCTAACCTATCCTGGGGGCAGCTACCTAATCTAACCTATCCTGGGGGCAGCTACCTAATCTAACCTATCCTGGGGGAAAGCTACCTAATCTATCCTGGGGGGCAGCTACCTAACCTATACTGGGGGGCACCTACCTCATCTAACCTATACTGGGGGGCAGCTACCTAATCTAACCTATACTGGGGGCACCTACCTATCTAACCTGGGGGCACTTACTTGTCTAACCTGTAATCGGGGCACCTAGCTAGCCTATACAGGTGGCAACTATACTGGCTACCTATATTGGAGGCACCTACCTAACTAACCTATACTGGGGGCACTTACCTATCTAACCTATGCTGGGGACAACTATTCTGGCTACCTATATTAGAGGCACCCACCTAGCTAACCTGTACTGGGGGCACCTATCTATCTAACCTATACCGGCGGCGCCTGCCTATCTAACCTATACTGGGGGCAACTATACTGGCTACTTATGCTGGAGGCACCTACCTGGCTAACCTATACCGGGGGCAACTATACTGGCTTACCTATGCCTGGCTATCTATACTGGGGGGACCTATAGCTGGCTATAGGGATTTGGATATGTGTGTGCGTCGGGTGTTGCCGGGGGAGGGGGGCTGTTGTTGCCGTGGGGGGCCCACATCCAGATTTCGCATCGGGGCCCAGAGGTTTGTAGCTACGCCACTGCAGGCAGTATATTAAACTGACACCAGCCACAGACCCACTTGCTATTAGACTCAGAAAAAAGAGCTATGTGAAACGGTTGTTAGCCTCATCAGCATTCAGCACCCATCGCTGCAAAACCCACACTGATATAAACTTTAAGCCAATTGGCTTATTCAAATATCATGTATTAACTGACCTGAATAAATAATCATTGCCACATTGGCAGACCCAACTACCTTTTACATTGTAAGCCTAGTGCCTCCTTGATTCCACAGTCAGAGTATGCCACACCAACCTAGTGTGGGTTGCAAATCCAAAAATGCTTGTGGAGTTGTCCCTCATACCCTCTCAGTAGAGCCATAGTGCCAACCACCCTATCTTCTACCTTTGAGAGTTTATAAATATTCTAACCTTAACAGGGAAAAAAAACATTTTAATGATACCACAATGACTATTCATTGATCCTATAGGGAGACATCAGGTAAAATAGCTTCTTCAAATCCAGCTAGTGTTTAGATTAAGTAAATCAAAGGTTCATAGCATATCATGAAACAAATTGCTTACATAAATTATCGTTTGGAACCAATACAAATTTTGCTTCAGAAAAACAAACAATAAATGAATTCATAAAAAAAAATTGTTGTTGTTAACAGTGAGTCTAATTACTGGCATAACCATCTATTTCATTTTTACTAAATCAGTTCAGAATAAATACAAAACATATCAAGCTGCATATAGATTTCCAAGGAGACAGTGACCCAGATACTTTTACCAGGGATGATGAAGGTACCAGGATGTGGTGGGATTGCTTGTGAGACCTTGGTGAATATCAGTAACAAGAAAGAACAGATACTCTACATGTTACGGACCCTCTTGGTCCTTCATCAGGTATACATCAGCAACTAATCACACTCTGGAGAGACTTATATGCATTATGTGTGATTGGTTGCTGATCTAAACCTGATGAAGGACCAAGAAGGTCCTTAAAGGGGCACTATGGCAAAAAATTTTAAAATATGTACACACATATACAAATAAGAAGTGCATTTTTTCCAGAGTAAAATGAGCCATAAATTACTTTTCTCGTATGTTGTTGTCAATTACAGTAGGCAGTAGAAATCTGACAGAAGCGACAGGTTTTGAACTAGCCCATCTCTTCATAGGGGATACTCAGGGATTTATTTATTTTCAAAAGCACTTAGTGAATGGCAGTTGCTCTGTCCAACTGCCAAAAAACTGTGTAGAGAGTAGGGAAGCTGGCCAGCATCATTGTTTAAATCTTTTTTAGGGAATATCTTTCTAAAGAATAAAAGCCTTGCTGAGAATCCCCTATGGAGAGATGGACTAGTCCAAAACCTGTCACTTCTGCCAGATTTCAACTACCTACTGTAAGTGACAGCAACATAGGAGAAAAGAAATTTATGGCTCATTTTACTCTAGACTAAACGTACTTCTTATTAGTCTATGTTTGCACATATATTAAATTTTAAAAATTTTCGCCATAGTGCCCCTTTAACATGTAGTGTATCATTTCCACAATACAAAGCAACTCTTGCAACTAATGGTATGCTTTCTTGTTATCAGTTAAGAAGTACTAAAACTAAAAAATATAGTCTAAGAAGAAATAATAATAAACGTAATCATAATAATGATGATGGCAATTGTTACAACTGATTATATGCAAAATTAAGACAGGGAAAAAATGAATAAATTGTTTAGGCTTCTGAAATCTGCAATATAGAATGCTTATTTTCAAGAGATGAAAAGCAGTAAAAATGTATTTTTGGCTATGGGTTTATTCATCCGAGGTTCTCAGGTAAATTCTGTAACGTTTAATATGATAAGCCAATTTATAGAGGTAGACGCATGAGGGTGGGGAGTTCCTTCCAGAGTGTGATGTATCTCTGTTAAGCCATTTGGGACGACAAATGATGTAGAAATTTGCGAAATAAATATCTAAGGAAATCAGCGTAATTTTTGTTTTGTTTGTTTATCTTAATATTCTCAGGGATTTGTATTGTGCTCTGATTAAACCAAATCCTGAATAAAATAGCTAAATAAAAATGTATGAGATTGTTATTATTATTATTATGTATTTATATCAGAGTTGCTGTCACGAGTTACGAGTGTCACGAGTACTGTGTTTTACGACCATTTTTACGCGGTTACGCACTCGTACTCGGGACTCGTGACGGCAACATTTTACGAGTGCATGATTCGCATGCACTCGTGACGGGTACGCGTCACGACTCGTAAACTCGTACGCATGAGTCGTGACGCGTTCGTGACGCGTTCGTTACGTGATGGGCCAATCAGAGGGCCCCAGGCCTCTGACTAGAACCAATGAGAGGAGGGGAGCCTGTGCCCCCCCCCCTTGTATATAAGGCAGCAGCCATTTTGTCAGCTTGTCTTTGCTAGACTCCTACAGTACTGAGAGCATCTCCAGTGCTGTAGTTCAGTAAGTTAGCAAAGGCATCACTGTCTGTGTCAAAAACAGATCGTTTTTACTGCATTACTGTACACTAACTGATTGCTGTAATTTAGCTAGCTAGTATAGTTATTTGTCATTGCAGTCAGTCAGTTAGTGTCTCAGTGATTGTATTGTGATTGTATTGTGCTTAGTGTAGGATAGGGCCTAGCTAGGTAGCTTTAGATTATTAGTGAGTAGTGAGTGACTGTTAGTTAGTGAGTGATTGTTACTGTAGTGACTAGTGAGTTAGTGTTAGTTAGTGAGTGAGTGTTAGTTAGTGAGTGTTACTGTAGTGAGTTAGTGTTAGTTAGTGAGTGTTAGTTAGTGAGTGATTGCTACTGTAGTGAGTTAGTGTTACTGTAGTGAGTAAGTGTTAGTTAGTTAGTGAGTGTTACTGTAGTGAGTTAGTATTACTGTGGTGAGTGAGTGTTAGTCTGTTATTTGTCGTCCGTCAGTGTCAGACATTTTGTCGGTCACTGTCGTCACTTCAGTGTCCCCCCCCCCCCCCCACACCAGCAAATAAAGGGAAGTGTGTTTCCCCCCACCCCTTTACCTTTTTTTTTTCTTTGCGTGAGATCATGTCTGGAAGCAGGGGCAGCAGCAGTCATCGCAGCAGAGGGAGGAGGGGCAGTGCCATCGCTTCCACCAGCAGCAGGTTGCGTTTGGCTGAGGGGGAGGCCGCAGAGGTGCAGCGCATAGCGCCCATTTTTGGCCAGACTCGCCGTGCCATACAGGAGGGCCAGGCACCGGCTATTGTGGAGTTGATGGCGTTGCAGCAGTCCACCAGTGGTTCCAGACGGGCCACAACAGTGACCAGCACCCCGGCCACCAGCAGACGCCCGCCACTGCTTGATGCCATGTCCACCCCAGCGGCCAGCAGCGATCCTGAAATGGACGTCAGCTCACTGACGTTAAGCCCAGCATCAGCCAGTACTCTGAGAGCAGTAGTGGATGAAATTGAGGGGATGGTGGGTCCCGTTGATCAGGAGGGCTTTGGGGATGAGCCTGAGGCAGGGTATGTGGGGAGAGAAGAGGTGGTTGGAGGGTCACAGGAGGAGCCTTTTTTGGCATGAAAATTCCGACCTGGATTATGATGATGATGATGATCCAGTGTCGGACCCACTATTTGTGCCCAGCTTCTCCCCCCAAGGCAGCGAGGAAGAGGAGGAGGAGGAGGTTGTGGTCGTGCAGCCTTGCAGCAGCATGCCAGAGTCAGACAGGCGTGGTAGTTTGGAGCAGGCACAGCCCGCTGCTTCAACGGCCACCACCACCCCCACAATCCCCAACAACACAACCAGCAGCACCACAATTCAGTTGCAAAGCAGTGGGAGGCGACAGCAGCAGCAGCAGCAGCAGCAGGCACCCCCTTCCGGCCGTAAGGGGCAATTTACTTCCCCTATATGGAACCACTTTACTGTTTCCACTGTTGACAAGACCTTGGCAGTGTGCAAGCACTGCAAAGTGGTAAAAAGTCGTGGTCGCAATCCGTCGAGGTTGGGTACCTCCTGCCTCCAGGCCCATCTGAGGAGTGATCACAGGGCTCTGTATGAACAGTTTTTGACTGTGAGGGATGCTGCGCGTGGTCAGCCTTCAACAACAGCAGCAGCAACAGCAGGAGTGCGTCCACGCACTGCTCCCTCCAGTGCTGTGTCGAGAGCTCTCCCCACCACCGAGCTCCAAGGCAGCCAAAGCTCTGAGGCATCATCTGCTCCCTCCACAGCTCTCTCCTCAGCTTCCCAGGCAGCAGGCAAACGCCAGAGCCTGCTGAGCGAGACATTCCCTGGTGTGACCAAGGCGCTTCCTCCCAGCCACCGTCGCATCAGGCAGCTGAACGGGTTGCTGGCCCGTGCAATGTGCTCGCAGCTGCTGCCTTATTCTATTGTGCAGCCGGGGAGTGATATGCGCGCTCTGCTCCAATGCGCAGCCCCGGAGTGGCCCATCCCCAGCCGCCACTTCTTCTCCTGCACGGCCATCCCAGCACTGCACCAGTCTGTGGTGAACAATGTGGCCCGCTCGCTCGATCATGCCGTGGGCGAGCGGGTCCATATCACCATGGACTCCTGGACGAGCCGTTTTGGGACAGACCGCTACCTGTCCTTCACGGCTCACTGGGTGAGCTTGGCGGAAGTGGGGGAAGGGTCAGCAGCAGCAGCATCGGGCACAGCAGCAGCACTGTGGGTGGTGCCACCACGCGGGATCAGGGGAGAAGCAGCAGGCTCCTCTGATCCATCTCCTTCCTCGTGCACATTGGCAAAACGGCCCCGCCTCCACAACAGCAGCGTGAAGCCCCGCCTTTGCCAAGCGCTGCTGGAGATGAGAGCCATGGGTGCTGCGAAGCTCACGGCCAGCGTGGTCCTTAAAGCCCTCAGGGAGCAGGAGAGCAGGTGGTTGAGCAACCGAGGCCTCAGGGTCGGATTGGTGGTGTCCGATAATGGGGCCAACATGATTGCCGCCATCAAGCAGGGGAACCTGGACCACATCCCCTGTTTGGCCCATGTCCTGAACCTGGTGGTGCAGAGGTTCCTGCGCACCTACCAGGGGATGGGCGATCTGCTGGAGGTGGCAAGGAACACAGTCCGCCATTTCTGCCGCTCTCCAGCAGCCTCAGCACGCCTGGCCATTCTGCAGCAGGAAGAGGGCCTGCCACCACACCGCATGCTCAACGATGTACCGACTCGGTGGAACTCCACACTGTGCATGTTGGAGTGGCTCCTCAAACACCGGAGGGCCGTGAATCGGTACAACGGTGACTTGCTGTGCTCCGGATCCTCAGCACTGCAAGTCATCACAAACGCACAGTGGGGTCTGATGCAGCAGGTGTCCCTTGTTCTGGCTCCATTCCTCCAGGGGACCAAGGAGGTGAGCCGAGAACAGACCTCACTGTGCGAGTGGGTGCCCCTCGTCTGCCTGCTGGACAGGGCAGTTTTTGACCTGCTGGAACAGGGGGAGGCAGCCCTGGGCCAGCTGGATCTGCAGCAAGAAAAGTCAACATCTGAGGGTGAGGAGGAAGAGGAGGAGGTGGAGGTCCCTGACCTTGCTGCAGATGAGGGGGAGGAAGGAAGCGCAGCAGAATTGGAGCGTGGGTGGAACAGGCGGGAAAAGGCACAACGGGCAGAGGAGGAGGACAGGCATGTTGTAGCTGGCCATTTTGATGCAGACGTGGCTGCTGTGGCTAACCTCTTTCCCATGGCTGCCCACATGCTGCGCTGCCTGCGCAGAGACCCCAGGGTGGTTCAGATGCGTAAGAGGGAGGACATCTGGATCACCCTGATGCTGGACCCACGACTGAAAGGCAAGCTGGGCCAGTTCATGCAGGGGGGAGACCAAGAACAACAAACAAGGGCATTACAGCAGGCCCTTGTTCGCAGACTGGAGGAAGCCTTCCCCCAGCCTTGCACTCCCCCCCCTGCACCTGTCCAGCAAAAACAGCAGCAGGCGCCTGCACCCAGCAGCAGCAGCAGGCGGCCAGGGGACCTGCGCAGCCTGAAAAGGCAAATGTACAGTGTGGAGTTACCTACAGAGGAGGTGCGTGGAGCATCAGCAGCAGCATCCTCCACTAGTCAGCACCAACGCTTCACCCGAATGGTGTCTGACTATATGGGGTCCTTCAGCGGGCTGGACACTGAGGCCCCTGTGGACCCCATGGAGTACTGGGTGAAGATGTTGGGTATTTGGACTGAGCTGGCACAGTACGCCCTGGAACTCCTGTCCTGCCCTCCTTCAAGCGTACTTTCAGAGAGGAGCTTTAGTGCTGCAGGTGGAGTGGTGACTGAGAAACGTTCTCGTCTGTCCACACAGTCGGTGGACAGACTAACGTTCATTAAGATGAACCATGCTTGGGTGGGTGATGATTTTCTGGCCCCTGCTGTTGGCGATAGGAGGAGTAAGAAATGAACTGGCTGGGTTCACCTGTTCACCCTTCAACACCACCACTAACTCCTGCTGCTGGTGCTTCAAAGTGTGGTAGCACCTACACTAGGGTGTCACACTCGTCATCTGTATATATTGCCACTGTATATATTTTTATCTCTGCTGCCAGTCTCACCACCACACTCTATACCTTCATCACCGGATTCTGCTGCTCACTGTGGTAGTACCAGGGTGCCACACTCGTCTTCTGTATATGTTGCTACTGTATATATGTGTACCTCTGCTGCCAGTCTCACCACCAGACTACTTACCTTCATCACCGGATTCTGCTCCTAAGTGTGGTAGCACCACAGCCTGGGTGCCACACTCATCTGTATATATTACCACCACTGTATATATTTTAACTGTTGCTGCTGCCAGTCTCACCACCAGACTACTTACCTTCATCGCCGGATTCTGCTCCTAAGTGTGGTAGCACCACAGCCTGGGTGCCACACTCATCTGTATATATTACCACTACTGTATATATTTTAACTGCTGCTGCTGCCAGTCTCACCACCAGAGAATGGGAATGTGGTTCTACCACCGACACAAGAGTGCCACTTAGGTACTCCACCTATTACCTTCACCTGCCAGTCTGCCTGTGGCATTACCAGACTATATACCTCCTCCTGCTGCTGTTGATGCTCCTTTGGAATGTGGTTCTACCACCGACACAAGAGTGCCACTTAGGTACTCCACCCAGGGGCGTAGCAATAGGGGGTGCAGAGGTAGCGACCGCATCGGGGCCCTTGGGCCAGAGGGGCCCCGAAGGGCTCTCCCTCAACTACATTATTAGCTCTCTATTGGTCCTGTGCTCATAATAATCACTTCTATAGATGCTGTGAATAGTAGTAATCACTAACAAACTGCTCCCCATCCCCTTCTTGCACCTCTGACACTGTAGTTGCCATTGGCAGGTTTTGGTGCGCCGTATCAATTGTTATGTATACAGTGCTTGGGGGGGCCCCATTGTACAACTTGCATCGGGGCCCACAGCTCCTTAGCTACGCCACTGACTCCACCTATGACCTTCACTTGCCAGTCTGCCTGTGGCATTACCAGACTATATACCTCCTCCTGCTGCTGTTGATGCTCCTTTGGAATGTGGTTCTACCACCGACACAAGAGTGCCACTTAGGTACTCCACCTATTACCTTCACCTGCCAGTCTGCCTGTGGCATTACCAGACTATATACCTCCTCCTGCTGCTGTTGATGCTCCTTTGGAATGTGGTTCTACCACCGACACAAGAGTGCCACTTAGGTACTCCACCTATTACCTTCACCTGCCAGTCTGCCTGTGGCATTACCAGACTTTATACCTCCTCCTGCTGCTGTTGATGCTCCTTTGGAATGTGGTTCTACCACCGACACAAGAGTGCCACTTAGGTACTCCACCTATTACCTTCACCTGCCAGTCTGCCTGTGGCATTACCAGACTATATACCGCCTCCTGCTGCTGTTGATGCTTCTTTGGAATGTGGTTCTACCACCGACACAAGAGTGCCACTTAGGTACTCCACCTATTACCTTATTATGTCGTGATACCCTCAAAAATGCCACGGTTCAACTTTGAGCTGTGTTCTTCTTACCCAACTCTGTGTTGCTGATGATGGACACCTCCACTAATTTTTATGGACATATTTATAAGGTCCTGGTACCCTAAAAAGTGCCACGGATCAAATTTGTGCTGTGGTCTTC
The DNA here is from genome assembly GCF_040937935.1 of Hyperolius riggenbachi. NCBI lineage: Eukaryota > Metazoa > Chordata > Amphibia > Anura > Hyperoliidae > Hyperolius > Hyperolius riggenbachi. Next base: position 25,521,716 of record NC_090648.1, read on the forward strand.
TTAACCTAGTCTGTGTTGGTGATGATGGACACCTCCACTAATGTATTGCAAATTAAATCATTCTTACAGCAGAAATCTCAAGTAGACATGATTAAAAGTTCTAAGAATACGTTTGTTTCATGCGTACATTTTTATGCATGCCAGCATAAGCATCCGCAATATAGTGTACGAGTCACGAGTCGTCATGACGACTCGTGATTCATGCTATTCGAATGGACTCGTCTTTCGAAACGTAACTAGCGATTCAAACGAGCCACGGTGACGAGTTGTTTCGTGACAGCTCAGACTCGTACGCGTCACTACTCATACTCGTGTACGCGGACATTCGAGCAACCCTGATTTATATAGCACTGACATCTTCTGCAGCACATTATGAATCACATAGTCCTGTCACTGACTGTTCTCCGAGAAGCTCACAACCTACTTCCTACCACAGTCATAGGCCTCAATTCACTAAGATCATGCTGGAGATAATAAGGCAAGAGAAAACTTACCTCCACACAGTAAGAGAGTTATCTTATCTCTTCATTCCTTACGTCACCTCCTCTGTAGTTAATTTACCTCCTCTGTAGTTAATTTACCTCCTCTGTAGTTATTTTCACACGCAGTTAATGAACAGCCTGTCTTTAAGTCTGGAGTTATTTTAAAGATTAAAGAGTTAACTTAAAGACAGAAGAGTTAACTTTAGGTTTGCCTGAGGTAAAATGTTTCCTGAATACTACATGCCTTATCATCATGGTAACAACTCTAGAAGAGTTAGTAAAGACAGGAGATAAGCTTAGTGAATTGAGGCCTAGTCTAATGTCCTACCAGGGCTGGGACAAGGTCCACAATCAACAGAGGCTGAGCTGCCCAAAGACATTCCCCATTATCCATGGTGGCCTGGAGGGGGAATAGTATTTAACATCGATGCAGCAGCAGCAGGATAAGCCATATATCGGTTGTATCCTGCGCCCAGGTCTCCCGTGCACTTTGCTGCAACTTCAAGCAAAGTAACAGGATTTTGGGAGCTCCAGTCGGAGGACTGAGGGGGACCCTGAGGATGCAGAGGGACCTCAGACACTACAGGGGACTAGAGGTATGTTAAAAAGCCCCCAGGTTTGTTAAAAAGCCTTTTTGTTCAGTTCAGGGTCTCTTTAAATGTTCAGAAGATGGCTAAATAATACATATTGTGTTTTAATCAGCCTGACAGTGTCTTGAATGAAGTAAAGTTCTCACATAATACAGCAGCATTATATTCTGAATCTCCACTTTCACTAGATATTTTATGGTACGCAGAATGAATTGTCTCATCAGAGTGACTCTGAGGTCACATCACTGTCTGTGTGAGCTCCTCTGAGGACAGTCAGTGACATGACTATGTACTCTGTACAGTGCTGCAGGAGATGTCTGTGCTATATAAATACACAATAATAATATGGTAGCATATTAGACTATGACTATGGCAGGGATTATATTGTGGGTTCCTCCGAGGACAGTCAGTGACATGACTATGTACTTTGTAAAGTGCTGCAGAACATGTCAGTGCTATATAAATACATATTAATATGATGGAGACTTATTACACTATGACTATGGCAGGATTAGAATGTGAGCTCCTCTGAGGCCAGTCAGTGACATGACTATGTACTCTGTAATGTGCTGCAGAAGATGTCGGTGCTACAGTATATAAATACATATTAATATGGTGGAGACTTATTACACTATGACTATGGCAGGATTAGATTGTGAGCTCCTCTGAGGCCAGTCAGTGACATGACTATGTACTCTGTAATGTGCTGCAGAAGATGTCGGTGCTACAGTATATAAATACATATTAATATGGTAGAGACTTTTTACACTATAACTATGGTAGGATTACAGTTTAAGCTCTGATGATAATCAGCAATATTGCTATGTACTCTGCAAAGTACTATGGAGGGCATCATCACTATATAAATACTTAAAGTGGCCATTAATTATACAATTCTCCAGATGATTGATCATCTGATTTGATAACATTGATCAGAAACAATCTTTCGGGCCCACTAATGGAAGAAAAGCTGCTATCCAGTTTGCTCAGATTAATGAAATTGACACTTTTTTGCATTGATTCCATCAATTTGATCGAATTAGATATACCGGCAAGCTGTCATTAGTGGTCTAGGATGACTGATTGTCTGGAAAATTGTATCGGTAATGGCTACTTTAAAGCAGACCTGAACTTCCACTCTGCTAAAATATAGGCAACAGTATAATAACCTTTAAAGAAAAACATTTTGTTAAAGCTGATACAAATCCTGCAATAAATCTGCAGTGCGTCTACTTCCTGCTTTCATGGAGCAGACATTGCTAATATGCTGTGCTTTCAAATGAGCTTATATGTCTTATTTGCCATGGCAATCAGGTGGCACAGGGAGAGATCAAACTTCAGCTTGTGATAAGTCACTGATAAGGGGAAATTAAACTGCCTAAACTCTCTAAATACATACAGGGTGCATTTATCTATGTTTTCCTTTTGTCTTGGGGGTGGAGGGGGGGGGGGGGGGTTAAGGGGAGATATAGCCTGATGCGGGAGGAATGGAGAGTGATAGGGAATGGGAGAGGGGCAGGAGAGTTGGTGACATAGAAGCCAGCAATATCACAGACCTGACACAGCTCATAGTCGCTCCCCCCTGTGCTCTCCTTTCACCCAGGAAGCCCAGCTCTGGGGTAAAATGCTGCAGTTATTCCTGTGCTCTTATTACAACCCCCACAAAATCATGCAGCAGCTTCAGGGACAGGGAAGAAGGAGAGAGAGCTCCCAGCTGTCAGTGTATCCTAGGGTGACCATATTTTGATTTCCAAAAAAGAGGACGATCACAACAGCATGTGGGTGTGGCCATGGGCAGAGCCAAACATACAAGACCTTAGCAGTGTGCTGTCCATCTTTGCAGGCATGGAGGGCCGTTTTTTTCCCACAAATTTCCCCACAAATGGAATCAGATTGGCAGCATATGTCTCTACAAATGCAATGAGATTGGCAGCATATTTCCCCACAAATGGAATCAAGATTGGCAGATTTCCCCACAAATGCAATGAGATTGGCAGCACATTTCCCCACAAATGCTATGAGATTGGCAGCACATTTCCCCACAAATGCTATGAGATTGGCAGCACATTTCCCCACAAATGCTATGAGATTGGCAGCACATTTCCCCACAAATGCTATGAGATTGGCAGCAGATTTCCCCACAAATGCTATGAGATTGGCAACAGATTTCCCCACAAATGCTATGAGATTGGCAGCAGATTTCCCCACAAATGCAATCTTATTGGCAGCAGATTTCCCCACAAATGCTATCTTATTGGCAACAGATTTCCCCACAAATGCATTCTTATTGGCAGCAGATTTCCCCACAAATGCATTCTTATTGGCAGCAGATTTCACCACAAATGCATTCTTATTGGCAGCAGATTTCACCACAAATGCTATGAGATTGGCAGCAGATTTCCCCTCAAATGCAATCTTATTGGCAGCAGATTTCCCCACAAATGCAATCTTATTGGCAGCATATTTCCCCACAAATGCAATCTTATTGGCAGCAGATTTCACCACAAATGCAATGAGATTGGCAGCACATTTCCCCACAAATGCTATGAGATTGGCAGCACATTTCCCCACAAACATATATGTACAGTACAGTGAGGGTCTCAGCAATATATTATACATGTGTATACCAGAACGGCAGTCCCGCCACGTGCATAAATAAATGGAGGTATCTACAAATACACAACTATATTTATATGGAGATGGTCTCACCAACTCCGCTGCAGCTTCTTCTCTTCTCATACCATTCATTCAAACTAACCCGCTACCGTAGACAGACAGACCGCCTCTCCAACCACTATCTGCATCCCGCCTCCTTCGCAGTGGCGTACCTAGGGTATTTGACACCCGGTGCTGATTATTCAGATAGCACCCTCCGCCCACCCCTCCCCCCAAAAAAAGGAAAGTGTGAGAGTGACAGCTACCACTATCCAATATGGCTATGGACTCAATTGTCAACTGCTCTGAGGGAAATGTCTATGTACTCTGTAAAGTGCTGAGGAGAAAGATATCCCTGCTATATAAATACATAATAATAATATGGTAAGAGGTTAGGCCATGACAGGATTAGACTGTGAGCTCCGCGGAGGACTGTCAGTGACATGACTATGTACTCTGTAAAGTTCTGCAGAAGATGTCTGTGCTATATAAATACACAATAATATGGTAGAGACATTAGACTTTTATTATGGAAAGATTTGAATATGAGCTGCTCTGAGTAGAGTCAGTGACATGACTTTGTATTCTGTAAAGAGCTGCAGAAGATGTCAGTGCTATATAAATACATAATAATAATACTATGGTAGGACATTAGACCATGACTATGGTAGTAGTAGATTGTGAACTCCTCTTAGGACAGTTGGTGACATGACTATGTACTCTGTAAAGTGCTGCAGAAGATGTCAGTGAGGTGAAAGCAGGGAAGGGTGGTATAAGAGGTGGCAGGTGGGGAGGGTGGCAGATAGGAGACAGCAGGGGAGGGAAGGGTAGTATAGAGGTGACAGGAGGGGAGGGTGGCAGAGGGGGTTAGCAGTGGAGGGGAGGGTGGCATAGGACAGGAAGGGCGGGTGGCAGAGCCGCAGAGGGGAGACAACAGGCGACGGAAGGGTGGTATAGAGGTGACAGGTGGGTAGGGTGGCAGAGAGGGGTCAGCAGGGGAGAGGGTGATGGCAGAGAGGTGATGGGAGGGGAGGATGGCAGAAAGGTGGCAGAGGGGTCAGAAGGGGAGGGCGGTATACAGGTGACAGGAGGGGAGGGTGGCAGAGAGGGTCAGCAGGGGAGGGGAGGCTGGTATAGAGGGGACAGGGGGAGGCAGTGAGGGGAGAGGAGGGGAGGGTAGCAAAGAAGAGACAGCAGGCAAGGAAAGGGTGGCAGAGAGCTAGCAGCAGGGGAGGGTGACAGCAGGATGATAAATTACAGCAAGCTGCTAAAAGTGAGGGGAGAGTGGCTAGTTGGCAGAGAGGTGACTGGCTGCAGCCTGCTGAGGGTGAGGAAAGGGTCTGTTAGAGTAGGAAGGGTTGAGGAGTCAGGAAGAGCAAGTTGACAGGATAGTCAGGAGCTGCAGCAAATAATACCTGACATCTAATCCTCCAGTTCCCTGCAGCGTGTGCCCTATAAGTTCTTTCTCCTCCCGGTGCACTTAGCTTGTTGCACAGGGAAAGCATCATTGCGGGGGAAGGAGGTAGGAGGATCAGCAAGTTACACTGAGAGCCCTGCTTGTGAATGCTCTACTGTCAGTTCAGGCTCAGCACTCACCCTCTAGTCCCCGATGTGTGCATCTTTGCACAGGCATGTAACGGCTGCTGTGGGAGTTGTTGCTGCAGCTTTTAGGAGTCAGGACTGCCAGCTCCCTTCTCCCCTTGCACGCAGAAAAGACCAACCTCGCCCCCATCTCCCTCACTCATTCACAGTGAGCCCCCATCTCCCATTTGCAGAGCGCAGCGTGCAACTTAAATGATACTCTCTCTCCCACCTGCCCCTGAAGTTTTCTCTGTGATGATCTTCATCAGCCGTGCGCTCTCTGACTGCTCTCCCTGCACGTCCAGTATAATCACGTGGCATGCAGAGAATGGGAAGTGGAGAGAGCGGCCTCTCTTTAAAAGTATCGGCTCTTCCTTGCGCTTGGCCGCTCGGCTCCCTTTAAAGAGCCGGCTCGTGTTCCGCTCCGAACGGCTCTCTTCCCCGGACAATTCAAAAAACCGGCCGGATGCCCCGGACAGGTCTGAAAAAGAGGACCTGTCCGGGGAAAAGAGGACGCATGGTCACCCTAGTGTATCCTGTACACACAAGGCAGCAGTAGGGAAACTGATCCATCATCCAAGCATCAGGAACAGGCAGTGTGTGAGCTGTAAGTGAGCAAAATCATGTCTGCATGTTCTGCTCCCTTTTCTGAACATACCTCTATCTGCAGTGTCTCTCCCCCCCCCTCCCCCGCATCTATTCTCCTCCAGCCACTCTGACTCCTTCACTCGTGATGGAATTGCCCGGGGTCTTACAGTACTCAGCCCCGCCCCTCAGTGTCACATGGAGAAGAGAGGAGGCAGGAGGGGAGAGGCGCTCTCCTCTATACACGGGCAGCCAGCCATGAGAGACTGGGGACAGCCGAGCCGCAGAAAGCTGATTATAAACAGCACATCTGCTCCGCTCGTCTTCCCCAGCAGCCAGCCAGCACTGCAGCCAGCAAAGTGGTGAGTGCAGCATGATGAACACAGAGGGGTGGTGGGCGGCAAGCCAGGCAAAATACAGACCTGCCCCTTGCGCCCCACCGACACTGCAGTTAGATCTGCCCAGAGGCTCCAGCCTCGTGAACCTATGTGTCGGCCCGGCCCTGTGTCCTACCATATTATAAATATCTATTTATATAGCACTGACATCTTCTGCAGCACATTACAGAGTACATAGTCATGTCACTGACTGTCCTCAGAGGAGCTCACACTCTAATCTTGCCATAGTCATAGTCTAATGTCCTACCGTATTATTATTATGTATTTATATTGCCCTGACATCTTCTACAGCACATTACAGAGTACATAGTCATGTCACTTACTGTCCTCAGAGGGGCTCACACTCTAATCCTACCATAGTCATAGTCTAATGTCCTACCATATTATTATGTATTTATATTGCCCTGACATCTCGCTCACCCTTTTGTATCTTGGAATATGCATAGCTTACACTCTGTTACATTTTATTTATCATGTTACATCTGTCATTGTAATCACCAGTTCCGTATTTTGTACCAAGGTTTGATGTATATCATTGTCTATATCATTATGTATATGTATAGAATTGTCTATATCATTTCGTATATCATTGTCTGTATCATTATGTACCCCTTGTTTGTTTTCCTACTTTGTACAGCGCCACAGAATATGTTGGTGCAATAATAATAATAATAATAACAATAATAATAATACTATTGAACATTAATATATTATTATTATTATTATTATTATTATTATTATTATTAACTGTATTTATAAAGCTCCAACATATTATGCATTATATATAATAATATTAGATAGCTGTGCTATTTGTGTTCTATTTCTTAGCTGTACTACTCATACAATTCATTATATCATAAGTTTCACTTCAGATTCCCTTTAAGGCCTGGTGCACACCAAAAACCGCTAGCAGATCCGCAAAATGCTAGCAGATTTTGAAATGCTTTTTCTTCTTTTTCTGTAGCGTTTCAGCTAGCATTTTGTGGTTTTGGGAAGCATTTTTGGTGTAGTAGATTTCATGTATAGTTACAGTAAACCTATTACTGAACAGCTACTGTAACAAAAACCGCCTGGCAAACCGCTCTGAAGTGCCGTTTTTCAGAGCGGTTTGCGTTTTTCCTATACTTAACATTGAGGCAGAAACGCATCCGCAATCCAAAACCTGCAGCAGCCCGGGAGTATGCGTTTCTGCAAAACGCCTCCCGCTCTGGTGTGCACCACCCCATTGAAATACATTACCCTAGCGGATCCGCACCCGCAAGAGGATCGCAAACCGCAGCAGAACCGCTCTGGTGTGCACTAGGCCTGAGACAGATTCTAGAGAACATAATTGTAATGATGTTAGTAAAAAGCATGGTGGGGAAGCAAGGTCAGTTAGTTAGTATCTAATAAGTGTGCTGATGGCCAGGAACTAACATTATATCTTGTCTTGTACTTTTAGGCTGCCTTCACAGTGGGGCGTTACAGGCGGACGTTAGAGCAGCCTGTAACGCATCCCAACTCACAGTAATTAAAAATCAATGGGCTGTTCACAGTGCCCACGTTGCTTTACAGTGTAACTCTACACGTTCAATGAAAGTGCAGCATGCTGTGCGTTATAAGTGGTTTTAGCTGTGTTAGACTGTTTGCACATGCTCAGTAAGGGGAGAGTGTTCCTAGCCACGTGGCTAATTAATATTCACTGAACTGTAGTGTTGTCCAGATCATGAACAATTTCGATCTTTGGAACTTTTTTGTGAGTCGAATCATCCGGATCATCACAATGAAGGATTCGGTTCACAGTGGATGTCTGGAAGAAACAGGAACTGCAGCTTCTGTGCACAAGCACAATCTTCCTGCTGCATCTCTCCCTTCCCCATTAGCACCCTCAATGTGCCCTCATTCTCCTGCACCTCTCACTCTGCTGCACCCCTGCTTCCTGCTTCCCCAGTAAAATGATTCAAAGATTCGGTTCAAAGATCCGGATCTTTTCAATGATCCAATTCGAATCATCCGAATCATTGAAAAGATCCGGACTTTCCAGGATAGCACCAAGAGCCTCATAACGCGGCTCAATCTGACGTCCAACTTCAACACCACCGTGCGTTTCATTAGGGGCACGTTATGCGACCTTAACGTCCCCTAAAACGCAACGTCTTGGTGTGAAAGAGGCCTCACAGTACAAGACAAGTAAACTCCAAGTGTAGCTTGGCATTTCCAATTCTGCGCAGTGTATGGCCTGTCAATCATCATGGAAGCACAATTAACACAAAGAGCACTTAAAATCGCTCAAAAATAAATTATTGCAATTTAAAAAAGAAAATCGAATTGTGAAAATGGAACATGTTTTCTGTGATTCCTATTTTAAAGAGAATCTGTACTCTAATATTCTTACACTAAAAAGCATACCATTCTATTCCTTATTTTCTCCTGTGCCCCTCTGTGCTGTTTCTGCCACTCTCTGCTGCAATTCTGGCTTGTAAATAACAGTTTTAGGCAGTGTTTACAAATAAACTAACCAGCTTGTAATAGGCTCACATAAACAGAGTGTGTGAGTCATACAGAGTGTGCAGGGGGCCTGCAGAGGGTGTGTATCGCTTCTAACCAATCACAAGCAGCCCTGCACATTCCACACATTCAAGCCTTAGCCCGACAGACACGACAGAGGAAAGGAGATAAGATTTATTACAGAGACAGTGCAATTAGGAAAAGCTGCAGTAAGCCAGAGCACATTAGAACAGGCATAGGAACTTATAGGATAGAAGAAATAAGACTAAAAAATGTGTTACAGAGTCTCTTTAAAGAAGCAAAAATAAGCGATTTAAAAATGGCTAGCATTTTGCGACTTAAACTGAATTGTGCTCTGTGTAAAAGATCGCTAATGGTTGTGAACATTGAGTTACTTTACACATCCATCTCCCACTGGACTGACCTCTAAACAAGTTTTTTTTTTTTTATTATTATAAGGGAAGCTTATGCTAATACTGGAGGTAGAGGAAACATAATTATAAAACTGCTTGAGTTTGCGCTGAATTACATGTGTCTCTTGTTTGAATTAAAGTACTGCTGCCAGGAGAGGGGACTGTAGATGGGGTGGCATGCAAGTTGTTCGTAGTTCGGGGTAAGCCGCGCAGGAGGTTTTCTCTGGCCCTGCTCGGCCGATTTTCTTAATTTTTTTTTTGCTGGACGCAGCTAGCACTTTGCTAGCTGCGCCAGCACACTGATCGCTGCCGCCCCGCGCCCGATCGCCGCTATCCATTGCGGCGCGCGGCCCACCCCCCCTGACCCCGTGCGCTGCCTGGCCAATCAGTGCCAGGCAGCGCCGAGGGGTGGATCGGGACTCCCAATGACGTCACGACGCCATGGCGACGGGGGAAGCCCTCCAGGAAATCCCATTCTTTGAACGGGATTTCCTGATCGGAGATCGCCGAAGGCTCACTACATGATTTAAAAAAAAAAACTGCCGCGCTGCCTCCTGGCGGAATTTTTCATACCGCCAGGAGGGTTAAGTAACCGCTGTGCTCTCCCCCCTCCCTGTGATGCCCATTCGTCCAAAACGCACAAAAATTTCAGATCCAGCAGTCGTTTCTGATCACCGCAATCGATCGCACATCTATTGCAGGGCTCAGAATGACAAACTTTGGTTTTAAGAGAGACAGTTCTGGGAAAGGTAGTTAAGTGCGTTTAGCACTTAGCTGTAACAAGCTGGTTCCCCGGCCCCCTGGAGAGCTAATGGCCCCTCTCAGAGGATATGCCAGCTGTTTCACTCTGATAAGGAGGCCTAGATTCAGCCAGGCAGGCTGCGAATCCCCAGGAGGTCTTGACACCTTGCTCCCTGGTAAGGATCAAAGGGAAGCCAGCTGCCAGCACACACCCTGAATGACCTGAGGCTCATAGCATAATCCATAACCTCCCAGATCTGTCATATTTCTCGGGTTTCTGAGATGGCAGCTTCACCGAATGTGGGGAAAGTGTAGCATGAGTCCCGGTGCTGGTTCTGTGAAATTCCCAGAACTCTGTCCCCTAAATTCTCATGATAGACCTGTCATATTTCATGTCCTAGGATTCGTAAAATCATGCTGAGTGTGAATATGCGGTATAGGTTTTAACTGCCCTGAAGTGCACCCCAAGACGGGCCGAACTAGAATTCTGCCAGTCTGAGGGTCTGTAAGAATGGGACAGCCCCTGCTCCATCCTCCGGAGGCTGGACTTGTGCCTGTCATAGCCACTCCCCGCAGCGATGGGTGATAAAACTATTGACAGGCTGAAACGAAAGTGTCCTCCACCTTGAAACACCATCTTGATCACATCTGTACCAGCTTGAGGATATGCTGGCATCCACCTGGTCTGAACTCTGAACTTTGAACTGAAACAAAAGGACCTCTTCAAGTTTTTCCCACACAAGGACATCTTTCCACAAATCGAAGTATTTTTTATCCCTTTTAGTTTCTTTTATACTGTGTATTAATTTGTCTCTATAATTGTTGATTTTAACGATTTTCTGTATATATTAATTATTTACATTGCACGTAAATAAAGACTTGATCAAAGTCGTTTACTCTTTCGCTACACCTGCTATACAGCCATACACAGAAACTGAACTCAGGTCTCTGAGGAGTCGCTACTATTATTGATATCTAGACAGGATACAGCGTGTTTTAACCGTTTTATTTGCAGGATCAGTCAGTCAGTCGGTAGGGACCACTGGCCCATACCAGTGGAGGTGGCAGATATACCCTGAAATAGTGTGTAAAGTGTATTAGCGTAACCCACAGGCTCCCTTCTGGTTTGTCTGCGGCCAATTCCTAACGGTTTCTGCGCATTGACTGCGACCACAGTTTGTACGATCTGTGCACTGGAAACCTTTGGAAGGCATTTCGCGTCTCAGCCACCAGGGCTCATGTGACACTCCCCATCAGATATTAGTATTAGGTAGCCCTTGTGCCTTCTTTGGCAGATTTATATGAGATTTCCTTTTTGTCCCTCAAGCAGATCCTAGCATTAGTCACAGATGTCAGTATTTTTTCAGTGTTAGTGTACACCCCCCCCCCCCCCACACACACACGCACGCACCCCAAGATATTAGTATTAGGTAGCCTATGTGGGGCCCTATCTCCAGATGTTGTTATTATGTTGTTATTCGGTCCCCTTTGTGACTCATCTTCAGTTATGAGTATTAGCTAGTCTTTGTTCCTCTTCATCCCAAGTATTAGTATTAGATGTCATGTATGCACTCCCTTCGCAAATATTAGTTTTAAGCCTTTGTGCCTCCCTACCCCCCTTTCTGATATAAGCATTAGGAAGAATGAATGCCCCCTTCTCAGATCAAATGCAATACACAAAATAGAGTGTGCTACCCCCTCCCAATGTCCAGAACCTGTTAGAACAGTCCTTATGGGCAGTCTACTTTGCTATTCAACGTCCAATGTCCAGGTACTCCGGATATTCCGCCCGTGGCGAAGAATTCACATGCATGGAAAGAAAGACAAGGAGAAAATCATAGTGCAATCCTGTTTGTATCAGAACACAGGGACCATCACCCTATGGGGCCCGGTTGTGCGGCTTCTATTGTGGATTCACCTCTACGTGAGTGACCATCAGCCAACAATTGGCACGCTCACCTTATTGCAAAGCTGCCCAGCCCTACAGACAGCAACCGCACTTTATGAGGTTAGCCAACCTCTTCCCAGCGATCAGATCGTATCCAATCTCAAAAAAAACCAATAGAATAATATCATAGTGCAAGTATGTTTGTAACACAGCTAGATTCCACAGCAATATATCTATTGATCTCCTGCTCACCCTTTGCTGCTGCTGTCCACACTCACAGACAGCTGTCCTCGCTTTATGGGTGTGCAGTCTCAGCCACAGTGCTTGCAGATATAGTCCGCTTCTTATGATATGGTATCAGGCAAATATCTAAAAACTGAAAGGCTTCTGATAGTGTAAAACCCACAGTTTTATTGTATAAAAAAAGAAATTATACTCACAAACACATGAATAAAAAGCGCATATAGTTTTAAAACGATCAGAGGACGTCTCCCCTCGCTGCTGGTCGCCTCCCTTTCAGGCTCCTCTGACCGTTTTAAAACTATATGCGCTTTTTATTCATGTGTTTGTGAGTATAATTCCTTCTGCAATATCTGCAAGCACTGTGGCTGAGACTGCACACCCATAAAGCGAGGACAGCTGTCTGTGAGTGTGGGCAGCAGCAGCAAAGGGTGAGCAGGAGATCAATAGATATATTGCTGTGGAATCTAGCTGTGTTACAAACATACTTGCACTATGATATTATTCTATTGGTTTTTTTTTAGATTGGATACGATCTGATTGCTGGGAAGAGGTTGGCTAACCTCATAAAGTACGGTTGCTGTCTGTAGGGCTGGGCAGCTTTGCAATAAGGTGAGCGTGCCAATTGTTGGCTGATGGTCACTCACATTATAGAGGTGAATCCACAATAGAAGCCGCACAACCGGGCCCCATAGGGTGATGGTCCCTGTGTTCTGATACAAACAGGATTGCACTATGATTTTCTCCTTGTCTTTCTTTCCATGCATGTGAATTCTTCGCCACGGGCGGAATATCCGGAGTACCTGGACATTGGACGTTGAATAGCAAAGTAGACTGCCCATAAGGACTGTTCTAACAGGTTCTGGACATTGGGAGGGGGTAGCGCACTCTATTTTGTGTATTGCATTTGATCTTTGAGATGTACATGTAGCATCTGTGTCTGAGCTGCAGCAGGCCCTGGGATAGAGGGGAGTGGGAAAGGAGGGGAGCGCAATTGAGAAAATATACCAAGTGAATGTACCCCTTCTCAAATACTGTATTATTATTAGGCAGCTTGTGTCCCGCTAACAGATCAGAACTTTACCTCCTCCAATATTGGTATTCCATAGCCTTTGCTCCCACAGATATTAGTATTAGGCAGCTTTTCACTCCCCTTCACCAATATTAATATTAGGTAGCCTTTGACCCCTTTCTTCCCCAGATATTAGTGCAGGTAGGCTTTGTTCCACCCATAGAAAAGTACAGATCACAGACAACATTTTCACTGCAGTAAATATATTAAAGATAAACATGTCCCTGGTGTCCTTTGAAACTATATAAAGATCAGCACACTTTGTACACTCTGGGGATTGCCTGTCTCTGTGTCCCTCAGGAATTTCCTATCTCCTCTTCTCCCTCTATAAATTGCCCAAGCAGCAGGTAAGGAATCAGCCATGTTGCCTTAAGGCTTCACATATGAATACATCTATAACTTTACGGATCAGTGAATAATGGCGCACAGCGCCTATGCATAAAAATGGCGCCACATTAAAAAGATACGCTTATCGCTATTTATCGTTAGTACTGCATAATAATGGCGCACAGGGAAAAAAGAAGAAAAACGGCACACACTAACGTTATTTATCAATAGTGGCACACACTAACGTTATTTATCAATAGTGGCACACACTAACGTTATTTATCAATAGCGCCCTACATAAGCCAAACTGCAGACGTTATTTAACTGCAACACGGTGAATGGATTTAATGTAACACTGCCAAGGTTAGGGTTAGGCACCACCGGGGGGGTTAGGGTTAGGCACCATCAGGGGGGTGGTTAGGGTTAGGCACCACCAAGGGGGGTCGTTAGGGTTAGGCACCACCAAGGGGGGTGGTTAGGGTTAGGCACCACCAGGGGGGTTTTATGGGTTAGGGGTAGGTACAGAGAGGGTTCTGTGTGATTTACGCTAAATAACGATAAGGCTTAAATGCTAAATAACAATAAGGCTTTAACGTTAAATAGCGATAAGCGGCAAACGGATTAGCGCCACCGTGCGCCATTATTCTCAGGCGCCATTTTCAGATGTAAGCATAACTTTAAATCAAATTACTCTCATCTACATGAGAAGCACAGCGTAAGCAGAATTTGAAAACAAGAGGAAAATGCTTTATCCACTTTGTTCTGCTTGCAAATGTATTTACTTGTCTAAAACATTGCTTTATCTTTTGCCCCACAACTGTTTAAGTAGTTCAGATGTCCACCATAATGTGTGCGGAACTTACATATGAATTTGTCACTGTTTCAGCATCGTTGACAAAACTTGTGTTGGAGAACTTTGTGGACTTTTACTGTATTGAGAGCTAAATAAAGGAAGTCTTCAGAATCAGAGTTGTTTGGCCATGGCTGTTCTCTACTTGGCCATGGCTGTTCTCTACTTGGCCATGGCCGTTCTCTACGGCACCATCTTGAGACATAATGAACATAATGTCATTGATAGGGGGTTCACCTATTTCACTTGTCTAACTCTATGTATGTTATATGAAAAATATGCTTATCGTTATTCCAGCTTTCATTATTACAGAGGTGATTTGCTTATGGAACAGGTATTATGACTGGTTGCTGTGCTGAGGGCTACAATCCTTAATACCTCCCATGCATGGATGAGGCTAGATTCAGATTTTTCTGACACTGTCTTGCGGCTTCATTGCCATGTGCAGTAGCCCTCATTCTATTCCATGTGTCTTTCCCTGTTCATTATGTACAGCATCACCTCTCCTTCATGTACAGATGTAGGGGCAGCGCAGTGGCATAGTGGATAGCACTCTAGCCTTGCAGCGCTGGGTCCATGGTTTGTATCTCAGTCAGGGCACTATATGCACAGGGTTTGTATGTTCTCCCCATGTCTGTGTGGATTTCCTCCGGGCACCCCAGTTTTCTCGAAGATCTCAAAAACATAAAGATACAGTAAGTTAATTGTCTTCCTCCTAAATTGGCCCTGGACTACGTTGGACATATGACTATGGTAGGGATTAGATTGTGAGTACCTCTGAGAGACAGTTAGTAGCAAGACAATATACTCTGTAAACTGCTGTGGTGGATGTCAGCACTATATACATACTAAATAATAATACAGATCGCTTGGGAAGCAGTTTCTGCCCTCCATGTGCTGATACTCATCTGCAGCCTTCCCTTCCATATGCTGAAATCTCCTTCATGTCACTTGCCCCCTTATACAAGACCTACCCAAGACCTGGCAGGCTCTTGTGGAAAACAAAAAAGACACAGGGAGACCGGGAGCCTGATATGGTGTATTATCAAAGGGGCACTAGATAATGTGTGTGGAGAAAGAATTATACTCACAAGATTGGGCCACTATACAAGCAACCAATCATCTGGCATGTGAGGAAGTACCCGCTTTACTCTGCCTTGCTTCTGGTAGTGGGATAGGTTGCAGCTCCAAAAAAAAGGACTCCACATCTGGGGAACTTCCAAACGTGCACTTCCCTGCAAAGGGGTGTAGATCACTGAGAGAGGGTAGGAGATGCCCGTAGGAGGCGCTCAGGAAAGAGACATTACCTCTCAGGCACACTTATAGACCTGAGGAAGCGGCTGTGGCCGTGAAACGCGTTGTCGATTGTGCCCTAATAAAATTTGAGGAGTTTTTATTGCTACCCTACATATGAGCTTGACTCTTTTAAGGTAGGAGCATTTAGTTTCTTACTCTTTAGTTTCTTACACTTTTGTTCAGTTCTGCTGTATACCTTAAGAAACACATGTATAAGTCTACGGACGTCTCCTACCCTCTCTCAGCTACCCAAGACCGGAACCTTTTGTGGTCTTCTCAGAAATCCAACCACCATGCATAAAAGTTGCAGTTGTATTTTTCTCACAATAAAAGCTTTACTAGGAGAAATGTAGATCAATTGTGCAATACACTTGTTACCATATGGCTTGTGATAGTGAAGTCTCCTCCTTAATGTTCTTCTTGCTTTCTGAAACTTGATATGGACAAAACAAAAATCTTAATTTTTTAATAGAGTTTCATCCCTTAACTTTCATAACAATCAAATTGAACAGCACTCCAGTAATTCCAGTCTCCAGGTCTGCTGGCTAGGTGTACGACTTGATTCGACACTCGCATTGTAACTGAATAGTAGTGTTGTTGTTGTTCGAATCCTTATTCAGAAACCTAGATCATGCTGTGCACAGATGTTCAACACCATTCAGTGCAGAGAGAGTCATGGAGTTACATTCCATGTTGCACTTTGTTATTCCGATATTTCCTTCTTCCATATGGAATGCAATTCTGTGACCCTCCCTGCTTGAAATGGTAATGAACTTCAGCATTATGCAGGTTTTCAGATAAGTACACCCGGATTAAAACAACACCACTACTAGTGTTGGGCGAACACTGTGGCAAGGTGTCACAGTGCTTTACAGAAAGGGTCTGGGAGGGGGTTTATATTTCACCCAGACTCCAGCACTGTATTTTCTAAAAAAAACTCCAGGAAAGTGTAGATTTTCTTTTATCTGCAAGTTATGTGGAAAAAGGAAATGCAGTTAGGGTCCTGGAGTTGCTCTGCATTTGTTTCCTGTTGCTAAAAAAAGACTGTTTTTGTTTAGACTAGTTAGCATTACCTAGTGAGGTGTTTAGGAGCCAGACGGCTAGGATTTATTTTGGGTTTGTTTATTTTTGTTTGCTGAGCAACTAGCTAATAAAGCACAGGCATTGGCCTGCTTGCACTTGAACCTGCTGGAAGTATTCCTATTTCTGCACTCAAGACCCCCTGAGTGTGGGTAGCACCCCACAATTGGTGGAGGATGCGGGCACTAGGATCCGCTACAGTGTGCAACGAATATCACTGCAGAAGCGTGGTGTAAAGACAGTAAAAAAAAATTTTGCATGCAAATTATATGCACCTGAAATGGAGGATCTTGTGTTGTGTTTAGCACAACTGAGTGCAGCACAGCAGGAAGCCAACAATGTGCAGCGAGAGACAAATTCTCGGCTTCAAGAAGCCAGTGACAGACAGCAGCAGGCACTCCAAGATGCGAATGTCAGGCACCAGGAAGCTCATCTGGAGACAGTCCACCTTCTCAGTGCACAGATTTCAGCTCTATCAGATGCAGCCGAGAGGGACAGGCTAGCTCAGTCACAAGCGGCTGAAAGGGACAGACAAGTATAAGCTGAAGCAACAGCCGCACTAGCTGAGGCAGCGGAGCAGGACCGAAAAACTTTGAAAGAAGTTCTGCAGCAGTTGTCTCAAAGAAGTCAGGAAAATCTATCCGGAGGTGTTACCCCAGGGATTGTACGAGCAAGCCATTTCCTGCAGAAAATGACCCCTCATGACGATGTAGAGGCCTTTCTCCATACGTTTGAACGCACAGCTCTGCGGGAGGATTGGCCCAAAACTCAGTGGGCAGGCCTGGTTGCTCCATTTCTAACTGGAGAGTCACAGAAGGCGTATTTTGACTTGACTCCTGAAAGTGCACATGATTACGATAAATTAAAGAAGGAGATTCTTTGCCGACTGGGCGTTACTGTAGCAGTAAGGGCTCAGCGAGTTCATCGGTGGTCGTATCAAACTGACACGTCTCCCAGGTCTCAAATGCATGACCTCTGCCACCTGGTACGAAAATGGCTACAACCAGAAACCCTGACAGCACCACAGATTGTCGAGCGTGTGACCATGGACCGTTTTCTCACAGCACTACCACACACCTTGAGAAAATGGGTCAGCCACGCAGATCCACAGACTGCAGATCAAATGGTTAGTCAATTAGTGGTTAAGATGTGGAATGCATTGCCACAGGAAGTCGTTATGGCAAACTCTATACCTGCATTTAAAGGGGGCTTAGATGCTTTCCTTGCGTTGAAAGAC
Source organism: Hyperolius riggenbachi (assembly GCF_040937935.1). Classification (NCBI taxonomy): domain Eukaryota; kingdom Metazoa; phylum Chordata; class Amphibia; order Anura; family Hyperoliidae; genus Hyperolius; species Hyperolius riggenbachi. The sequence goes on from NC_090648.1 coordinate 25,539,638, forward strand.
ATCCATGGCTACAATTACTAGGTTGCCTAATGATGTTGATCCAGGGATTTTATCTGATTGCCATCTGGAGTCAGGAAGGAATTTTTCCCATTTGGGGCTAATTGGACCATGCCTGGTGGGGTTTTTTTCGCCTTCCTCTGGATCAACAGGGGTATGTGGGGGAACGGGCTGGAGTTGTACTTTGTACTGGTTGAACTCGATGGACGTATGTCTTTTTTCAGCCAAAATAACTATGTAACTATGGTTAAGATGATCGAACGATATCTAGCTGCAGAAGGGTATCTTGCAGGAGACAGACAGTCAGAAAGTCAAGGGCCAAAGAAGAGGCTGCCTGGGGCAACAGACAGGTATGCTGGAGCTCGGGGGTTCCGGAGTGGTCGACTGCAGCCTGAAAGAAGGGGCTCCGCTGCTGCTACAGCCCCAAGCTCGTCCGGACTACCTACCTGCTGGCGCTGCCGACAGCCTGGGCACATAGCCGCCAACTGCCCTTCCACTGCTGAGCCCATGGAATGTGACACAGCTCGGCGAGTGTCATTCTTTGCTCGCCCAGCATTTCTCTCTACCACAGGCACACATATGGCTGCTGTTAAAGTTGGAGGCAAGGCGGTACAGGCGCTGCTGGATTCTGGGAGTCTGGTCACGCTGATAGATGCCAAATTGATGGACACAAACCAGATCCTGGGACAGCAGGTTACAGTTCAATGCATCCATGGGGATGTGAAGACCTACCCAACAGCCATAGTGGAATTTGAGACCCATGTTGGGACTGCCTTTCATATTGTGGCTGTATCTGAGGCTCTAGCTTACAGTGTTATCCTGGGATGTGATTTCCCACTGTTCTGGAAGTTGTGGGAAGCTAAGTCTCTGGACTCGGCCAGCACAGGTGTTTTCCTAGAAGGAGACTCAAAAGCAGAGTTTGACTATGTGAGGGATGAAGTCCCAACTCCAAAAGTAGCTCCCCCGGAGCCTGATGATTTCCCTTTAGAGGTGTTTGCAGAAACATCAGGGGAGACTCTGGTGACACAGGAAGAAGTTAACCTGCCAGATTTGGAATGCTCCCGAGACCAGTTTGGCACTGCCCAGTTACAGGACCCTACCTTAGCTAGAGCCTGGGAGAATGTGACTGTGATTGATGAGAAAACACAGTCTGGGCATCTTGAGAGAGTTTTTCCCCACTTTGCAGTTAACCATGACCTTCTGTACCGGGTAGATAATTTAAATGGGGAGGTTGTTGAGCAACTGGTCGTACCTCAGTCACACCGCAGGGTGGTACTGGATCTGGCCCATAAGAATCCACTAGGGGGTCACCTTGCTACAGAAAAAACTCAACAAAGAATTCTGAGGAGGTTTTATTGGCCTGGGGTGTTTGCAGAGGTTAGGCGCTATTGTGAGTCTTGCCCAGAATGTCAATTGACGTCCCCTGCCCCTCATTACCGGGGTCCTTTGGTGCCTCTGCCCATTATAGAGGTACCCTTTGAAAGAATTGCCATGGATTTGGTAGGACCCCTGGTAAGATCGGCACGGGGACATCAATACATCCTAGTGGTTTTAGACTATGCCACCAGATATCCTGATGCTGTACCTCTGCGAAATACCTCAGCGAAGCTAATTGCTAGGGAACTAGTTCATATGTTTGCCAGAACTGGTATCCCCAAGGAGATCTTAACAGATCAGGGGACACCTTTCATGTCGAAAGTAATGAGAGATTTGTGCAAGCTACTTGGGATAAAGCAACTAAGGACATCAGTCTACCACCCTCAGACTGATGGTTTGGTTGAACGCTTTAACAAAAATCTCAAAGGGATGCTGAAAAGGGTGGTCGAAGCAGATGGGAAGGATTGGGACTGTCTGTTACCTTACTTATTGTTTGCTGTGCGCGAGGTACCCCAGTCTTCCACTGGTTTTTCCCCATTCGAGCTCTTGTATGGGCGACATCCTCGGGGACTCTTGGATATAGCTAAAGAGTCCCGGGAGGAAGAGCCCTCTCCCCATCGGTCTGTGGTGGAGCATGTCCTACAGATGCAGGATCGCATTTCAGCAGTGATGCCAATCGTGAGAGAACATATGAGACAGGCTCAGGAGGCTCAAAGCCGCGTTTATAATCAGGATGCCCGACTTCGGGTTTTTCACCCAGGGGATCGGGTATTGGTTCTTGTGCCCACCGCAGAAAGTAAGTTTCTAGCAAAATGGCAGGGGCCCTATGAAACCGTAGAAAGAGTTAATGATGTAAATTACAAGGTCTACCAGCCCAATAAGCGAAAAAAGGAACAGATTTATCATGTAAATCTGTTAAAAGCCTGGAAGGAGCCACCAGTTGCTATGGCGGCTGAGTTGCTCAGCATCCCACAGCAGGGAGGAATCCCTGATGTAAAAGTATCTGAAGCTTTGACGGGTCCCCAAGCTCAGGAAGTAAGAGAGTTCCTCCTTAGGAATTCTGATGTGTTCTCGGATAAACCTGGTTGTACCCATGTCATTGAACATGACATTGTCACGGACCCTCAAAAGTGCATCCGGTTGAAACCATATAGGATACCGGAGGCCCGCAGACAGGCAGTGGCTGAGGAGGTGCAACGAATGTTGGACTTCCGTATCGTTGAAAGGTCCCATAGTGAGTGGAGCAGCCCCATCGTGTTAGTGCCGAAACCTGATGGATCGTTACGGTTTTGCAACGATTTTCGGAAACTAAATGACGTCTCAAAGTTTGATGCGTACCCCATGCCACGGGTGGATGAACTAATTGAGAGGTTGGGGCCGGCAAGATACATTACTACTCTAGATTTAACCAGGGGTTACTGGCAGATTCCGCTTACACCAGCAGCTAGAGAAAAGACGGCATTTGTCAACCACAGGGCCTGTTTCAATATGTTAGAATGCCGTTTGGATTGCATGGGGCCCCAGCCACATTCCAAAGGTTAATGGATGAAGTCCTCAGACCACACCAACAATTTGCATCAGCTTACTTAGATGATGTGGTTATATTTAGCCAGGACTGGGAGAGTCACTTACCCAAGGTTCAAGCAGTGGTAAATTCAATCCAACAAGCTGGGTTAACAGCTAACCCAAAGAAATGTGCCATAGGCCTTGAGGAAGCCCGGTATTTGGGCTACATTATTGGGAAAGGTCTCATTAAACCACAAGCCCAGAAGGTGCAAGCGATTAAAGAATGGCCCCAACCTCACACCAAGAAACAGGTCAGAACGTTCTTGGGTATGGTTGGGTACTACCAAAGGTTTATCCCAGATTTTGCCACTGTGGCTGCTCCACTTACAGATCTAACTAAGGGGAAAAGCTCAGGGGGAATCGCCTGGAATAAGGGTGCAGACCTCGCGTTCAGCAAACTTAAGTTGATCCTATGCAGTGAGCCAGTTTTGATTGCACCCGATTTTAAAAAAGAATTTGTGGTTCAGACGGATGCCTCTGATGTGGGTTTAGGGGCTGTTCTGTCACAAGCAGTGCATGGGGAAGAGCACCCCGTTATATATCTGAGTAGGAAACTGTCCCCAGCTGAGCGTAACTATAGTATCGTGGAACGAGAGTGCCTTGCCATTAAGTGGGCACTGGAGGCTTTGCGGTATTATTTGCTTGGCCGACAGTTTCGGTTGGTGACAGATCATTCCCCCCTAACTTGGATGTCTCAAGCCAAGAACAATAATGCACGGGTAACTCTCTGGTTTTTGTCCCTACAAGACTTTAGTTTTTCAGTTGAACACAGAGCAGGAAAACTACAAGCCAATGCTGACGCTCTGTCTCGAACATATTGTATGGTTGGGAACAGTGTCCGACCCCACAGGCTCGAACAGAGGGGGGGGATATGTGACAAGGTGTCACAGTGCTTTACAGAAAGGGTCTGGGAGGGGGTTTATATTTCACCCAGACTCCAGCGCTGTATTTTCTAAAAAAAAACTCCAGGAAAGTGTCAATTTTCTTTTATCTGCAAGTTATGTGGAAAAAGGAAATCCAGTTAGGGTCCTGGAGTTAGCCAGGGAAGAGCAGGGTGGGTTCCCTGGCCATCCGGTCCATTCCGGGATGTTTTCAGCCTGTGTATTTACACAGGTGAGTTATTTAGTTTAGCAGGTCTGAGATTGGGTGGGGCTCTGGATTCAGTCTGACACTGAAGACTGAGAGGAAAGGAGCCCTTGGCCTGCTGTGTGCTGGTGAGAAATTACAGCTAATGTAAGTTGCTCTGCATTTGTTTACTGTTGCTAAAAAAAGACTGTTTTTGTTTAGACTAGTTAGCATTACCTAGTGAGGTGTTTAGGAGCCAGACGGCTAGGATTTATTTTGGGTTTGTTTATTTTTGTTTGCTGAGCAACTAGCTAATAAAGCACAGGCATTGGCCTGCTTGCACTTGAACCTGCTGTAAGTATTCCTATTTCTGCACTCAAGACCCCCTGAGTGTGGGTAGCACCCCACAACACCAAGATGTTCGGGTTCGCGAACGTTCGCCGAACATCGCCGCGATGTTCGGGTGTTCGCGCCGAACTCCGAACATAATGGAAGTCAATGGGGACCAGAACTTTCATGCTTTGTAAAGCTTCCTTACATGCTACATACCCCAAATTTGCAGGGTATGTGCACCTTGGGAGTGGGTACAAGAGGAAAAAAAATATTTGAAAAAGAGCTTGAGAAAATTGATTGTAAAGTTTCAAAGGAAAAACTGTCTTTTAAATGCGGAAAATGTCATGTTTCTTTGCACAGGTAACATGCTTTTTGTCGCCATGCAGTCATAAATGTAATACAGAGAAGAGGTTCCAGGAAAAGGGACCGGTAACCATAACGCTAACCCAGCAGCAGCACACGTGATGGAACAGGAGGAGGGCGGTGCAGGAGGAGAAGGCCACGCTTTGAGACACAACCCAGGCCTTGCATGAGGACAAGAAGCGTGCGGATAGCAATGCTTTTTGCCGCCATGAAGTCATAAATGTAATAAAGATGAGAGGTTCAATAAACAGGGACCGGAAACGCTAACCCAGCAGCAGCAGCAGCAGCACACGTGAGGGAACAGGAGGAGGCGCAGGAGGAGAAGGCCACGCTTTTTGAGACACAGCATCCCAGGCCTTGCATGAGGACAAATAGCGTGCGGATATAGCAATGCTTTTTGCCGCCATGCAGTCATAAATGTAATAAAGATGAGAGGTTCAATAAACAGGGATCGGAAACGCTAACCCAGCAGCAGCAGCACACGTGAGGGAACAGGAGGAGCCGCAGGAGGAGAAGGCCACGCTTTTTGAGACACAACATCCCAGGCCTTGCATGAGGACAAATAGCGTGCGGATATAGCAATGCTTTTTGCCGCCATGCAGTCATAAATGTAATAAAGATGAAAGGTTCAATAAACAGGGACCGGAAACGCTAACCCAGCAGCAGCAGCACACGTGATGGAACAGGAGGAGGCGCAGGAGGAGAAGGCCACGCTTTTTGAGACACAGCATCCCAGGCCTTGCATGAGGACAAATAGCGTGCGGATATAGCAATGCTTTTTGCCGCCATGCAGTCATAAATGTAATAAAGATGAGAGGTTCAATAAACAGGGACCGGAAACGCTAACCCATCACAGATGGTCATTGTTCATGTTACTTGGTTGGGGTCCAGGAGTGTTGCGTAGTCGTTTCCAATCCATGATTGATTCATTTTAATTTGAGTCAGACGGTCTGCATTTTCTGTGGAGAGGCGGATACGCCGATCTGTGATGATGCCTCCGGCAGCACTGAAACAGCGTTCCGACATAACACTGGCTGCCAGGCAAGCCAGCACCTCTATTGCGTACATTGCCAGTTCGTGCCAGGTGTCTAGCTTCAATACCCAATAGTTGAAGGGTGCAGATGGATTGTTCAACACAGCTACGCCATCTGACATGTAGTCCTTGACCATCTTCTCCAGGCGATCGGTGTTGGAGGTGGATCTGCACGCTTGCTGTTCTGTGGGCTGCTGCTGCATGGGTGTCATAAAATTTTCCCACTCCAAGGACACTGCCGATACCATTCCCTTTTGGGCACTAGCTGCGGCTTGTGTTGTTTGCTGCCCTCCTGGTCGTCCTGGGTTTGCGGAAGTCAGTCTGTCGGCGTACAACTGGCTAGAGGAGGGGGAGGATGTCAATCTCCTCTCTAAAGTCTCCACAAGGGCCTGCTGGTATTCTTCCATTTTGACCTGTCTGAATCTTTCTTCAAGCAGTTTTGGAACATTGTGTTTGTACCGTGGATCCAGAAGGGTATAAACCCAGTAATTGGTGTTGTCCAGAATGCGCACAATGCGTGGGTCGCGTTCAATGCAGTCTAGCATGAATTGAGCCATGTGTGCCAGAGTCCTGCCAGAATCCTCATCATCCTCTTGTGAGCGTTGTGATAGTTGTTGTGATGCATCATAGTTGTCACCTTCTTCCTGGTCTGCTTCTGCTGACCATTCGCGCTGAATTGTGGAAGTCCAACGTGCACCGCTCTGGCCCTCGTCAGTGGTGGCAGGAAATTCCAGCTCCAACTCCAGCTGTTCCTCCTCCTCTTCTTCGTCATAGCTGCTGGGGCCAGCGTTTCCTGATGCGGATGGCCTGATGTTGGTACCATCACGCTGATCGTTTTCTCCTTCAGATTCCCCCAGTTGCATCATGACAGCTGTTTCCTTGATGTTCAACATTGACCTCTTCAGTAAACACAGCAGTGGTATGGTAATGCTGACTGAAGAGTTGTCACTGCTCACAAGCAACGTGGATTGCTCAAAATTTTGGAGGACTTGGCAGAGGTCCAACATGTTGGCCCAATCGGATCCACAGAAGCTTGGCAGCTGTCCGGATGTGCCTCGGTACTGCGCCGTCATGTACTGGACCACTGCACTCTTCTGCTCGCAAAAGCGGGCTAGCATGTGCAGCGCAGAATTCCAGCGCGTAGGGACATCACACAGCAAGCGATGGTGGGGGAGATTGAAGCGCTCCTGCATCTTGGCGAGTGCTCCCGAAGCAGTACTGGAATTTCTGCAATGTTTGGCCACTCGTCGCACCTTCAACAGAAGATCCGCCACACTTGGGTATGTCCTCAGGAACCGCTGAACTACTAGGTTCATCACGTGCACCAGGCAAGGGATGTGTGTCAGCTTAGCCAACCTTAAAGCGCGAATGAGATTACTCCCATTATCACACACAACCATGCCCGGTTTCAGGTCCAGCGGTGCCAGCCACAAATCCGTCTGTTCCTTTATTCCCCTCCAAATTTCCTCCCCTGTGTGCTGCTTATCCCCAAGGCAGATCAGCTTCAGCAACACTTGCTGACGCATGCCAACAGCTGTGCTGCACTGCTTCCACGATCCTACTGCTGCTGGGTTAGCGTTTCCGGATTAGGTACAGCTTTGAGATGCGTTGGAGGAGAAGGAGTCAGCGAGGTAGGTGCTGCTGTTGTTATCCAGTGGGAGGGACGGCGTTGCAGCTGTTTGCGGCGTGGGCAACACCCGCGCCGTAGCAGGTGAGGAATCGCTGCCAGGCTCCACAAGGTTCACCCAGTGCGCGGTAAGGGAGATGTATCGACCCTGGCCGAACGCACTCGTCCAGGTGTCAGTGGTGAGGTGAACCTTGCAGGCAACGGCATTCTTCAAGCTTCGGGTTATTTTGCTGACCACGTGCTCATGCAACTCAGGCACTGCAGAGCGCGCAAAGTGGTAGCGGCTGGGAACCACGTAACGTGGGATGGCCACTGACATCATGCCCTTGAAGCTTTTTGTCTCCACCACTCGATATGGCAGCATTTCGCAGGCCAGAAGCTTGGCTATGCTGGCTGTTACTGCCACGGCCCGGGGGTCATTTGCTGGCAATTTCCTCTTGCGATCAAACATCTCCGAGACAGACAACTGAATCGTAGGGCTGCACACTGAAGGGCTGTTGGTTGTTGTGTTTGATGAACACTGGGAGACCTCAAGAGCACTACTCCGGAAAGTGACAGTGTCAGCGTCTGATGTTTGTGAATGTTGTGAACCACGCAATGGCTGGGCTACTGCTGCTGCTGAGGCGGGTCTGGTGGTGAGTCTGGTGACCCCAAGGGAGGCAGTGTTGCTGGTACCCTGTCCTGCCGCGTTTGCCCACAGAGTGGGATGTTTGGATAGCACGTGGCGGCTCATGCTGGTGGTGGAGAGGTTGTTAATACTTTTCTCCCTGCTCAGGCGGGTCTAGCACACCTTGCAAATCGCCATAGTACCATCCTCAGTGCAGTCTTCAAAGAAAGCCCAGACTTTGGAGCACCTGCCTTGCTGGTGATTTCTGTTTGCGCCTCTTTTGCCTCTCACTTGAACTTCCACGCTTGTGGTGCCTGAAATTGCGCGCCGCCTACCTTGTGGCACAAGGCGAACTCGTGCAGCAGTGGGTTCTTCAACAGACTCATCTGTGCTGCTGCTACGACGGCGATGTTCTCGTTCACAAACAAAATCTGGGTCTCTGTCCACATTGTCCATACCCTCCTCTTCCATCTCCTAAAACTCGTCATATGTCATTGTGGGGGGCCGCCGCCGTGGAGTAGAGCTCCCCAGAACAACCTCTGCGCAGCTCACTCCAACATCGTGTTCCAGATCTTGTCGGCCGACCTCCTGCAATTGCAACCCCTCCTGCCCAACTTGCTCTGGGATTTGGGTTTCCGAGTCCTCCTCAGACTCGCCTTGTATTTCAGTGCGCGGTGCATTTCCCACAGTTAATGGTTGTGAATCCGGGCACAACATTTCTGGCTGTTCCTCCATTGACCTTTGAAAGGTGGAAGTTTGTTGGGCTGGGAATAGCTCCTGCGAATACCCCATTGTGTCCTGAGGTAATTCATCGGACTGGTTATCTGGCAGTTGTGTGCGTGGTGTCGCTGCCGGTTGTGTCAGCTTTGTGCCCACTGGCTCCTTGTAACTGGCTGAGGACTCGGACCTCGTGCGTGATGTGCTGGTGCTGCTTAACCCACTGCTGGACGCTTGAGAGGTCATCCAAGTAATTATCTGGTCCTGTTCTTTTGGATCTGTGAGGGTTGTTGTCCTGGACAACATGGGCGGTATTGAGTGGGTTTTCTTGGGTGCTCCCCTGTGGCCTGTACGTGAACCGTCAGGGGAAACACCTCTTCCCTTGCCCCTCCCTCTTTCACCGGATTTCATCCTCATTTCACTTATCCTTAAAGTACACGCTGACTGGCAGCAGTACAGTGGCAGTACAAAAATGCTATACAGTGGTGGGTGAGCAGTGTACCACTATTCCCAGCAGCGACACAGAGCACAATGCTATACAGTGGCGGGTGAGCGGTGTACTACTGTTCCCAGCAGACACAGAGTGGCAGTAAACACAATGCTATATAGTGTGGCTGAGCGAGGTACACAGAGTGGCAGTAAACAGAATGCTTTATAGTGTGGCTGAGCGAGCGGTGTACTACTGTTCCCAGCAGACACAGAGTGGCAGTAAACAGAATGCTATATAGTGTGGCTGAGCGAGCGGTGTACTACTATTCCCAGCAGACACAGAGTGGCAGTAAACAGAATGCTATATAGTGTGGCTGAGCGAGGTACACAGAGTGGCAGTAAACAGAATGCTATATAGTGTGGCTGAGCGAGCAGTGTACTACTATTCCCAGCAGACACAGAGTGGCAGTAAACAGAATGCTATATAGTGTGGCTGAGCGAGGTACACAGAGTGGCAGTAAACAGAATGCTATATAGTGTGGCTGAGCGAGCGGTGTACTACTATTCCCAGCAGACACAGAACAGTAAACAGAATGCTATATAGTGTGGCTGAGCGGTGTACCACTATTCCCAGCAGCGACACAGAGCACAATGCTATACAGTGGCGGGTGAGCGGTGTACCACTATTCCCAGCAGCGACACAGAGCACAATGCTATACAGTGGCGGGTGAGCGGTGTACTACTATTCCCAGCAGACACAGAGTGGCAGTAAACAGAATGCTATATAGTGTGGCTGAGCGATGTACACAGAGTGGCAGTAAACAGAATGCTATATAGTGTGGCTGAGCGAGCGGTGTACTACTATTCCCAGCAGACACAGAACAGTAAACAGAATGCTATATAGTGTGGCTGAGTGGTGTACCACTATTCCCAGCAGCGACACAGAGCACAATGCTATACAGTGGCGGGTGAGCGGTGTACCACTATTCCCAGCAGCGACACAGAGCACAATGCTATACAGTGGCGGGTGAGCGGTGTACCACTATTCCCAGCAGCGACACAGAGCACAATGCTATACAGTGGCGGGTGAGCGGTGTACTACTATTCCCAGCAGACACAGAGTGGCAGTAAACAGAATGCTATATAGTGTGGCTGAGCGAGGTACACAGAGTGGCAGTAAACAGAATGCTATATAGTGTGGCTGAGCGAGCGGTGTACTACTATTCCCAGCAGACACAGAGTGGCAGTAAACAGAATGCTATATAGTGTGGCTGAGCGAGGTACACAGAGTGGCAGTAAACAGAATGCTATATAGTGTGGCTGAGCGAGCGGTGTACTACTATTCCCAGCAGACACAGAGTGGCAGTAAACAGAATGCTATATAGTGTGGCTGAGCGAGGTACACAGAGTGGCAGTAAACAGAATGCTATATAGTGTGGCTGAGCGAGCGGTGTACTACTATTCCCAGCAGCGACACAATGACTGGGGGGACCCTGGCTAGCGTGGCTGGAGCGCGAACTACCCTGCCTGCCTACCCAAAGCTAAACCCACAGACAAATGGCGGAGATATGACGTGGTTCGGGTATTTATTTACCCGAACCACGTGACAGTTCGGCCAATCAGAGCGCGTTCGGGTCCGAACCACGTGACCCGTTCGGTCAATCACTGCGCTAGCCGAACGTTCGGGGAACGTTCGGCCATGCGCTCTTAGTTCGGCCATGTGGCTGAACGGTTTGGCCGAACACCATCAGGTGTTCGGCCGAACTCGAACATCACCTGAACAGGGTGATGTTCTGCAGAACCCGAACAGTGGCGAACACTGTTCGCCCAACACTAACCACTACCAGATAGCTGCAAATGATCTACCTCCCGTTGTTTCCATCTAAATAACATTTTGCTTTATTCACCCCATTTTCTACCCAGGACACAGCCAAATTATATATGTATGCTCTGATTATTTCACAACTTTAATACTGTATCTCTTATCTTTGTGGCCTACGTGCTAGCCCACTGAATCAGCTCTAGTCATTTTACTTCTCTAATGCTAGCCCACTCTTTCAGTTCCTCCGTTGTCTGCCTATCACACAAAAGATACAATTAAAGGACCTTGTCTTCTGTTACTACTGTACACAAAGCCTCCGCTTTACTAAGAAATGTTTTATTCTCTAGTCACTTTTTCTTATTCCCATCTCACCCATATTAGGTCTCCAATGGCTCAGCAATAGTACTATATCTGTGATTTCATCCTTTGGAATGCTTTGTTTTATTATTTGAAACTCATCTCTGGTTATATATCTTGACACTGAACACCTACCCAACCTTCAATGTATCCTTGTCTTGTTGGTCTTCCTAACGCTCTGGATTCTTTTTCAGCTATTTCAACTAGGAAAGTCAGATATCTTGAAGGACAGTGTCTCTTTCAGGTTCCTCCCAAGTTCTTATACAAGCTTCATGGACACAGCAGCATTGTGGCTGTACATATTGTTGTGGCCAATTTATAATGCCCAGATTTATTTAGCAAAATTGATTGCAGTAACTTCCAGAGACGGCAAATCAGTAACCCTCTTTATGGCGTAGAACAATATCAAAGCTAAAATGCTTAAAAAATTACCTTGATTGTATAATAAAATGGGAAATAAACAAAATGTCCTAAGGATCCCTGTTACTGTAAACAGATTATCAAAACAAACCTTATCTATGATCATAAAATGTACTCATTTGAAAAGATAAAAAGCAAAAACAAAAAAAACACAAGACAAAGTTAATTTCCATCTAATACATAACGTATCTTGTGGATTTTAACCATTTTCAGTCTTGTCTAGTTGAATATTCTTCCACCTACAAAGTATGTGTGAGGCCAATCAGACACAAGTCACACAGATTTGTTTACTTGGGTTACAAGGTTTATACAAATTCAAGTTTGTGTTTTTTGTTGGGTTTCTTTTATCCTATATGTTGGTACTGAGTGGTAACCTTCTTATTATCATCTTGGTGACCACTGCTGATCTTAAAATCCCGATGTTCATTTTTTTGAAACACTTAGCTACCACCGATGTCCTTCTGACCACTTCTGCAGTACCTTTAATGCTTCACATAATATTGGTTGTTGAAGGAACCTTGCCATTTGTTAGCTGCATTGTCCAGATGTCTTGCTTTGGCATTTTTGGAAGTGTTCAAACATTCCTCATTGCTGCAAAGTCCTATGATCGATATTTGGCTATTTGTATACCGCAATGCTATGCCTCACTTATGAACATTCACAATTGTCTCCAGCTGGTTATTGGAACATGGTTCTTAGGTACCCTGTTAATATTAAGTGAAGTAATTGTGGTGTGTCAATTTTACTTCTGTGGTCTTAATTATATCGACCATTTATTTTGCGATTTAGGGCCAGTTGTAGAGCTATCCACATCAGACACATTTTATTTCCTAGTACAAGACACTATACGTTCTGTATTTACAATTGCTTGCACCTTTGCATTCATAGTCATATCCTATGCCTGCATCTCTTTTGCCATCATGAAGATATCCTCTGCTAATGGGCGAAAAAAGGACTTCTCCACTTGTAGCTCCCATTTGACCACAGTTTGCACTTATTACAGGACTTTAATTACTGTTTATATAGTTCCAACTGACTTCAGCTCAGTCAACACAAATAAATACAAAACTTTGCTGTACATTGTGGTGACACCAATAATGAATCCCATCATCTACAGCCTAAGGAATAGAGAAATCAAGATAACTTTGCTAAGACTTCTCAGGCAATCTAGATAATGTATCTGTGCAATGTGTACTTCATATTATGTAATATTCTCAATTAGGTGAGTTTTTGGCCTAATGAGTCTGACATTTTTGTAATGAAGTCAGAGGAGGACAAGCTGTGTTCTTTAAAAAGTGTTCCTCTTCTGATTTGCCAATGCACATAGAATTATGATAATCCATCTCCTTGCAGTTACTCTCCAAACTCCACCTGCCCTATACTCTCACACAAATGTTCTGTATGATCAATAATCCCTCCCTATGAAGAGACAGATGTATGGAAAGACCATAAAGGCCTCAGTCTAGGGTGCCTTTAGGAGTATAGCAATACAATAGACATCAGATTATGAGAGCTGATCGCACCTGTGTCTCCCAGGGGGACAGCCGAGTGACACGGCTCTCCCCAGTACAGCGCTGCCATAGATCGCAGTGCTATACAGTGTAAATAGATGGCAGTTTCACCGTCTAACAGCCTCCTAGCAGCAATCACTGCTGGGAGACTGATGACAGAGCTGAGCTTTGTCATTCAAGCAGAGATGCACCCACATTGGTGCACGCGATCTCCTGCAATCCCCACCCCAGGACTTGATGCCAATTGGTGTTAGGTGGTCCTGGGGCTGCCACCGTGTTCACGCCAATTGGCTTCCTAGAGCAAAATATGTTATAACTGTAATTCCTTATCAGTGAAGAACAGTATAATGCAACTGGGTCCCGACTGGAGGAAAACTGCCAGTTGCATGGCTGAATATTAACTCTTTCAGGCAGAGAAAAAAGAAAAGCATCACAACACAGTTATTTGTGTGCTCTGCACTGCACTGTACATACACATGTCTATCTCATGATGTTACATGTCACTTAAGCTTCCCTTTAAATCATTATAACATATGAAACGCTTGCACCTGAGAAAGCAGGCTTCCTGCCCTGAAATGAGTCATCCTTTAGTCTTCTTTACAACTATTGGAATAATAAATTACGCTGCATTCAATATTGCAATAGAAACTAAAACAGTGTAAACTCCAATGCTAATCTATACCAAAACCATATGGGTTTCAATGCAAATCTATGTGAATCAAAGTGACCGTGATTCCCTACTTCGTCCAAAATAAAGTCCTCCAGAGTTGTGTGTATAATTAGAAATGGAAAAATATGAGTTTCACAATTATTAGTCTGCTGATGTGTGCAAGTTGTGATCCGCACAAAACAGTGTTTCTAAAAATTCCACTTCTGGGCTCCAACCATAGATTAAAAAAAAATACACCTCCACCATAAACCCAAATGGAATAAGACTCACCCATTGGGTAAGGACTTCTGTTAGGTACACGCAAGCCTCTAGGATCTTAACCAGCATCTCACAGCCCTTTAGCAAACTTCTCAGTCTCCCTAGAATACTGGTATGAAAAGGAGGGGACTATAAGGCAGTGGAATACCTCAGAAGGTGTGACTAAAGTCCTCCAAATGAACCTATCCTTAGGGTGGAACTGAACCAAAATAAGCTAGCCCATGATATTCATGTGCAACCCCCTGACATACAAACATACCATATACAAAAACACCACCCAAGCATAAAGTCACATCAAGATCTGTTCTTCAGCAATGTGCTTTGTGTAAGCAAAAAGAAATAGAACATCCCCGCTGCACGCATATTTCTTGCTCACCCCATGAGACACCTAAATGCCAATTGATGCATTAGTTAACAAAGTCATTACAAGTATACCCCATATATCTCAGCTTAGCAGTGGCACGGGACAGCACAAATATTTCACAGTTCCTGCTGTAGGCACATATCTGGATCATCCAATCCTCAGCTTCAAACACATCTCTTACCCTATTACAAACTACTACAGAAATACTAACATCACAAAAAATGGACATGTCTTTGACTGTGTTTTAAATAGAAAGTATGTGAAAAATTCAAATGTATCATTTTTCAGAATTTTTGTTTTTTTACTAAAACATTTCTGCAATAATAAAAAAAATAGATATTGAAAATAGATTGTTGTTTTTTTTTTCCTTGGGTAGAATGCAGGGACCATGAAAAGTGTGCAATTTGTACTTTTAGAGAAAACAAGTGACAGTGTTACTACTGTGATTTGCTATATCAGAAAAAAATTCTACCAAAATCACACCATGCATTAGACTATGCCTTTAAGGGTGTCCATCCATAAATGCATTCAATATTTTGGTGGCATGGAGTTTTTATGAAAAATGACACACACACACAAAAAAGAATTACAATCACTTTAATTTTAATCATATTTGTCAGTGTTTCTGTCATTTCCCAGAGATGGTGTGGAGTATTGAAGAAATTCACCTCTGAAATAGTGTCAGGGCCGGGGCTACCATAGGAAAAAATAGGCAATTGCCCAAGGGCCCCAGAGCCTGTAGGGTTCCCCAAGGTGTCCCTCTTCCATCTTAGCTGTTGCTCCCCAGGGACTCTGCATAGTCTGTTACGTTGGGAGTTGATTGGGGGAGGGTCAGCAGCTAGCTCAGGGGCCCAGGAGGGAAATTTGGCTGCAACAAAGGGCCTCTAATGACACTTTTTGGTCCGAGGGTGTCTGATGGGGGGCCCCCAGGCTAATTTTGCCATAGGGCCCAATTGTTACTTGAACCGGCCCTGAATATTGTAACTACTTGCATCATTTAATCTCTCAGAGAGAAACACATAAAGATGCAGCTTTTCTTGTTGTACAGTATATAGAACATTTACTGATGCACTAATGTATTGTAACAGTACAATAAATATGCTGCCAAAATGACAGCATTCAGTAAACTAAACTTCCAGGGCGGACATACATGGATGTATTAATATATTGGTCGGAGGATTTTGAAAAAGAAAAAAATATGTATTAAATTTATGACACACAAACATAATAGATATAATTTCTCTAACACATTATTGAAGGGGAAAAAAAAAAAAAAAAAAAAAAAAAAAAAAAATTATTATTTATTTAATACATAATTAAATAAATAAAACATACAATAGCACCCGATTTGTGGTTAGTTAACTTGAGGCAAGTAACATCATGCAATCCAAAATAGTCTTCACAGCTTCAATATCATATCAAAGCCCAGTGTTTTGGAGCCACTATGGATCCCTTTGTCAAGGCATACAAATAACACTATTTAAATGATGGACATTGATGTAACATTAGAGATTCGATAAATATGTTGGAATGCTTGCTGTTGCTTGTCTAATATTACTGATGATGGTTGGAGCCATCTGTCTACAGTTTGAGCACCTAACAGATTGCTAGTAATAACTGCATTAAAGGTGCTATCCTCCAAAGTTAATACTAACCGGCTGTTTGTTTGAGGAGTATATTGAAGGGACAAGAAAAGTAAAACTATTTAGCCTTTCAGAGAAAAGAAAATTACAACAGTATTTTTTAATAGTGTTGTGAATGTTTTCACAAATCATGCAAACTTAAGTTAGCTAATAAACTTCAATGTAGTTAATGCGAGGAACACTTTGTATTGTTTGCTCCCCATTTTTTTGGGCTAGCAGACTAGGTCATTTTTACGAAAGGTTATGTGGAGCATGGCACCGCCATTTTGTTTCACCAATTGGCAATCTGTAGTTGACCCCTGGTCTTACAGTAAAACAGTAATATAAGCATTGCATGAGGCCTGGAGTAACTGGTGTGTGCCAGGTATAATAATAGTAATAATAATAATAATAATAATAATAATAATGTAATAATAATATATTTTTATGGAAGTAAATCTAATTGAAGTAGGACCAAGCAACATACTAGGTGATGGTGGACAGAGCTGTTCTTGTGGCTAGGGCTTACATGAGGCCTGCAGGAACTTGCATGTGCCAGGATAATAATTGGAAAAATTTCAAGTAAATTAGGACTGTATTACACATACATCAGTGCTATAACCTTGTGGCATCCATGACTCTTTCATGTTTATAAAGGTCAAATAATCTACACTGCTGTGTGCTTTGCTTGTTGTGTCACAATTCCTCCAGCTGCACTTCATGGCCTTTCTGACAGGATACTTGAGGCAGGGCAATCCAACAGCTCTATGGCAAATTGAGACAGCTATGGAAACAGGTCAAGCCTACACACCCCAGAAGTCCAAAGGTTTCTCACTCCTCCAACTGTACACACAAAGTCATTGTTAAACCAAGGTAGTCAGATATTTGTTGGCCGAGGGTGAATCCAGAAGCACTCTGTTGAGGCTCTGTGCAAAAGAAGGCCCTCATATCAGGCTTGATCGCCACATCACCTTCAGCATGAAATCGCTATGTTCTTGCAGTGCAGTATTCCTGGAACTTCTTTGGCTTTTCCTGTGCTACTACTACCCTGAAAAATTGAATACAGCATCTGTTTCACCTTGATGTGGAAGTGTTGCATTTTGAACATCCTCGAAGGGTCTGGTAGTATATCCACCACTGCATGCTTTTACAGAGGGTCAAATAAAGTTGACACCCAGTACAGGTCCGTGTCTTTCATGGACTTGATATGGGGGTCCTTCCTCAGACACGGTGGCATGAAATGCCCAATTCTAATGAGGTTTGAGACAAAGGACTTCAGCACCTGTTCCTCATCCAGGGCAACATGTTCTATCATGGTCTTCCAAAGGTGAGCAGTCCCCAAGAAAGCCTTCTCCTTTTTTTTCTGCCTTACCACCACAGCCATAATCCCCCTCCTTGGACTCAACTTCAAGCTCCTCCCTATGTATAGCTGATGGCATTGACCCTTTCTTCATGTGGCAACAGTGTAAACTCATCTTTCTTTTATTTACGCTCCAGTTTATTCATAGCCTGGTCAAAAACACAGCACAAGGCATTTAAGGCAAGATGTCACCTATGCTGCCTTGACTCTGACTGAGCAAAATAGTGATCTCCTCAAAAGGCTGCAGCAATCTGCAGGCGTTGCACATGAGCACCCATTGCCTTGGGCATAAATACTCCATCTTCCCAGAGATGGTCCTTCTAGCCAGTGCACACAGGTACTCATAACAGTATGTTGCTGCTGGTACAGGAGATCTGACGTGAGCAATGTGGAATTCCATCTGGTGGGGATGTCACAAAGAAAGTGTTTCAGAAGCATTTTATAGTGCCGTGAAATCTCAGCAAGGCGAGCCATGGTGGTATAAGATTGTCAGAGATGTCCAACCTTTTTCTTGGCCTGCACAAGGATGTCCTGGAATCCAAAGTACTTGGCCACAAAACACTGCACAATTAAACTTCTGCCATGCAAAGCATGTGAGTCAATCTGACACTTCTCAATGCAGCTACCACCAGAATGGTACCATTGTCGCACATGACTTTACCAACACGGAGGTTGTGTGGAATCAGACACTCATCAGCCACTACCTGCAGAGTGAACAGCAGTGAAGCTTCTGTGTGGCTTTTTGTTTACAGACACAACATTTGCAACACTACGTTGTACCTACATCGTGGAACAAACTCTGGGGAGCTTGGGGGCCACAATGGAAAAGAAGGGCACAGCGGAAGAGAAGGACTCAGCTGAGGAAGAGACTGCAGAGGAGAGAGTAATAGGTAAAGAAGAAGCTGCTGGCCTGCATGCAAGATGTGGTAGAGGCACAGACTCCACTCGACAGCCACGCAGCACTTCTTTCCTCTCCCTCACCACTAGGTTTGACCACTGGACAGTGAAGGCTATGTACCTTCCCTGCCCATTTTTTGAAGATCAGGTGTCTGTGGTCAGATGAAACTTTGCTCCAATGCTGTGTCCCAAAGATTGCTTGACTTGCCGTACCACGTGCTTGTACAAGTCCAGGATGCCCATTTGGTAAAAATATCCTCTGCCCAGTACCTTTCACTGTGGTGCAGCAATGCCTGCAAAGTATTTACATGCCTCTGTTTCTAAAAGATAGTATGGTAAAAGCTAACGGGCTAGCAATTCCATCAAGCTAATAGTCAGACACTGGGTAAGAGGGTTATTTGGCAGCATCATTTTCTTTCTTTTCAAACATTTCTGGGATGGAACGCTGACTCTGTGGCGATGACCATGAAACAGTCATTGTGGTGGGACAACTGGGAAGGATGGAAAGGAGGAGGGGAGGAGACAGGCAGAAGGTGGAACACCAAGATTCTTGCTTGCACTTTGAGTGTTTCTTCCTTTAAGAGCTTCATGCCACAGGGTTTTGTGATGGGACTCCAGGTGCCTTCTTAGTGTAGTTGTTCCTACATGCATGCTGGTTTTCCCATGACTAAGTTTCTCTTGACACAGGATGCAGATGGCAACGGTGGTCATCAGCAGACACACAGACATATTCCAACACTAAAGAGCCTTATTGAGCTGGCGGGTTGTCTGGCTAACCCCAGGTAAAGTCACACCCTGCTGTTTGCCTCCTGTCCCCTCCTTCCTCTCCTTTTTCTACTTCTCTGACACTTGGTCTCTCCTCCTCCCAATCCTCTTTTGTGGGCACCCATTAGACATCCATCATCAAAATTATCGATTTCAGCAGAAATATGATTTCTGAGTTCGTTTTTTAGATTTACTAGTTCCAGTTGGAAATGCCAATTTCCGATTGGAAATGTGGAAATTTAGATTCCGCCAAATGAGCATCCCTACAGTCAACCACCCCTTCTGCATTCTGGGAAGTAATGTTTTTCTTTTTTTTTTTAACCAGACACTAACTGTCTGATATTACCGAAAGTGACGCACAGTAAGGTGTGTGGGTGTAACAACATACAGTTTACTAATCAACAACCAGTAAGTGACTAAAATGTCTGTGACACTGTTTTTTATTAACCACACACATTTTCTGATATTACTAAAACCAACATGGACGCTGTGTGTGGGGGTCAGTGACAATTAATCACTTATCCACAGTGGCAGCAGGCTAGAACAGTGACCCAGCCAGCCACACACTACACTATATACAGGTGTTGTGTTGCTACAACACACACCACACCACAATGCAACAACAAAACATCAGTACAGCACACAGCAGGGTCAATGTCCATACACAGAATTACTTTTGTAATCAGGATGAGTCCTCAAAAGAGCTGTCCCGAGTTGTCCCGAATGTTTCGGCCGCAAACTTATTTGCACGGACATTTCTGGTTCGCATTTGCGTTGAAATGCGAACTTTAGGGCAAGTTCGACCGGCCTCGATACTACATCATTGGGCAGTTTGACCATCCACATCACAGTCAGCAGACTCATGGCAGCCAATAAGGCTTCACTCCCTCCTGGAACCCCCCCCCCCCTTATATAAGGCAGCAGTGATGGTCATGATCTCACTCTGTCTGCTGCTGTAGTGAGAGAATGGAGAGGAACCTGCTGCAGAAATAGGGAAAGCTTTGTTAGGTTCTTGTAGCTTGCTTCTAGCTGATATTTGTTCTTGAAAAGCACCACAAAAAGAGATCTTTTGAGAGCTAATGTTCTTGTGATGTGTTTTTTTTGTGTGGTCCACTGACACTTGCATATACAGCCCTGTCTGTTGCAGCTGGCCCTTGCTAATTGCTATGCTGTGCCAGGCCCAGCACATTCAGTGCCTACCTTTTCACTGCACCTGTGTGTGTGACAGCTGCACACTTGTAATTCCAGTCCGTGCCATGCATACCTGTTCACTGCACCTGCGTGACAGCACACAGTTTTATATACCAGTCACTGCATACCTGTTCACTGTACCTGTGTGTGTGACAGCTGCACATTTGTAATACCAGTCCATGCATACCTGTTCACTGCACCTGCGTGACAGCACACAGTTTTATATACCAGTCACTGCATACCTGTTCACTGTACCTGTGCGTGTGACAGCTGCACATTTGCAATACCAGTCCATGCATACTGTACCTGTTCACTGCACCTGTTTGACAGCACACAGTTTTATATACCAGTCACTGCATGCCTGTTCACTGTACCTTTGAGTGTGAGACAGCTGCACATTTGTAATACCAGTCCATGCATACCTGTTCACTGCACCTGTGTGTGTGAGACAGCTGCACATTGTATAGAGAGAGAGACCTCCGAAAGGGGTTTTTGCCATTTGAAGAGAATTTTGGAAGCATTTTAAGCCATTTTCAGGTCACTTCCGGTTTTCTATCCTGGATATCCGAATCCAGATGGATATCCAGGATATTGGGTTTGGATATCTGAGTTTACTTGGATACCAAAAAGTTTGGATTCGGATATCCGATTCGGATCCGGATATCTGGGTATCCGGATCCGAATTCAATTCGGATTTTGAAAAGGGGTATCCGAGCAGCACTATTCCTTGGATGTGTGGTGGTAGCCGTTTCTCAGGCTCCGCAATGGAACACTGATTCCCTGGCCATTACCCTTGGTCACCATGGTGCAGAAAGTACCAAAGAGAGTAGACCACACAGGCAAATGAATGGCAGACTTGCCCTCCATAACAGATTCCCGTTAAAGGATTTCAAGTGTACTCATCATTATACAGGGCCTTGAAAGAGTCCTGTATTGTCATTTTTCATCACTACCTCCCAGAGTCGGGACTTGCGTGCCGTGCTTGCTGCCTTCCTTGGATGTGTGGTGGTAGCCATTTCTCAGGCTCCCACTCCGGACCGGAATCGAATGCTGATTCCCCAGCCATACCCTTTCTTTAACAATGGTAGAGAAAGAACCATCGTCAGTCTGAGCAGTGATGAACCCCCGGACTACTGGGTGCGTAGGCTTGACCTGTGGCCAGAGCTGTCACAATTTGTCATCCAACTTCTGTCTTGCCCTGCCTCAAGCATCCTAAAAAGGACCTTCAGCGCAGCTGGAGGCATTGTCAGTGAGAAAAGAAGTTGCCTAGGTCAAAAAAAGTGTTCAGTACCTCATCTTTATTAAAATGAATGAGGCATGGATCCCAGAGGGCTACTGCCTGCCCGAAGACTAAGTCAGTCCCCACACACCCAGCATCTCTGCCTGCACGCAGTGTGACTACATGCCCCAAGACTAAGTCAGTCCCCACACAGCATCTCTGCCTGCAGGCCACTTGACTGCCTTCTCCGCCACCACCAACAGGGTCTAGGACTCCACGTGGCTTCCTGAACAAATAGAATAATTTTTCTGGTGCATGTACATGTCTGCCTAATTTTTCTGGATGGACTGGGGCTGCAACAACAAAACAAAAGGCATGTACATGTGTTAATTCCCCTTCATGATCGTTACCTTGCCACGATTAAAGGGCTTGTGTATCACAATGAAGCAAAGACGGCCGCCTATATTAGTGTGTTGGGGGGCACACCCAAGATGATAAAGGTTGTTGCTTCATTGTGGACAGACCAAATTCAATCAGCTTGACAGTCACTGTTGTTCTATCATTGAGCTACCACAGCCCGGCGACCGTATGGGCTTGAAAACCGCCACGGCCTGCACTCTAACCATGGTGCGCACAAGTCTAGCACAGACATCAGTGCACAAACAGCTGTTTGCGGTGCATTACACGGTGAGTTTAGTCTGTCAGTGTGAAGCAGAACTCTAATTACACTCCCTGATTGATGTATACACATGCAGGATGTTTTAAAGGGACTCCGAGCAGTGCAGAAACTATGGAAAGATGCACATCATTTTAAAGCTCTCTTTCTCCTCTTCCCAATGATATATAAACCGCCACCCTACGCCTTTTGGTTTTCGCTATTTTTGCGATTGAAATTGCCGCGGCCGCGATTTCGATCACGAAAATAGAGAAAACTAAAAGGCGTAGGGCGAAGATTTAGGTGTCGTCAGAAAGAGGAGAAAAAGAGCTTTAAAATTATATCCATTTTTCCATAGTTATATTGTATTACACAGGGCGACTTTTTCTCAAAGTCAGCAGCTGCATTCAGCAGAATGGAGCTGCTGACACTGGGGAAAGTGTCGTCCTGTGTAATACAATATAACTATGGCTTGATGGATATCATTTTGTTTTAAAGCTCTCTTTCTCCTCTTTCTGACGACACCTAAATCGTTGCCCTACACCTTTTAGTTTTCTCTATTTTCGCGATCGAAATCGCGGTCGCGGCAATTTCAATCGCGAAAATAGCGAAAACTAAAAGACGTAGGACGGTGGTTTATATATCATTGGAAAGAGGAGAAAGAGAGCTTTAAAATGATATGCATCTTTCCATAGTTTCTGCACTGCTCGGAGTCCCTTTAAAGCACTTTAGGCCTCCAATTTGGCAATAAAATGTGATTTCTGCCCTTACACCCTGCTGTGCATCAAATCCGGATTTTTCCCTAGGACTGTTGGCGTGTATCCCACTCATCCATGCCCCCCTCCAGGTGTTAGACCTCTTGAAACATCTTTACCATCAATTTTGTGGCCACAATTAGTGTTTGTAGTTTTGAAAGTTCGCCTGCCCATTGAAGTCTATGGCGGTTCGAAAAGTTTTCATGTTCGCGTTTGAGGTTCGTGAAACCTAAAATCGGAGTTTCGAGACAACGCTAATCTCTAGTTATTGTGGGAAAAAGATGTCTTGTAAAGAACCGGCTCTGAGGGTTGTAACTTTGATGCTTTCTTTAGTAGTATAAAACTAATGTTAAGCCCACATTTTGTATAGCCATAATCGTCAGCACCTATTCCTGGACCGGAGCTACCATAGGAAAAAATGGGCAATTGCCCCAGGGCCACAGAGCCTGTAGGGGCCCCCAAGGTGTCCCTCCCCCTTTTAACTGTTTCTCCCCAGGGACTCTGCAGAGTCTTTGGCAGAGTAGTGTCTCATCTGTGCTGGCGGGCAGGTGAGACACTACAATGACATACAGTAGACACTGCAGAGGTCCTAGGGAGCACAGTTAAGTTGGGAAGTGATTGGTGGAGGGTCAGCTGCCAGCTTGGGGGCACATGAGGGAATTTTGGCTGCAACAAAGGGCCCCTAATGACACTTTTTGGTCCGAGGGTGTCTGATGAGGGGCCCCCAGGCTAATTTTGCCTGAGGGCCCAATTGTTACTTTAACCGGCCCTGACCTATTCAGTAAGGAGTTGGTGGATGAGACTCCCCAACACCGCTACTGCCTACTGAGCATGCTTTAGTGGCTGCCTCACAAGCGTTTTAAGTCCAACAGGAGAAAAGAAATATACAGGTATTGGAATTATTATTAATCCTGCAAAGAATGGCTAATCATATGCATATATATATAGCTTAAGCATAAATGTTAACATATTAAATATATTATTTCTAATCATTGCTTAAATATTTCCTTAAGGCATATTAGGGAGCTTTTGACCCCCTTCTCCCGGTAACTTCGGTAACCTTTGTGCCACCCAGTGCTGTTCCAAACAGGGGCATAACAATTGACCCTAGGGATGCAGCAGCAGGGGGCCCTCTGGGGAGGAGTTTCTTTTCCCTGTCCTGAGAGACTGACAACTATGGGCACGGAGAGAAAAAAACTTTCTACTCTCTGCACAATTGTTCTAATCACTGCATCGGCTCAGCCACTGAACGAATCATATGAAGTTTTGTAGAGAAAGATTTGTAGACAGTCCCTATGCAGTGTTTAGCAGGGTCTTGTGTACAGTGCTGCTCTACCCCCAGCCTCTCTACCCCTCCCCAAGTGCTGTGTACTGTATTGATGCTGAAGGAGTCTGCAGAGCCAGTTCTGCTCCATGAGAGATGGACAGAGTAAGTGTAATAAACTAAGGCCGGGAGCACACTCATCTGTCAGTTTTCTGTATGTGTTTTCTGCACACCACTTGTGTCTGTATGTGTGAAAATATGCATGGTCTATCACAGTAGTTAATGTAATTGATCGAGAAAATGCTCCCAGTGCTTCACTGCTGTCTGTTTTTATCAGGGCCGGCCTTAGGCTTCACAGCGCCCTGAGCATAACCAGATTTGGGTGCCGCCCCCCCCCCCCCCCCCCAATTCATCCTCTTTGCGTGTGAGCGCACCACACGCATACACTAATGGGGGGGGGGTGGAATCTGCTGCCTAAATACACTAAAAGGGGATCTGCGACTGCAAGACCAGTAGCCTATATACACTAAAGGGGGAATCTGCCTACATCTACAAGACTGGTAGCCTATATACACTAAGGGGGGGGGGGGATCTACCATAGGTAGCTGCCCCCAGTATAGGTTAGATAGGTAGCTGCCCCCAGTATAGATTAGATAGGTATCTGCCCCCAGTATAGGTTAGATAGGTAGCTGCCCCCAGTATAGATTAGATAGGTATCTGCCCCCAGTATAGGTTAGATAGGTAGCTTCCCCCAGTATAGATTAGATAGGTTGCTGCCCCCAGTATAGATTAGATAGGTTGCTGCCCCCAGTATAGATCAGATAGGTTGCAGCCCCCAGTATAGGTTAGATAGGTAGCTGCCCCCCAGTATAGATTAGATAGGTAGCTGCCCCCCAGTATAGGTTAGATAGGTAGCTGCCCCCAGTATAGATTAGATAGGTAGCTGCCCCCAGTATAGATTAGATAGGTAGCTGCCCCCAGTATAGGTTAGATAGGTAGCTGCCCCCAGTATAGATTAGATAGGTAGCTGCCCCCCAGTATAGATTAGATAGGTAGGTGCCCCCAGTATTGGCTAGATAGGTAGCTGCCCCCAGTATAGATTAGATAGGTAGCTGCCCCCCAGTATAGGTTAGATAGGTAGGTGCCCCCAGTATTGGCTAGATAGGTAGCTGCCCCCAGTATAGATTAGATAGGTAGGTGCCCCTCCACCTCATAGTGGAGGGGGAGCCGCGGGGAGGGCAGCCCGACCTCTCCCTCCCTTCCTCTCCGGGCCGCCCTCCGTGCTCCCCCCTCTGATGCAGACTGCAGAGAGAACAACTCACCTCCCTCCCTGGTTCCGATCGCTGGCGCCTCTCACTTGCCACTGGTCTCCTCTTCTACATTGTCACTGATGCACACTAAACTTCCTGTTAGCAGGAAGTTTAGTGTGCATCAGTGACAATGTAGAAGAGGAGACCAGCGGCAAGTGAGAGGCGCTGGCGATCGGAACCAGGGAGGTGAGTTGTTCTCTTTGCAGTCTGCATCGGAGGGGGGAGCATGGAGGGTGGCCCGGAGAGGAAGGGAGGGAGAGGTTGGGCTGCCCTCCCCGCGGCTCCCCCTCTATCACGGGCATGTTTGCCATTTTTGCCCCCCATCACCCCCAGCAGCGGCACCAGGGGGTGGAGCGAGATGGACCCAGCCGGGGCCGCAGCATCCGCATTAAAACACAGGCGGCAGGAGTGCCCCATGGAAGCCGGCGCCCTGAGCGATCGCACCGGTCGCTCAGGTCAAAGGTTGGCCCTGGTTTTTATCTGCATGGGGAAAACACATTCAAGTGTGCACTAGCCAATTGAATAGCATTGGCTCTCAGTTTATCTGTGCAGAAAATGATGGGGGGGGGGGGGAGGCAACCTCATCCAAAGTTTTGCAAGGGGGCCCAGTCAATTCTAGTTATGCCCCTGGTTCCAAAGACAAGCTCATATTGTATACATCATTTCACTGTTAGTGATGTGATCAGCAGTGAATTTTTCTTTAACTTTTTTTTAAGCTATAGACTTTCTTTAAACTGAAGCGAACACATTTTGCCCATTTTACCTTATAATTTGCTTCAGTGCTCTTATGACAAGTAAACCACTGTGTCCCCGCCGCAAAACGAGGGCTGCAGAGCCCCCAAATCCCCGGGGGACAATCCAGCCAGCATTTCCTGGAAGGGGCAGAGCTTTCAGCTTCAGCTCTTCCCCTCCTGATGTCAATCGTGGCAGATCGCCGCCTCTCCCCGCCCCTCTCACTCTTCCTTTACAGAGAGGGGCGGGGAGAGGCAGCGATCCGTGCGGCGATTGACGGCAGGAGAGGCGGAGCTGCAGCTCATAGCTCTGCCTCTCAGAGCAGCAAAATCCACGACCAAGTTGGTCCTGGATATTTGCAGAGGGATTTGGGGGATCTGCAGCCCCCGTTTTGCGGCGGGGACACAGCGGTTTACTTGTCATATGAGCACTGAAACAAATTATAAGGTAAAATGGGCAAAATTAGTTTGATTCAGTGTCACTTTAAGTAAATGTATTCTTTATGTAGCATGTGGTAAATAATAAGAAAAAAAGTTACTCATGCCACTCATGTCCTTTGAAGCTAATTAGAGATCAGCATACTTTGTACACTCGAGGGATAGATACAGAAGTGTCTCTGTGTCCCTCAGGGATTTCCTCTCTCCTCTTGTCCCTCTATAAATTGCCACAACATTTAGGAAACTGAGCATTATGCCTTAAGATTTCATATCTACAACTCTAATTCAAATTACCCTCATACCTTCAAGAGAAACACACTGTAAGTAGAATTTAGACACACAAGGGAAGAGAACATGTTTTATCTACTTGGTTCTGCTTGCACATGTATTATTTTTTCACACATTGCTTTATCTTTTGTCCCAGACTGTTTAAGTAGTTTAGTGTTTTATTAAGATGTCCACCAACATATGTGGGAAACCAATTTTTTTTCCCAACCTATTTTTTCTCCCACATTGAAGGAGTACTTACTGGATTAAGAACTAAATAAAATAAGTCTGCAGAATCAGAGCCCTGTGGCCGTGGCTGCCCATTTAATTTGCTTAACTCTGTGGGCCTAATTCAATTTACATTTTTCTCTTAAAGCGGTATAAAACACTGGCATAATATCCAATAAAAACATGTTTTCTTCTTTTTATATGTCATACGGTTATCATATTTGCTTTTGTGCATAAGTATTATTATTCATTTAAAAATGAGTTAAGTTCCCAACGTATACTTTTTTTGCTCTGAGAGCTGACTTTGTATTTTAGTCATAACTGCTTTATTCATCTTGCAATGTAAGCAGACATGCTTTCTGAGTGTCTGACTGTGTTCAGGAGTGTCTGCAGTGTCAGAGAAATGTTTACTTAATTGTATCAAGTGAGGAATGTAAACACAAGATAACATTATCTCCAGTTCAGATGCGTCCAGCATTCCCGACAGAGAGCTTCTAAGTCCTGTGTTTAACCCTTTGAATTCGGTTCTAGTAAAAAAAAATGGTGGTAGTATATAATATGCTGTTAATAATCTTTTAGAGCAAAGAAGAAATGGTGTGTTTCATTCTGCTTTAAAGGGAACCAGAGACGAAGCACCCTTGTGTATTTTACCATGTATATCAGTAAGACCATTAGAGAAAACACTTACCATGCTCTCTGTTTCATCCTCACTGCTAAAAGTGTCTGTTATCAGCAGTCATAAGAATCCCAGACTGAGCATTCAATCTGGCTTTGCTGGGAATGATTATTGCTGAGTCATTATAGCAGAGCCACAAGGGGGCAGGCTTGGGCTTGAAAAGACACCAGAGAAGACAGACTCAGCTATAATCTTTCCATAGCAAACCTAGACTGAGCAGCCTGAGTGCTCAGTCGGGGATTCTTATCAGAGGTGATTACAGTCAGATTAAACAGAGAACAATTAAACAAAGAGGAGATTAGGTGTTTACTGTCATGTTCCCGCTGATTTATAAGGTAAAATAAATGAGGGTACTTCATCTCTGGTTCTCTCTAAGTTTTCTCCTGGGTGATATATCTCATATCTTATCATTAAAATGCCTTTTACACCACCGGCAAGCAATAAAATACTCTAAAGTATAGTGCTTTTTTACTTTAATTTTTAACTTTTTTTCAATTGCAGAATTCTAAAAACTGATATTAAACAGAAGATGAAAAGTATCTCCTAGGAGAAATTTTAAGAGAAAAAAAATGAATTGGATCAGGCCCTGTGTATCACAACTTTGGTTTTTACAGAGCTGATTTGCTAATGGAACAGATATTATGACTGGTTGCTGAGGGCTACAATCCTTAATACCAAGATTCATATTTTTTTTTTCAGCAAAATGATTGTTTCTCCTTTTCCATGTGTGACATCCCTCCTCCCATTTCATGCATCTCTCCCTCAACATTTATGTACAGCAGCCCCTCTCGTTTATGTAAAGATCCTTTGAGAAACAGCACGTGCCCTCCATGTACCCATCTGCAGCCTTCCCTTTCTATTTGCAGCCTTGCCTTTCATGTGGTGAAACCTCTTCCAATACAGTGCAAACCTTATACAGGAGCCACCCAAGGCCAGGGCCTATGTTGTCTTCTCAGAAATCTAGTCACCATGCATAAAAGTGGATATTTTTTTAAAATCTCTTTCATAAGAATAGCTATACTAGGAGAAATAAGGATCATTGTGCAATAATCCTGTCACCAGTATTACATGATAAGAGATGGAGAAGATCTTCTCCTTAATGCTCTTCTTGCTTTTTGAAACTCAATAAGGACAAAACTAAAATCCTATTTATTTCCACTAGCATTACTTCTATTAATTGACATAACAATAAAATGTGACAACTCTCAAATAAACCCTGTCCCCAGGCCCACTGGCTAATAACTATGTAAATACATGACTAGATAACTGGTCATGTATTTACAAATGATTGTTCATAAACCAAAACAAAACAGTATAATGTGCTTCCTCTGTCGCAGTATACAACATACTAAGCGTTTAAACATGTCCATGTCATGTGTAGCGTTTTGCTATATTTGTTAAAGTTATGAGTTTTAACCACTTCCGGATACCGGGTGGTTTTGCTGATCGGTGCTGCGTGGGCTCTCCAGCCCGCAGCATCGATCAGCTAGCAGCCAGGCCGATCAGACTTCTCCCCTTTTTTCCCCACTAGGAGGATGTCCTGCTGGGGGGGTCTGATCGCCGCCGGCTGCTTGCGCTTGCGGGGGGGGGGGCTCTCTTCAAAGCCCCCCTCCGCAGCGCTTCCTGGCCGCCTTCCCCTTCCCTCCCTCTACCTCCCCCTGTAAGCGGCGCAGGACGGAATTCCGTCCTGCGCCGGATAGGATAGGCTTCAGCCTATCAGGTGCCGGCGGTCCCCGGCCAATCAGAGGCCGGGGATCGCCGATCTCAGCCACGGCGCTGCTGCGCAGCAGCGCCATATACATGTAAACACCGGGGAAGATCTTCCCCGTGTGTTTACATTTACCCTGCGAGCCACGATCGGAGGCTCGCAGGGTGTTCACGGAGACACCCTCTGTGAACTGACATGGAACGGCCGCTCATACGAGCGGCCGTTTCCATGCAATCCACTTCAGGATTCAGGGGCGTAGTTAAGCGTACGCCGAATCCTGAAGTGGTTAAATACCATTAGATGACCTGTCTTTTGCATGCTCCAATGACTGCCCAACAGAACAAATTTTGGCATTTGCCCCTTAAAAGGCCCCCTTCCAAACAGCCCTACCCAGCCTCAAAAATGTACATTTGGATGTGGGCTGGATATACATACTTACACTACTATAATTTAATATAAAACTCACTCCCCTTAAAGCGGAATATAACCCTGCATTTCAACTTTGCTCTAAAACATTATTTACAGCGTATTATATGCAAAAAGCATTTTTTTTTACTAGACCAGCATTGGAAGGGTTAAACACAGAGGTTTTAAGTTCCGTGCAGACGTTCAGATAGTTACATTCTGTTTAGTTATATGTATATATTTAGAAATGTTACATACTCTTTGGCTGTCCTCCAACTCCTTCTCAGTGAGAGAGATGAGTCAGAATAAACACTTAGAAACATTTGTGTAAACAAAAAGTATCTAACTCAAGTTCGGATGCGTCTGCAAAAATCTCCAGGGACTTTAAAGCCCTGTGTAACCCTTCCAATGCTGGTCTAGTAAAAAAAAAAAATGCTGTTGCATATAATATACTGTAAATAATGTTTTAGAGCAAAGTTGAAATGCAGGGTTATATTCCGCTTTAAGGAGGAGAAAATGTCTTCATCTATAGGGGGGTCCCTTGTAGCTGTATTGTTCCAAGGTATCTTAAGATGATTTGCTTAATTCTTATTTCCCTTGATGACACAGTGACATATTACCCATATAATATTTAATCTATTCAATTATTTTGTATTTATGACATTTTCAACTGCACTTTATAGAAAATGTAACCTTGTGCAACTGACCCTAAGAGGGATCAGTCTAATCCTTACTATTGTCATATTTCCATGACAGTCTAATTCTACTTTTTGAAGGGAAGAGGAACTATATATGACTTCATCAATTAAATAATATAGTTCTTACAATAATGATTTATAAAACATTTAGACAATGTTTGTCCCTTGTAAAATTGTATCTCACTCTGAATTACATTTTTATATTTAGCAGCAATGGCAGCATCTTTTTCTGCTGCCAAGGTGGACCATTGGAAGCATTCACTATATCTGTCATTTCTACCTTTGGAACTCATTAAATTATTATTTTAGACTTGCCATTCTAAGCTCTGGTTACCTCTTTTGATACTAAACACCTACTTCCTACCGCCTCTTCCAGTTACCCTTGTCTAGTTTGTTGCCCTAACTCTCATTGTTGTTTTTCAGACAACTACTACTTCAGCTAGGAATGCCAGATATGGTATATCTATGGACACGGTCATGTTCCTCCCAAATTCTTCTACAAGCTCCATGGAAACAGCAGCATTGAGGCAGTATTTAATTTTTAGCAAATTTATCATTTCTAAAAGTCTAAATACGTTTGCCAGCTAAAACATACTTTTGAATTAGATGTTTTTGTTACCAATATTGATTGTATACATTACCATTCCTACAGAATACAATGTGAAATTAACATAAACTCCTAAGGACCACTGTTCTTGTGAACGGATTCCTAAAATAAACCTTATTAACAGTCATAACGTGTATGCAGCTGAAAGGGAGATACAGAACAGAAATATGATAATTTTCCTGCTTCATAAGATTGGATTTACTTCCATCTTACACATAATTTATCTTATGGTTCAAAGCCATTTCCAGTGTTTTTGAGTATTCTCCCCACCTACAAAGTATGTGTGAGGCCAATCAGACACAAGTAATACAGATTTGTTTACTTGGGTTCCGAGGTTTATACAAATTTAGCCTTGTATTTTTTGTTGGGTTTCTTTTATCTTATATTTTGGTACTTAGTGGTAACTTTCTTATTATCATCTTGGTGACCACTACAGATCATCTTAAAATCCCGATGTTCATTTTTTTGAAGCACTTAGCTACCACCGATGTCCTTCTGACCACTACTGTAGTGCCTTTGATGCTTCACATTGTATTGGTTGATGAAGGAACCCTATCTTTTGTGAGTTGCATTGTCCAGCTGTCTTGTCTTGGGGTTTTTGGGTGTGTTCAAATTTTTCTCATTGCTGCTATGTCCTATGATCGGTATTTGGCCATTTGTATACCACTGCGCTATGCCTCTCTTATGAACATTCATGATTGCCTCCGACTGGTTATTGGATCATGGGTCTTAGGTATCCTGTTAATATCAAGTGAAGTAATTGTGGTGTGCCAATTTTACTTTTGTGGTCTTAATTGTATTGACCATTTCTTTTGTGATATTGGGCCAGTTGTGGAGCTGTCTACATCAGATAAATTTTATTTTATGCTTCAAGACACTATAAGTTCTGTATTTACGATTGCTTGTCCATTTGCATTCATAGTCATAACCTATGCCTGTATCTCTTTTGCCATCATGAAGATATCTTCTGCTAAAGGGCGAAGAAAGGCCTTCTCCACTTGTAGCTGCCACCTGACCACAGTTTGCACTTATTATGGGACTTTAATTACTGTTTATATAGTTCCAACTGACTACAGCTCTGTCAACATAAATAAATACAGGTCTTTGTTGTGCATTGTGGTGACACCAATAATGAACCCCATCATCTACAGCCTAAGGAATAAAGAAATCAAGAGGACTTTGCTTAGACTGTTCAGGCAATCTAGATAAGTAATAAATACAGTATATTTAACCAATTTGTAGTCAATGTAACATACTTTTATAAATTAGGTGAGTTTTTTTTTCCTAATATCTCTGGATTTTTTTTTTTAGTTAAATTAGAGATGGCCAAGCTGTGTGCTTCAAAAAAGTGGTCCATCCTCATCTCATTTGCTAATGTTGTTCCCTATGTGCAATGTTGTAAGCACAGAAGTATTCTATATCCTTGCAGTTACTCTACAGACACCACACAGACATCAAACAAACGACAGCGCTCATAGGCTGCAACTGAATTGTAGACCAACAGAGGCATGCAGAGCTCCACAGCGGCTAAATACATGCCTTAAATGCAAATCAGATGCAAATCATGTACTAGTCCTAATCTATAATTTGAATACAAATTGAAGCACATGGATGCAGCTAGCCATAAGTATACTTATATGAGTTTTGTACAGCACAGACATTGGTAGTGCTCCCAAACAGATGCTGCACCCGAATTGACTACCTGCAATACATGTGCAGAGCTCCACAATGCGGACTAAAATACACAACTTGCATTCAAAACAGGTACAGCAAAGGAGGAGGTTAGCTTCAGTATAAATAATATGTGCACAAATTATTCCCGTAAGGACCCGTCATCGCCGTGGGGAAGTCTAGTAGGGAATAATTTGCATCTGATTTGCATTCAAGGCATGTATTTAGCCCCTGTGGAGCTCTGGATGCCTCTGTTGGTCTACAATTCAGTTGCAGCTTATAAGCGCTGTCATTTGTTTGATGTCTGTTTGAAGAAATGTGTATACCATTTTATGATTAGCAGCACTTGAAAACAAAATCATGTTTTTATTGTTAGACTAATGGTAGGTCTTCCCAAATCCCTGTGAGGACCCATCATCACCGTGGGGAAGTCTAGTAGGGAATCATTTGTGCACGTATTATTTATACTGAAGCTAACCTCCTCCTTTGCTGTACCTGTTTTGAATGCAAGTTGTATATTTTAGTCCACATTGTGGAGCTCTGCACATCTATTGCAGGTAGTCAATTCGGGTGCAGCCTCTCTTTGGAAGTGCTGCAAATGTCTCCTGCTGTATAACTCTCCAGACTCTGCCTTCCCTATACTCAAACACACATTTTCTGTATGACCCCAACTCTCTACTTATGCAGGGGCAGATGTATAGAAAGATCATTGCATTCTGAGCAAAGTTGAAAAGTCAAGACAAATAGAGATCAGCCAGAATATTGCATAATCGTAATTTTGCATCATAATTGGCAATTACGATACAAAATCATAATGCAACATTTTAGGAAAAATCATAATTAATGTTGCATGAAAATATAATCAGCAACCGTAATTTTGCACTTTCATGTTATTTTTGCATACCTTTGTGCCAACTTTAAGGGTTGCTAGCTAAGCCCACATACATGTTATAATCACCAACATTGTTAGGTATGTTAAGGAGAATCATGGGAACAAGCCAAAAAATAATTTTTCGAAAATCAATTTTAAAAATGCAAAGGAAATATGGTTTTTAAACTCAGAAAAATAACAGTTTAAAAAAACATTTTTCCTTTGGAATTTGTTTAAAACTGATTGTTCTCAGAATGAATATGGAAGCTTCCATATTTATTTCCTTTTAAACAATACAGAGTGCCTGGCTGTCCTGTTGATCCTCAGCTTCTAATAATTCTGCCATAGGTCTCAACAAGCATGCCAACCAGATGTTTAGCTGAAGTTTGACCGCAGGATTATTTAAGTTGTGTGATTCAGACACTACTGATGCATAGCACATCAGCAGAATAGCCAGGCAACTGGTGTAGTTTAAAAGGAAATAAATATGGTGACCTCTATATACAACCCAGGTCTGTTGTCCTTTAAACTGTCAGTGATTTTAGGCATAAATAAATAAGCTAACACTGGCCTCAATTCACTAAGCTTATCTCCTGTCTTTAATACGGTTTCTAGAGTTATCACCATGGTGATGAGGCATGTAGTACTCAGGAAACATTTTACCTCAGGCAAGCCTAAAGTTAACTCTTCTGTCTTTAATTTAACTCTTCAATCCTTAAAATAACTCCAGAGTTAAAGACAGGCTGTTAATCAACTGTGTGTGAAAATAACTACAGAGGAGGTAACTTAACTACAGAGGAGGTAACTTAACTACAGAGGAGGTAAATTAACTACAGAAGAGGTAACGTAAGGAATGAAGAGATAAGATAACTCTCTCACTGTGTGGAGGTAAGTTTTCTCTTGCCTTATTATCTCCAGCATGATCTTAGTGAATTTAGGCCAATGAAAGGTGTGTGAAACAAAAACAACTCAAGAAGTTCTAAATTCCTATTGGCAGAGAAATGTTGGATTAGGTCATCTCGGTCATGCTGCACCTCAGCTGGGAGCTGCCAGAGACCAGGGACGGATCTAGACCAAGTTGCCCCAAGTTGCGCCTGGGGCAAGGTCAGGTTTTGGCGCCTAAACTGCCATTCCACATCCAAATTTTGCCGCCTTTTAAAGAATTCAACAAACTGCGCCTGGGGCAAGAGACCCGCTTGCCCCCCCCTAGATCCGTCCCTGCCAGAGACCATAATGTTAAATGATCTATAGCGGTGCAGGGTTTTTTTTCAAGTAGTCCCTGTAATTTGGGATGCAGCAGTAGCCGGACCCTGAATTACTGGTACATATCTCCCCCGAGTTTCTACAACTCAGAGGGGGAATAGTTTTTTGTAACATAACCCCTGAGTTTCAGTCTCGATTCACCCTGCACTCAACTGATCAGTGATTGGGACTTCACACCCTGACTATACCAGCTGCAAAAAAGGTCCCCTAATGCCGATTTTTGTTCCGGGGTATATGTTGGGGAGGGGGGGGGGGGGGGGGCAGGTTTATTTTGCCCTGGGGCCCCATTGTTGCTTAAACCGACCCTGACAACCAGGGCACCAAAACACTACTGAGGACAAGCATTTAATGCACTGTTCCGTCTTATCCAGATGATCCAGCCACCACTATCAGGGAGCATAATAGATATGCAGTCTGCCCATCATTTAACGATTAGGATCCACAATATCTCCAAAAGGATTGCTGAATCATGGTGTATGTGCACATTTAGAATAAGGCTATATCTACAACTCAGTGTTCATGTCTTTCTGAAGATTATAAAATTGAAAACTTCCTGTGATATGTAATATGGTAGGGAGATATCCAAGAGGGTGACCAAATCAGGGCCCTGTCAAAAAATATCAAACCTGTCGGTGCTGTCAGATTTCTACAAACTATTATAAGTGACAGCATCATAGAAGAGAAGTAATGTATGGCTCATTTTACTCTGGAAGAAACTTACTTCTTATTTGTAAGTGTTTACATGCATTTTAAAGGGACTCTGAGGAGTAAAAATAAATGAAATTGGTACTCACCTGGGGCTTTCTCCAGCCCACCGTAGGTCGGGAGGTCCCTCGGCATCCTCCTGGCTCTTCTCCCGGTCCCTGCCTCTGCCTCCATGAGCAGCAAAATCCATGACCAAGAAAATCATGGATTTTGCAGAGGGGATTTGGGGGTATAAACCCCTCGTTTTGCCGTGGGGTAGCGGCAGTGTAGCAGGGCTTGTGGTGCTTAAAATGGATACAAGTTACAAAAGAGAATTTAGCCTCGCTTCAGAGTCTATTTAAATGTACCAATTTTCCCGATAATGGTCCTTTAAGATGGAAATAGTCATGTAGATTTGCCTGATGGTTCATAAAAAATGCATCTTTTTATTTCTTTTAAAGTAACACAATTTTGAATTCCAGAAATATTGGTTGATTTTATTTTAATCTGGATCTCATCATTAGTATTATTACGTAGCCTATTTCACCACTAATGTTATCGGTATATTTGCAACTATAAATGTATCAGATTATTTTGTATGTTTACATTGCAGAATCTAGGTAGTTTGTAAATATAATATTTTCATTTCAATGAAACCAATACATTTGTACATAAACATATTTTATTTGTCTCAAGTGTATAGGCCAAGGGATTTGGCAGGGATTTGGCCTAGTCTCTGTGAGAGCATCTTAGTTCTTTTAGCTCTATAAATGTGTGGGAATAGAATGCTTTCTTGTTTTCAGTTCTGTTTAGGTCATTCAGATGTAACTGAGTCATTGCAGACAGACTATTACATATTATAAAGGCAATTCATTTTTACTTAACCACTTGCCGACCGCCTACTTCATATTGGCGGCGGCAAAGTGGCAGCCCCAGGACCACGTAATGCAGAATGGCATCGGGTCCTGCGGGAGGGGATTGAGGGCGATCGCGCGCGCGGACTGCGCGCGCATCGCCGGCATTACGCTCCGCCCACATGTGACGTCAACCCGCCGGCCAATCAGCAGCGCCGGCAGGTTGCAACTTTTTGAAATGGCCAATTGAAAGTGTATAATACGCTTTGTTAGGTAAACAAAGCGTATTATACACGCTGCCTCCTCCCTGGTGGTCACAGCGCTCGATCGACCACCAGAGAGGAAGGCAGCACTGTGAGTTGGAACCCACACACACTGATCCTGCCCCCCCTGCACACTAATCGCCCACAGCACCCATCAGACCCCCCCTGCCCACCCCCTGACAGCACTGTTTGCGCCCAATCACCCCCCTAATCACCTATCAATCACCCCCTGTCACTAACTGTCAACGCTATCTTTTTGATCAGGTCCTAAACTTCCCCCTGGGGGTGCCTGATCACCCCCCCACACCCTCAGATCCTCCCCAGACCCCCCCCCAGACCTCCCCCCCGTGTACTGTATACAGCTATTCTCTGTAATCACCTGTCAATCACCTGTCAATCACCCATCGATCACCCCCTGTCATCACCTGTCACTGCCACCCATCAGATTAGACCCTAACCTGCCCTTTGCGGGCATCTGATCACCCACCCACACGCTCAGATCGCCCACAGGCCCACCCTCATAACACCTACCAAGTGCATTGTTTACATCTTTTCTCTCCTCTAAACACCTACTGATCACCCATCAATCACCCATCAATCACCCCCTGTCACTACCTGTCACTGCTACCCATCAGATCAGTCCCTAATCTGCCCCTTTTGGGCACCCAATCACCCGCCCACCCCCTCAGATTGCCCTGAGACCCCCTCTGATCAACTTGCCAGTGCATTGCTTGCATATATTCTACCCTGTAATACCTTCTGATCACCTATCAATCACCCCGTCACCCCCTGTCACTGCTACCCATCAGATTAGACCCTAATCTGCCCCTTGCGGGCACCCAATCACCCACCCGAACCCTCAGATCGCCCACAGACCCCCCGCCAGTGCATTGCTTGCTTATTTTCTCCTCTGTAATTACCTACCGATCACCTATCAATCACCCCGTCACCACCTGTCACTGCAGGCTCCTGATCACCCTCCCCCCTGCCCTTATATCTCCCTCTGATCACTCCACCCTGCCCTAGATCACCCCCCTGCCATTGTGTATATCTAATCTCCTGTCTGTAACGCTTGATTGTGCTTTGATTGGCTCCAATTGTCTCAATTGCCCTGTGACTGACTTAGATTGTCCCGTGATTGGTTTTGATTGTCCTGTGATTGGCTTCGATTGTGCTGTGATTGGCTTAGATTGTCCCGTGATTGGCTTCGATTGTCCCGTGATTGGCTTTGATTGTCTCGTGATTGGCTTCGATTGTCCCGTGATTGGCTTCGATTGTCCTGTGATTGGCTTCGATTGTGCTGTGATTGGCTTCGATTGTCCCGTGATTGGCTTCGATTGTCCCGTGATTGGTTTTCAATTGTATTGTGATTGGCTTCGATTGCCCCGCGATCGTCTTTGATTGCGCTGACTGGCTGTGATTGCCCTCTAATCACTCTTATTGGCTCTAATTGTGTTGTAATTGCCTTGATTGCCCTCTGATTGTCTGTTATTGTTTCTGATTGCCCCCATTGCTGTCTGATTGCCCCCTGATACCCCCCCCCCCCCGTCACTATCCTAGTGATCTAAAAATAGTGTTTTTAGTATCACTAGTGTTAACAGTTAGGCCAGTTAGCTAGGCCCCTGTGTTAGTGTCAGTTAGCGCTCAGCCCACCGCACCACAGTCACTAATTAGTCGCTGATTAGTGTCATCACTGTCGCTAATCAGCATTGGTACTATATAGTATCTGTAAGTGATCATTACTGATCGCACACAGATCTATATTGGGGTCATTAGGATCCACTAAAAACGCAGTGTTTGCCGATCAGGCCTGATCGTTCGCCTGCACTTGCGTTCAGCCCGCCCCACCGCAGTGACAGAATTTTTTTTCTGATCACTGCAAAAAACACTGTACAATAGCTGTGGCACTGTAAAGATCAGTTTTGATTTTTTTTTTTCCAAAACTCAGTGACCACAGCTTTCTGCTCCGCAAGTACTCCCTTTTGCTAGGTAGGTGCTCTTTTTCCTGGGTAGTCTCAAAGGAATACCCCCTAAATTTAGCAGCCCACCATGGCAAGAAAGGGGTATTCCGATGATGAGGTTCTCAGGTACATGGCCCAGTCGGATGAGGACGATTGGGACATCTAATCCGACGAATCTTCTGGGTCAGAGTACGAACCTGTGGACAGCAGTGGCTCGCTGACCGATAGCGATAACGAGGTTGAGGTCCCGGCTAGAGCCAGGCGTACCACACCCCATGTCACTGGACCGCAGGTGGCGCAGGATCTGCCTCAAGGGCAGCAGAGTGGTGCTAGCGCTGGTCTGAGGTTTCATGGTGAGGCATACACCAGCAGCGCAGCATCTCCTGGACCTGGCACCAGTACTTCCGCAGACCCTGGTGAAGTGGTGAGCACCAGAAGGGAAGTTGAAACTGGTTCGGTGGCACGTGCATTAAGACCCGAGTCACAGCCACCAAGAAAACGGGCCCGTACTACCCATAGTCTTCCAGAGGTGCTGGCAAATCTCAATTGGCAATCCCCTGGTTCTGCCGCACCCGTACTGCCCCCTTTCACCGCCCAGTCTGGAGTCCAGGTGGAGACAGATAATCTAGTAACGGCCCTAGACTTTTTTCATCTGTTCTTCACCGAGGATCTCTACGACTTAATTGTGGCTGAGACCAACCGTTATGCCACACGATACATCACCGACAACCCGGATAAGTACTATTCCCAGGCTTACCGGTGGAAACCACTCCAAGTTTCCGAACTTAAAACTTTTTTGGGCCTTCTCCTTAACATGGGTCTAGTCAAATTGAATGTATTGCGGTCTTATTGGTCTACGCGCCCAATATATCACCTGCCCATGTTCTCTGCTGTCATGTCCAGGACACGGTTTGAGATGATCCTGCGCTTCCTGCACTTCAATGACAACACAACCTGTCATCGGAGTGACCACCCTGCTTATGACCGGCTCCACAAAATTCGGCCCCTCATAGACCACATGTCATCAAAATTTGCAGATGCTTATACCCCTGAACAGCACATTTGTGTAGACGAGTCCCTCATACATTTTACCGGGTGCCTTGGCATCAAACAGTACATCCCAAGCAAGCGCGCCCGGTATGGGGTGAAACTGTATAAGCTCTGTGAAAGGGCCACAGGCTATACTTATGGTTTTAGGGTCTATGAGGGAAAAGACTCAAAATTGGAGCCGGTCGGATGCCCTGACTA
This sequence comes from Hyperolius riggenbachi, assembly GCF_040937935.1. NCBI lineage: Eukaryota > Metazoa > Chordata > Amphibia > Anura > Hyperoliidae > Hyperolius > Hyperolius riggenbachi. The sequence continues at coordinate 25,579,765 of NC_090648.1, forward strand.
CCTGGGGAGCAGTGGCAAGATTGTGTGGGACTTGGTGTCACCTTTGTTCCAGGAGGGGTACCATCTTTATGTGGACAACTTCTACACAAGTGTGGCCCTCTATCAGCATTTAAAGATAGAAGGGATCCGCTGCTGTGGCACCGTGCGGCCTAGTCGCCAGGGCTTCCCCCAACGGCTCGTTAGTACCCGGCTTGCATGGGGGGAGAGGGCTGCCTTGTGTACAGATGACCTGCTCGCGGTGAAATGGAGGGACAAGAGGGACGTTTACCTTCTGTCCACCATTCACACAGACACGACAGTCCAAATTCAACGGGCAACTGAGGTCACTGAAAAACCCCTCGCCGTCCACGAATATAATGCTTACATGGGAGGGGTGGACTTCAATGACCAGATGTTAGGGCCCTATTTAGTTTCCCGCAAAACCAGACGCTGGTATAAAAAAGTGTCTGTTTATCTAATTCAATTGGGTATTTACAACAGCTTTGTTCTCTACAGTAAGGCTGGGAGAACTGGAGCGTTCCTTAAATTCCAGGAAGACATCGTAATGGAACTCCTGTATCCAGGAGGTGCCGTGGCCCAACCCCAAAATGCAGTTAGCCGGCTGCATGAAAGGCACTACGCCTTTCCCATTCCGAGTGGCCCAAATCAACGCACCCCAAGAAAACGTTGTCGTGTCTGCAGCAGGGCTGGAACAAGGCGTGACACCTCTGTTTACAGTCCCATGTGTCCTGACCAGCCTGGTCTATGCCTAGGGGAGTGTTTCCAGAGGTATCATGAGCAAATACACTTTTAGAGAGTAGGGAACTCCAAACATAGCAGTAGGCACACAAGGGTCTCTGTGCTATTTCACACTGGCGTGATTGCCTAGCGAAAGTCACACTTTGCGGTCCCCCCCCTACGCCGGAAGTGCTTGACTTAACGCTAGTGCATGCCTACGTTACTGGGTGGCTTCTGTGGCAATTTGGGTCGGCCCGGAAGTCATGTTAGTCTTTGGCGACGCAGTTACTTACTAGGCCGAATGCGATTACTGTCGAATGCTACTCTAGCGGTATTCTCTGAAGGTCTGTTTGGGGCAATGCGGTGCGCACGACCCACCGGATACGCCAATATGCAGTGTGAACCCAGACATCAGGTTTTCAGAGACCCTAATACACAGTGCTGCCAGAAACCTCTCCTTTCACTTGGGACAAAGTGCATAATGTACTTCGCCACATCTCTGTGCGATTTGCACTTTGCATATTGTCCCATGGGGGACGAGAGGTTTGTCCTCAGAAAGGTAAGAAAAAAAAAAACAAATAAAAAAAACAGGTAAGCAAAAAAGTTAATGTTTGGTTCCCAATGTTAATGTTTGGGTTAAAAATGTTCATTAAAGTTTATAAAAGTTGATGTTAATGAAGTTATTGCTTTGCTGCTTGCTTGTTTTTTTTGTGTGTGTTTTTCTCTCTTTTTTCCATCCTTTACCCTTCCAGGTGGACCGACCGACCGACCAACCAGCTGCAGCACTGATGGTGCATCCTGACAGAAGCATTGTGTGTCTGTCAGATTACACACAAGTCGGTGCATGCAGCGCTGCAGGACGAGATTTCTCCTCTGCAGTAAAAAAGATACGTTTGCCAAGGCATATGAGCTGAGGGGTGGTGTTGGAGCTCCTATGCTTTGGCAAGCACTTTGTATCAAAAAGAACTCTGGCAATGATTTGTTCATCCACATCGATCGGTGTGAATGGATAAATCGGCTTTGCCAGGGCATACGAGCTGAGTGGGTGGACGTTTTTGGGTGGCAGCTCCTATGTCCTGGCAGACGCCTTCCCCTCTTTTTTTTCACATTTTTTTGGCAGATATTTTTTCATCCACATTGATTGATTGATTGATTGACTGTCATTTTTCCTTTCAGCCCAGAGTGCATTACCCGTATGCCCAAAATAAGGAGTATAGCAGAAACTCCTAATACTGGCCATACATGTAATGATTGCAGAGACCCTAAAATGCCAGGACAGACCCCACGAATGATGCCATTTTTGAAAGAGGACACCCCAAAGTATTCCGTGAGGTGCATGGTGAGTTCATAGAATATTTTATTTTTTGTCACAAGTTAGCAGAAATTGTTGTATGTTTTTTTCACAAAATGTCATTTTCCGCTCACTTATGACAAAAATTTTTTTTTTCTATGAACTCACCATGCCCCTCATGGAATACCTTGGGGTGTCTTCTTTCCAAAATGGGGTCATTTGTGGGGTTTGTTCACGGTCCTGGCATGTGGGGTGGTTGCTAAATTGTGAGCACCCCTGTAAAGCCTAAAGGTGCTCATTGGACTTTGGGCCCCTTTGCGCAACTAGGCTGCTAAAAAAGTGTCACACATGAGGTATCGCTGTACTCAGGAGAAGTAGTATAATGTGTTTTGGGGTGTATTTTTACACATACCTATGCTGGGTGGGAGAAATAGCTCTGTAAGTGGACAATTATGTGTAAAAAAATCAAAAAATTCTGATTTACAGAGATATTTCTCCCACCCAGCATGGGTATGTGTAAAAATACACCGCAAAACAAATTATACTACTTCTCCTGAGTACGGGGATACCTCATATGTGGCACTTTTTTGCACCCTAACTGCGCTAAGGGGCCCAAAGTCCAATGAGTACCTTTAAGATTTCACAGGTCATTTTGCGACATTTGGTTTCAAGACTACTCCTCACGGTTTAGGGCCCCTAAAATCCCAGGGCAGTATAGGAACCCCACAAGTGACCCCATTTTAGAAAGAAGACACCCCAAGGTATTTAGTTAGGAGTATGGTGAGTTCATAGAAGATTTTATTTTTTTGTCACAAGTTAGCGGAAATTGATTTTAATTGTTTTTTTCCACAAAGTGTCATTTTCCGCTAACTTGTGACAAAAAATAAAATCTTCTATGAACTCACAATACTCCTAACTGAATACCTTGGGGTGTCTTCTTTCTAAAATGGGGTCACTTGTGGGGTTCCTATACTGCCCTGGGATTTTAGGGGCCCTAAACCGTGAGGAGTAGTCTTGAAACCAAATGTCGTAAAATGACCTGTGAAATCCTAAAGGTACTCATTGGACTTTGGGCCCCTTAGCGCAGTTGGGGTGCAAAAAAGTGCCACACATGTGGTATCGCCGTACTCAGGAGAAGTAGTATGATGTGTTTCGGGGTGTATTTTTACACATACCCATGCTGAGTGGGAGAAATATCTCTGTAAATGGACAATTGTGTGTAAAAAAAAAATCAAAAAATTGTGATTTACAGAGATATTTCTCCCACCCAGCATGGGTATGTGTAAAAATACACCCCGAAACACATTATACTACTTCTCCTGAGTACGGCGATACCACATGTGTGGCACTTTTTTGCAGCCTAACTGCGCTAAGGGGCCCTAAGTGCAATGAGCACCTTTAGGCTTTACAGGGGTGCTTACAATTTAGCACCCCCCAAAATGCCAGGACAGTAAACACACCCCATAAATTACCCCATTTTGGAAAGTAGACACTTCAAGGTATTCAGAGAGGAGCATAGTGAGTCCGTGGCAGATTTCATTTTTTTTTTGTCGCAAGTTAGAAGAAATGGAAATTTTTTTTTCCCTTTTTTTTGTCACAAAATGTCATTTTCCGCTAACTTGTGACAAAAAATAAAATCTTCTATGAACTCACCATGCCTCTCAGTGAATACTTTGGGATGTCTTCTTTCCAAAATGGGGTCATTTGGGGGATATTTATACTATCCTGGAATTTTAGCACCTCATGAAACATGACAGGTGCATAGAAAAGTCGGAGATGCTTCAAAATGGGAAAATTCACTTTTTGCACCATAGTTTGTAAACGCTATAACTTTTACCCAAACCGATAAATATACACTGAATGGTTTTTTTTTAATCAAAAACATGTTTGTCCACATTTTTCGTGCTGCATGTATACAGAAATTTTACTTTATTTGAAAAATGTCAGCACAGAAAGTTAAAAAAATCATTTTTTTGCCAAAATTCATGTCTTTTTTGATGAATATAATAAAAAGTAAAAATCGCAGGAGCAATCAAATAGCACCAAAAGAAAGCTATATTAGAGAGAAGAAAAGGAGGTAAAATTCATTTAGGTGGTAGGTTGTATGACCGAGCAATAAACCGTGAAAGCTGCAGTGGTCTGAATGGAAAAAAAGGCTCTGGTCCTTAAAGGAGTACTATCGATTGAAACGACTTTTTTTTTTTAATACTCTATATTAGTGTACACATTACCACTAGTGCTAGGGGCACTTTATTTATTCACCCAGGTCTCTCTCTCACTATCCCTGCTTAAAAATTCATTTCTCACACAGCTCATAGTAGTTTGGGTCACCCTGAGCTGCTTGGTTACTCTGTCACACAGCTCACAAATATATATTTACTGTGTCACTCACAGCATGCAGCAGACATGAGGAGAAATAGGCTGATCTGAGGTGGTAACAGGTAACTAAATGAGCTGGAATATTGCTGGAATATAACTAGCTATACCAGGAGTCTGTGTTTACACTCAGACTGGCTGTCTGCTTGAGGCATTCACTCCAGGCTGCATCCACTTTACAAGCTGCTGAGAGGGGCAGACCACTGTCTACAATTAGCATTATTAGTATCTTTATCAGTAAAGAGAAGCAAAGATAATAAACACACATTGCTAGAATCTTTAACCCCTTACCACCATATCAACAACAAGATTCTTTCAGCAAGGTGATGATTAAACTATAAACTGAGGAGTTGATAGCAACTCCCCTGTGCAAAGACATGGTCTAGCCCTCTGGGAGCAGTCAGTATTGGATACATTTTGTATCCAACACTGACGCCAAAACTGACGGAGGATTTTACAGCTGAGAGGAACAGCTGTGTGAGGAATCAAATTGCTCTTAGTACTTGCCCTAATGTGTGCTACAACATACAGCATTTAAAAATAAATGCATACATCGATAGTATTCCTTTAAGGGGTTTTATGACTGCAGTCCTTAAGTGGTTAAGCTGTAAATATAAAATTCAGTTTATTAAAATCTATTTTATCAATTGAAATATTTATTCCTTCCATTTCTTAACATATTTACATTTAAACAAGCAAATAATGATTTGAATGTTCCTCTTTGAAAGGGTTTTCATAGAATAAAAAAATAACTATACACATATAGTCTTTATTTTTCTTTTTGCTGCTTACATTTAAATAATAAGACTTTGTTGCATATATATAAGTGCAATGTTTTAGTTTTGTTTAAATTATTATTTGTGAGAATCTGCTCAGCTGCCTGTGTAGACAGGCAGCTTTTTGACTACTGTTCAGGTCTGCATTCTGCAGGTCTCTTTAAGAGAGACTTTTTGTCAGTATTGCAGCTTGCTGCTGAGGAATTTGCATACATTCGTTATGCAAATCCTCTACCTGCCTCCTGTGATGACTGGCAGTATAAAGGTTGGGATTACCCACAGTCCTTGGCTGGTCATTCCTTCAGGGTTTGTAGTAAACACTCCTAGAGAATGTCAGCCATGCTACTTCTTGTTGAAGTTATCTTAGAGTAATTCCTGGAAAACTGCACTAGGCAGGTTTCCTTAGTGCAGTTAGGATTGCGTATCTGTTTGTTTGTTCTGTTGCATTGTTCTGACTCCTGTCCCAGCGGTGGTCGACAGGAGATGGTTCTGATCTCTGTTCTTGGAGTATAGCTGGTTCAGCGGTTGCTACCAGCTATCTCTTCTGATATGTCTCACTTGGATCGCGCTGGCATCTTGCGCTAGCGCTGTGGATCCTTCTGTTCTGTCTCCTTGGATCACGCTAGCCCCTTTCCACTAGTGCTGTGGATCCTTCTGTTCTGCTACTCTGTACCTGGATCGCGCTGGCATCTTGCGCTAGCGCTGTGGATCCTTCTGTTCTGTTTCCTTGGATCGCGCTAGCCACTTTCCGCTAGTGCTGTGGATCCTTCTGTTCTGCTACTCTGTACCTGGATCGCGCTAGTCACTTTTGCTAGTGCTGTGGATCCTTCTGTTCTGCTACTCTGTCTACCTGGATCGCACTCGCCTTGCACCAGTGCTGTGGATCCTTCTGTTCTGTCTATCTGGATCGCACTCGCCTTGCGCTAGTGCTGTGGATCCTTCTGATCTGTCTAGTTCCTGTTTCACGTTTGTCTGTCTTGTCTGATACGAACGCTTGCTGTAGGCTCGGTGAGGTAACCGTTAAGCAAGCGCTCGCGTTCTCTGTTTCGTGTTTGTCTGTCTTTGGTTAGTTAGGCGTGCTTGTCTCTGTTGTGCGTAACACGCGGAGACCGTGCACGAACGCGTGCACTGTTGCGAATGAGTGCGGTGTTCGCGTTCAGCTAGCGTTTTTTATTTTCCTTGTCTTTCTCTTTGAATGATTTGCTGTGCCTTTGCTACCCTGGTGCTCTGTCCTGCTCAGTCTTGTGTCGCTATTGGCAATCGCCATTCTTGCGATTGCGTTTCCTACTTCGTTTCTGCCGTTGTGTGTTTGCCGTTGCTGGGTGGCGACTAGTTTGGTGGGCACACATTGGTTCTGTCCCTTTGCTCCTTTCCCTGTGGGCTATCCAGCCCTGCCTGATTGTACCTTGTCCTGGATCTGTACAATTCCCATTTGGCATCTGTGGCTGTGCAGCGGCTGTGTTCACCTGCACTCCACAGCGCCATCTGCCATAGCACCTAGCCTGGGTGTCCTGAATTATACGCTTGTGGAGGAAATCCGCCGCGTCAGCGCACGTCTGGTGCGCTGACCACGGAGACGATTCTACATTCGTTACATTATTATTATTATTATTATTATTATTATTATTATTATTTTGTTCTATAACTTTTGGATTTTAAATTGCAACTAGTAATGTTCAGTGTAAGTACACTTTTTTTTCCCCTCAGGAATCAATATCCATATTAAGACACTTCACATAACTGTCATGCATATATTATTTAATATATTTTGATGTTTCATTTGTTCACTATAACTTGCTTTTTTCCCTTTAAAAATAGGTACTTGACTTCCAACACAATGGACAATATAATCACATCCCAACGCAATGCAATTATATGTCTATGGTCCATTCACGTGGGTGCATCAGATGTGTGATGCTGCAGCCTGCAGGTTCTGTTTGAGTAACATGCAGCATGCAGTGCATTGACAGGGCAATGTACATGTTTACAGCTGCATTGAAGCATACTTTCAATAGCTTGTGTGCTTCACTGTATGTGTTGCAATGCACACATTTAAGGGTCACTTAAGTCAAACAAAAAAAAATGAGTTTTATTCACCTGGGGCTTCCGCCAGCCCCCTGCAGCTGTCCGGTGTCCACGCAGTCTCGCTCCAATCCTCCTGTCCCCACTGGCGGCTACTTCCTGTTTCGGCGACAAGTATCGACAGGCCTGGAAATGCGAGTGTTTCTGTGGCCAGGAACGCGAGGAATCACTCACGTTCCCAGCCTGTCAGCGCCTGTCGCCGAAACCGGAAGTAGCCACCAGTGGGGACAGGAAGATCGGAGCGAGACTGCGTGGGCGCCGGACAGCTGCAGAGGGCTGGTGAAAGTCCCATGTGAGTAAAACTAATTTTTTTTTTTTTTTTTTTTTTTTTTTTACTTAATTGTCCTTTTAAGCTTATTTTTTGGCACAATTGCATTGCAATCTTATCACAGCTTGTATAGTGTCAAAGGAGTCTTAGTCTTAATTCACACTGCTAAATGCAATTGCTAAGTGCTTAGTGATTGTGATTTTGCAAACGCAATTTTCAGAGCGATTTTTGAAGCAATGTGCATGTTTACGTATTTCTGCAAGCTAATTCACTCCAAAAAAATGCTTCATGCAGCATATTTTCAATCTTAACTACTTCACAACTGAGGGGTTTTACCCCTTTTAGCATCCAAGAAATTTTCACCTTTCAGCTCTCCTTCCATTCATTTGCCAATAACTTTATCTCTACTTATCAGAATGAAATGTGTTAAATGTTTTGTTTTTTTTATCACTAATTAGGCTTACTTTGGGTGGTACATTATGCCAAGAATTATTTTATTCTAAATGTTTTTAATGGAAAAATAAGAATAAAATTGGAAAAAAAAATCTTATTTTTCAGTTTTCGGCCATTATAATTTTTAAATAATGCATGCTACCGTAATTAAAACGTAATTTATTTGCCCATTTGTACCAGTTATGACACAATTTAAATGATGTCCCTATCACAATGTCTGGTGCCAATATTTTATTAGGAAATAAAGATGCATTTTTTTCAGTTTTGCTTCATCACTAATAAAAAGCCCATAATTTATAAAGTAACAGTATTATACCCTCTTGACATACATATTAAAAAAAGTTTGGTCCCTAAGAAAACTATTTATGTATTTTTTATAATTGTAAATTTATTTTGTTTTATTTTTTACAAAAAAATAAATGTTGTTAACTATTGGGGAGTGTGGGAGGTAAGGGGTTAATTTAAAATGTAAAAACAGGTCTTTGCATTTAAAAAAAAATGCTTTTAGATGTAGTTTTACTATTTGGCCACAAGATGGCCTCAGTCTTTTTTTTATGCGTCCTGTAAGCGAAATATTTATGCTTACAGGAAGTGTACGGAGGATGGGAAACTTTTATTTATTAGAATGATCGTGCAGCTTCTCATAAAAGGCGCCGATCATTGCTACGGGGACTTAGATCAATGATTAGGAATTGCTTTCCCATTCATTGATCACCTGGCGGGCAGATGGCAACATGAACGAGCGCACAAATAAGCGGGAGCGCGCACAGCATTGGTAGCAACAGGAGTACATATATTTACTCCCCTGGGCGGTTAAATGAAGTCTGCAGGGGAGTAGATATACTGTACTGAAGCTGTGAAGTGGTTAAGTAAATCCCAATCCTGGCTGAATACTGGAAGTTGCTTAATAGGAAAAAACAAAAAAACAAAAAACTCATGGACACACAATATATATATACAGCAAATATATATATATGTATATAAAAAGCAGTATTTCAGTTCTGGTGGTAGTACACAGGGTAAGAAGTGTTCATGTTCAGTTCTATGCTGTAATGCTTTCAAGTCCTAGTAGAACTAACGTGGTTCTGCATTGAGCACGGCTACCACCTGAGGGAAGAAGCTGTTCTTGTGCCTGGGAGTTTTAGTTGCGATTGACCAGAACCTTCCTCCTGAAGGCATGAGCTGAAAAATGGAGTGAGCAGGGTAAGAAGGGTCAGAGGCAATCTTGGGAAGATGGAATGAGCAGAGGGGAGGTGTCAGAGGCAATCTTGGAGAGATGGAGTGAGCAGGGTGAGAAAGGTCAGAGGCAATCTTGGGAAGATGGAATGAGCAGAGGGGAGGTGTCAGAGGCAATCTTGGGGAGATGGAGTGAGCAGGGTGAGAAAGGTCAGAGGCAATCTTGGGAAGATGGGATTGGCAGAGGGGAGGGGTCATAGGCAATCTTGGCAATATGGAATAGGCAGAGGGGAGGGGTCAGAGGCAATCTTAGGAAGATGGAGTGAGCAGGGTGAGAAGGGTCAGAGGCAATCTTGGCAAGATGGAGTGAGCAGGGTGAGAGGTGTCAGAGGCAATCTTGGCAAGATGGAATTGGCAGAGGGGAAGGGTCAAAGGCAATCTTGGCAAGATGGAATGGGCAGAGGGGAGGGGTGAGAGGCAATCTTAGGAAGATGGAGTGAGCAGGGTGATAAGGGTCAGAGGCAATCTTGGCAAGATGGAATGGGCAGAGGGGAGGGGTGAGAGGCAATCTTAGGAAGATGGGATGAGCCGGGTGAGAGGGGTCAGAGGCAATCTTGGCAAGATGGAATGGGCAGAGGGGAGGGGTCAAAGGCAATCTTGGGAAGATGGAGTGAGCAGGGTGAGAAGGGTCAGAGGCAATCTTGGCAAGATGGGGTGAGCAGGGTGAGAGGGGTCAGAGGCAATCTTGGCAAGATGGAATGGGCAGAGGGGAGGGGTCAGAGGCAATCTTGGCAAGATGGAATGAGCAGACAGGAGGGGTCAGAGGCAATCTTGGCAAGATGAGATGAGCAGGGTGAGAGGGGTCAGAGGCAGTTTTGGCAAGATGGGGTGAGCAGAGTGAGAGGAGTCAGAGGCAATCTTGGCAAGATGGGGTGAGCAGGGGGAGAGGGGTCAGAGCCAGTCTTGGCAAGATGGAGTGAGCAGGGTGAGAGGGGTCAGAGGCAATCTTGGCAAGATGGAATGGGCAGAGGGGAGGGGTCAGAGGCAATCTTGGCAAGATGGAATGAGCAGACAGGAGGGGTCAGAGGCAATCGTGGCAAGATGAGATGAGCAGGGTGAGAGGGGTCAGAGGCAGTCTTGGTCGCTCTCTTTCTGCACCTGTTAGCATAAAGATCCTGCAGGGAAGGTAAGCTATAGCCAATTATCCTTTCCTCAGTTTGGATGATGTGCTGTAGTCTCACCTTTTCTAGTACTGAGCAGAAGTCAAATCATACAGTCATAGATGATGTCATGATGGATTTGGTGATTGCACCATAGAACCATAGAATCATTTTGCAATGATTTTTTTGCCATAATTGATGTTAGACTTGTATTCGGTATTATCATCCTACATTATCATCCTACATATGATTTACATTTTTGCACAGGCCACTTTACATATTCATTTATAGTTGTTCAGCATGCATTTAAATTGCATTTTGCACAAGTTATTCACAATTAAGTTTATAGCTGCTGGTCATGCATACAGAAGCAATAAAAAGTATGTGAACCCTTTGGAATCATACGGATTTCTGCACAAATTGGTCATAAAATGTGATCTGATCTTCACAACAATAGACAATCACAATCTGGTTGAACTAATACCACATAAATAATTGAATGTTTCCATGTTTTTTTATTGAACACCCCATGTAAGCATTCACAGTGCAGGTGGAAAAAGTATGTGAAACCCTAGACTAATAAAATCTCCAAGAACTAATTGGAGTGAGGTGTTAGCCAGCTGGAGTCCAATCAATGAGATGAGATTGGAGGTGTTGGTTACAGCTACCCTGCCCTATAAAAAACACAGCAGTTTTGGGTTTGTTTTTCCCAAGAAGCATTGCCTGATATGAATGATGCATCGCACAAAAGAGCTCCCAGAAGACCTATGATTAAGAATAGTTGACTTGCATAAAGCTGGAAAGGGTTATAAAAGTATCTCCTAAAGCCTTGCTGTTCATCATCAGCCCACGGTAAGACAAATTGTCTATAAGTAGAGAAAGTTCAGCACTGCTGCTACTCTCCCTAGGAGTGGCCGTCATGTAAAGATAACTGCAAGAGCACAGCCCAGAATGCTTAATGAGGTAAAGAAGAATCCTACAGTGTCAGCTAAAGACTTAAAAAAGTCTCTGGCATATGCTAACATCCATGTTAGCGAATCTATGATACATAAAACACTAAACAAGAATGGAGTTCATAGGAGGATACCACAGAGGAAGCCACTACTGTCCAAAATAAACATGGCTGTACATTTACTTTTTGCCAAAGAGCACCTGGATGTTCCACGGCGGTACCGGCAAAATATTCTGTGGACAGACGAAACCAAAGTTGAGTTGTTTGGAAGAAACACACAACACTAAGGGCCATATGCAATTCACTTTTTCGCCTGAGTTTTCTCCTAGGAGATCATTTTTCATTTTCAATTTAAAATAACTTTCCAGCACTTTTCAACTAAAAAAGTACTAAAAAGTAGGTGAAAAAGTACTATCAAAATTATTTTGAGTATTTTCATGCTTATCAGTGGCTTAAAGGGCATTTTATTGACAAGTTAAAATATATCACCTAGTAGAAAACTCAGGAGAAAAAGTTAATTGCATATGTGCCTAAGTGTGGACAAAATGAGGCAAAGCGCACCAACATAAAAAACCCATCCCAACTGTGAAGTAGGGTGGTGCGGGCATCGTGGTTTGGGGCTGCTTTGCTGTGTCAGGTCCTAGATGGATTTCTCATCATTGAAGGAAAAATGAATTCCCAAATTTAAACCACTAAATGATAAAAAAATACACCTTTTTTTCCCAAATGAAATATTATCTCCATACAAAGTACTACTAAGGACACAATTTAAATGTTGTAATAACTTGAAAAAATAGGCAAATAAAACTTGTGGGTTTTATCTATCGTAGCACATTGTATTTTAAAACTATAATATAATGACTGAAAACTGAGAAATTATGATTTTCTTTCATTTTTTTTTCTTATTATAATATCTCTATTATAAAATAAAACAATTCTTAGCAAAAAAAAACCACCCAAGGAAAGCCTAATTTGTGGCAAATAAAACAATATATAGATAATTTCAAAGTGATAAGTGACAATCAAGTTATTGGCAAATGAATGGATGTAGCGTGATGTAAAAATTGCTCTGGTTTTTAATGGGAAATAACCTGTGATTGGGAATTGGTTAAACATAGTTAATGCTGCACAGCAGTTTACCACTCTAATATACCGTATGCATTTTTGTTATATTTTATGCAGAACAATGTAGGTACAATACTCTTTTTGGGATTCAATAACATAAGCAATTTTAATCTACTACCCTTTATCTTGCTAATCCTGATATACTGTGTGACACTAGGCGGAAACCTCTTGATCATTACATTTAGTGTCCAACAGTAGGAGCCTCCACTCCCCCATGTACTTTTTTCTTACCCAACTTTCTGTAGCTGACATAATTCTGACCACAGACATTGCACCCTCCATGCTAGGCATTGCACTACATGGACACACCTCAATATCTTTCTCCGGCTGCATTACTCAGTATTTTTTCTTCAGCCTATCAGAAGCATTTGAATGTTTTCTTCTGACGGCGATGTCCTATGACCGCTATCTGGCCATCTGTTCCCCTCTGCATTATTCCTCTATTATGGACCAGCAACTTTGCATTAAACTAATGTAACGATCGGTGTAACACAGAGAGGATCTGATTACCGGTGATCTGCAGTATCACTGGGAATACAGATATATACCAGATTATTGATGATCTGCAGTATCACCGATAATCAGATATATAAGCTAACCTCTGGACACCTGAGTAGAGTAGGAGTGTTTGGTGCAACCATAATACTAGAGGACTAGGCCTCAGAGCAGTAAGGAGTACTGCACAAATTCCTTCCAAAGACCTGCACTCTTCCGGGGGGAGGAGACAGGCTGAGAGTAGGAAGGACAACCGAGAGTGACACTCAGGAGGGAGTGTCACTACCAGGACTGGGAACCGCCTCTAACAGTAAGGTCGGTTCTCGAGGTCGGACAAACCAGGTCGTAACCACACAGACAGATACAGTACAGATTCAGAAGGCAGATGTGGGGTCTAATAAACAAGCAGGGTTTGGCAACAGGGTATCAGAAATATCGAGGTACAGAATCAGGAGGCAGATGCGGAGTCTTAGGGCGAGCCGGGGTTCGGCAACAGAGTATCAGAAATAGCAAATTACAGGATCAGAGTTCAGAAGAATAGTCAGGCAAGCAAAAGGTCATAACAGATAATCACAATCAAACTAGTACTTTAGACTATCAACAGAATCTACCTAAGTGTAGGATGACAGCTCCAGCTGGTCCCGGCACACTTTAGGATCTGACTCAGGTCTGAGTGCTACCACATAGTGATCACAACGCCAGACAACCAGTAACTGAACAGCCAGCAGTATATATACTAGAACACTCTCCAGCCCCTCCCTAAGTGCTGGACCAATGAAACGAAGCAGGGTTGTCAGCTGACCGGCTTGGTCAGCTGACTCTTTTTTGACTGCCATATAAGTTCTGCCTCTCTGCGCGCACGCGCGTCATTCTGAACCTTGGTGGACTATCAGTCCCAGCCACACCAGTACTGTCTTGCAATGTACTCGCTGGCCTGTGCGCGGGGTTGGTCGCACCGCCATCAGCACTGGCGGCGGCCTCCCCGCGCTGGGTCAGACTGTTCGCAACAGGCCCATGCGCGCTAACCGCTGCGTCAGACGAGGCGGTATTTCCGCATTCCGCCATGCCATGTGCGGAAAGAGCCGCCTCCCGCTGACTTATAGCGGCGGCTCTTCCGCGTTTCTTCACAACTAATCATTGCGTCCTGGTTGGTGAGTTGCTTTTTGGAAATAATTGTAACCTTTACAATATGTCAACTTCTGTTTTGTGGACCAAATATCATCGATCATTTCCTCTGTGACTTCTATCCTTTGGTATAACTTTCATGTTCAGATTTGACCTTAATTCAAATTGAAGCCACCTTGTTAAGCATTCCTGTAATAATTGTCCCCTTTCTGGTGGTCGTGGTTTCATATGTGTACATTGTTTTCACCATATCTAAGATCTCCTCTTTTTCCGGAAGGCTGAAGTCGTTTTCCACTTGTAGCTCCCATCTGACAGTTGTATTTATATTTTTTGGGACTCTAATTGCCATGTATGTGGTCCCAAATGAAGGACAATCAAAGGTGATCAAAAAGATGTTTGCCATGTTGTACACTGTGCTGACTCCTCTTATAAACCCATTTATTTACAGTTTAAAGTGAACCTTAAGTGAGAAAAAAAAATTGAGTTTTACTCACCTGGGGCTTACCTCAGCCCCCTGCAGCTGATCGGTGCCCACGACGAGTCGCTCTGATGCTCCGGGTCCCGCTGGTGGCCACTTCCGGTTTCGCCGTCAGGACCCGTCAGGCTGGGGAACGCGGCTGATACTACGCGTTCCCAGCCAAAATAGCACCCCTATGCGGCCATATGTCCACATACGGGTGCCTATGCGGACATACATAAAATAGTGGTCTCCTCAAAAGGATGCAGCAGTCTGCAGGCGTCGCGCATGAGCACCCATTGCCTTGGGCATAAATACTCCATCTTCCCAGAGACTGTCCTTCTAGCCAGTGCACAAAGGTACTCATAACAGTATGTCGCTGCTGGTACAGGTGATCCGACATGAACAATGTGGAATTCCATCTGGTGGGGATGTCACAAAGAAAGTGTTTCAAATGCATTTTGTACTGCCGTGAAATCTCAGCAAGGCAAGCCATGGCGGTATAAGATTGTCAGAGATGTCCAACCATTTTCTTGGCCTGCACAAGGATTTCCTGGAATCCAAAGTACTTGTCCACAAAACACTGCACAATTAAATGTCTGCCATGCAAAGCATGTGAGTCAATCTGCCACTTCTCAATGCAGCTACCACCAGGAGGAGGAGGAGGAGGAGGAGGAGGAGGAGGAGGAGGAGGAGGAGGTTGGTTGGTTATACATTTTAGGCATCTAGAGGGATAGAAACCTTTGCAAACTTTAAAATACTAAATTTCGTAATCGTAATTACGAAAATTTGCGTAATTTGCGAAAATTACGAAATTTCGATTACTGCTAAAATCGTAATTGTAGTAATTTCGCGAAATTTCGGAAATTCGTAATTAGGTCATTACGCTCATCCCTAAGTACAGCACACAGCAGGGTCAATGTCAGTACACATAATTACTTTTGTAATCAGGATGAGTCCTCAAAAGGGCTATTGGGGGATTCCTAGTAGAGTTGTCCCGAATGTTTCGGCTGCAAACTTATTTGCACGGACATTGCTGGTTCGCATTTGCGTTGAAATGCGAACTTTAGGGCAAGTTTGACCGGCCCCTATACTACATCATTGGGCTAAAGTTTGACCATCCACATCACAGTCAGCAGACTCATGGCAGCCAATAAGGCTTCACTCCCTCCTGGAGCCCCCCCCCCCCCCCCCCCATTATATAAGGCAGCAGTGATGGTCATGATCTCACTCTGCTGTAGTAGTGAGAGAAGGAAGAGGAACCTGCTGCAGAAATAGGGAAATCTTAGTTAGGCTCTTGTAGCTTGCTCCTAGCTGATATTTGTTGTTGAAAAGCACCACAAAAAGAGCTCTTTTGAGAGCTAATGTTCTTGTGATGTGTTTTTTGTGTGGTCCACTGACACTGCATTATACAGCCCTGTCTGTTGCAGCTGGCCCTTGCTAATTGCTATGCTTTTCCAGGCCCAGCACATTCAGTGCCTACTTTTCACTGCACCTGTGTGTGTGACAGCTGCACACTTGTAATTCCAGTCCGTGCCATGCATATCTGTTCACTGCACCTGCGTGACAGCACACAGTTTTATATACCAGTCACTGCATACCTGTTCACTGTACCTGTGTGACAGCTGCACATTTGTAATACCAGTCACTGCATACTTTTCACTGCACCTGTGTAACAGCACACAGTTTTATATACCAGTCACTGCATACCTGTTCACTGTACCTGTGTGTGTGACAGCTGCACATTTGTAATACCAGTCCATGCATACCTGTTCACTGCACCTGTGTGACAGCACGCAGTTTTATATACCAGTCACTGCATACCTGTTCACTGTACCTGTGTGTGTGACAGCTGCACATTTGTAATACCAGTCCATGCATACCTGTTCACTGCACCTGTGTGACAGCACGCGGTTTTATATACCAGTCACTGCATACCTGTTCACTGTACCTTTGAGTGTGAGACAGCTGCACATTTGTAATACCAGTCCATGCATACCTGTTCACTGCACCTGTGTGTGTGACAGCTGCACATTGTATAGAGAGAGAGAGAGACCTCCGAAAGGGGTTTTTGCCATTTGAAGAGACTTTTGGAAGCATTTTAAGCCATTTTCAGGTCACTTCCGGTTTTCTATCCTGGATATCCGAATCCAGATGGATATCCAGGATATTGGGTTCGGATATCTGAGTTTACTTGGATACCAAAAAGTTTGGATTCGGATATCCGATTCGGATCCAGATATCTGGGTATCCGGATCCGAATTCAATTCGGATTTTGAAAAGGGGTATCCGAGCAGCACTATTCCTTGGATGTGTGGTGGTAGCCATTTCTCAGGCTCCCACTCTGGACCGCAATCGAACACTGATTCCCCGGCCATTACCCTTGGTCACCATGGTGCAGAAAGTACCAAAGAGAGTAGACCACACAGTTGAATGAATGGCAGACTTGCCTTCCATAACAGATTCCCGTTAAAGGATTTCAAGTGTACTCATCATCATACAGGGCCTCGGAAGAGTCCCGTATTGTCATTTTTCATCACTACCTCCCAGAGTCGGGACTTGCGTGCCGTGCTTGCTGCCTTCCTTGGATGTGCGGTGGTAGCCATTTCTCAGGCTCCCACTCCGGACCAGAATCGAATGCTGATTTCCCAGCCATACCCTTTCTTTAACAATGGTAGAGAACGAACCATCGTCAGTCTGAGCAGCAATGAACCCCTGGACTACTGGGTGCGTAGGCTTGACCTGTGGCCAGAGCTGTCACAATTTGTCATCCAACTTCTGTCTTGCCCTGCCTCAAGCATCTTAGAAAGGACCTTCAGTGCAGCTGGAGGCATTGTCAGTGAGAAAAGAAGTTGCCTAGGTCAAAAAAGTGTTCAGTACCTCACCTTTATTAAAATTAATGAGGCATGGATCCCAGAGGGCTACTGCCTGCCCGAAGACTAAGTCAGTCCCCACACACACAGCATCTCTGCCTGCACACCGTGTGACTACCTGCCCCAAGACTAAGTCAGTCCCCACACAGCATCTCTGCCTGCAGGCCACTTGACTGCCTTCTCCGCCACCACCAACAGGGTCCAGGACTCCACGTGGATTCCTGAACAAAAAGAATAATTTTTCTGGTGCGTGTACATGCCTGCCTAATTTTTCTGGATGGACTGGGGCTGCAACAACAAAACAAAAGGCATGTACATGTGTTAATTCCCCTTCATTATTGTTACCTTGCCACGATGAAGGGGCTTGTGTATCACAATGAAGCAAAGACGGCCGGCTATATTAGTGTGTTGCGGGGCACACCCAAGATGATAAAGGTTGTTGCTTCATTGTGGACAGACCAAATTTTCTAATCATTGCTTAAATACTTCCTTAAGGCATATTAGGGAGCTTTTGACCCCCTTCTCCCCCAAATATTAGTGTTTGGTAACCTTTGTGCCACCCAGTGCTGTTCCAAACAGGGGCATAACAATTGACCCTAGGGATGCAGCCGCAGGGGGGCCTCGAAGCCTGCAAAGGGGCGATCTGGAGAGGAGTTTCTTTTCCCTGTCCTGAGAGACTGACAACTATGGGCACGGAGAGAAAAAACTTTCTGCTCTCTGCACAATTGTTCTAATCACCGCATCTGCTCAGCCACTGAATGAATCATATGAAGTTTTGTAGAGAAAGATTTGTAGACAGTCCCTATGCAGTGTTTAGCAGGGTCTTGTGTACAGTGCTGCTCTACCTCCAGCTAGTGTTGGGCGAACACCTGGATGTTCGGGTTCGCGAACGTTCGCCGAACATAGCCGCAATGTTCGGGTGTTCGCGCCGAACTCCGAACATAATGAAGGTCAATGGGGACCCGAACTTTCGTGCTTTGTAAAGCTTCCTTACATGCTACATACCCCAAATTTGCAGGGTATGTGCACCTTGGGAGTGCGTACAAGAGGAAAAAAAAATATTTGAAAAAGAGCTTATAGTTTTTGAGAAAATTGATTGTAAAGTTTCAAAGGAAAAACTGTCTTTTAAATGCGGAAAATGTCATTTTTCTTTGCACAGGTAGCATGCATTTTGCCGCCATGCAGTCATAAATGTAATAAAGATAAGAGGTTCCATAAACAGGGACCGGCAACACTAACCCAGCAGCAGCACACGTGATGGAACAGGAGGAGGCGCAGGAGGAGAAGGCCACGCTTTCAGACACAACAACCCAGGCCTTGCATGAGGACAAGAAGCGTGCGGATAGCATGCTTTTTACCGCCATGCAGTCATAAATGTAATAAAGATAAGAGGTTCCATAAACAGGGACCGGCAATGCTAACCCAGCAGCAGCACACGTGATAGAACAGGAGGAGGCGCAGGAGGAGAAGGCCACGCTTTCAGACACAACAACCCAGGCCTTGCATGAGGACAAGAAGCGTGCAGATAGCATGCATTTTGCCGCCATGCAGTCATAAATGTAATAAAGATAAGAGGTTCCATAAACAGGGACCGGCAACGCTAACCCAGCAACAGCACACGTGATGGAACAGGAGGAGGCGCAGGAGGAGAAGGCCACGCTTTCGGACACAACAACCCAGGCCTTGCATGAGGACAAGAAGCGTGCGAATAGCATGCATTTTGCCGCCATGCAGTCATCAATGTAATAAAAATAAGAGGTTCCATAAACAGGGACCGGCAACGCTAACCCAGCAGCAGCACACGTGATGGAACAGGAGGAGGCGCAGGTGGAGAAGGCCACGCTTTGAGACACAACAACCCAGGCCTTGCATGAGGACAAGAAGCGTGCGGATAGCATGCTTTGTACCACCATGCAGTCATAAATGTAATAAAGATAAGAGGTGGCAGTAATCACAATGCTATATAGTGTGGGTGAGCGGTGTACTGCTATTCCCAGCAGAGACACAGAGCACAATGCTATACAGGGTGAGCGGTGTACTACTGTTCCCAGCAGACACACAGAGTGGCAGTAAACACAATGCTATATAGTGTGGGTGAGCGGTGTACTACTATTCCCAGCAGCGACACAATGACCGGGGGACCCTGGCTAGCCTGGCTGGATAGAGAACTACCCTGCCTGCCTACCCAAAGCTAAACCCACAGACAAATGGCGGAGAAATGACGTGGATCGGGTATTTATTTACCCGAACCACGTGACCCGTTCGGCCAATCAGAGCGCGTTCGGGTCTGAACCACGTGACCCGTTTGGCCAATCACAGCGCTAGCCGAACGTTCGGGGAACGTTCGGCCATGCGCTCTTAGTTCGGCCATATGGCCGAACAGTTTGGCCAAACACCATCAGGTGTTCAGGCGAACTCGAACATCACCCGAACAGGGTGGTGTTCTGCAGAACCCGAACAGTGGCGAACACTGTTCGCCCAACACAACCTCCAGCCTCTCTACCCCTCCCCAAGTGCTGTGTACTGTATTGATGCTGAAGGAGTCTGCAGAGCCAGTTCTGCTTCATGAGAGATGGACAGAGTACGTGTAATAAGCTGAGGCCGGGAGCACACTTATCTGTCAGTTTTCTGCATGTGTTTTCTGCACACCACTTGTGTCTGTATGTGTGAAAATATGCATTTTTTATCACAGTAGTTAATGTAATTGATAAAGAAAATGCTCCCAGTGCTTCACTGCTGTCTGTTTTTATCTGTATGGGGAAAACACATTCAAGTGTGCACTAGCCAATTGAATAGCATTGGCTCTCAGTTTATCTATGCAGAAAATGAGGGGGGTGGGGGGGGGGGGCGACCTCATCCAAAGTTTTGCAAGGAGGCCCAGTCAATTCTAGTTATGCCCCTGATTCCAAAGACAAGCTCATATTGTATACATCATTTCACTGTTAGTGATGTGATCAGCAGTGGATTTTTCCTTAACTTTTTTTTAAGCTATAGACTTTCTTTAAACTGAAGCGAACACATTTTGCCCATTTTACCTTATAATTTGCTTCAGTGCTCTCATGACAAGTAAACCACTGTGTCCCTGCCGCAAAACGAGGGCTGCAGAGCCCCCAAATCCCCGGGGGACAATCCAGCCAGCATTTCCTGGAAGGGGCAGAGCTTTCAGCTTCAGCTCTGCCCCTCCTGATGTCAATCGTGGCAGATCGCCGCCTCTCCCCGCCCCTCTCACTCTTCCTTTACAGAGAGGGGCGGGGAGAGGCAGCGATCCGTGCAGCGATTGACGGCAGGAGAGGCAGAGCTGCAGCTCATAGCTCTGCCTCTCAGAGCAGCAAAATCCACGACCAAGTTGGTCCTGGATATTTGCAGAGGGATTTGGGGGCTCTGCAGCCCCCGTTTTGCGGCGGGGACACAGCGGTTTACTTGTCATATGAGCACTGAAACGAATTATAAGGTAAAATGGGCAAAATTAGTTTGATTCAGTGTCTCTTTAAGTAAATGTATTCTTTATGTAGCATGTGGTAAATAATAAGAAAAAAAGTTACTCATGCCACTCATCACCTTTGAAGCTAATTAGAGATCAGCAACACTTTGTACACTCGAGGGATAGATACAGAAGTGTCTCTGTGTCCCTCAGGGAATTCCTCTCTCCTCTTGTCCCTCTATAAATTGCCACAACATTTAGGAAACTGAGCATGATGCCTTAAGATTTCATATCTACAACTCTAATTCAAATTACCCTCATACCTTCAAGAGAAACACACTGTAAGTAGAATTTAGACACACAAGGGAAGAGAACATGTTTTATCTACTTGGTTCTGCTTGCACATGTATTATTTTTCACACATTGCTTTATCTTTTGTCCCAGACTGTTTAAGTAGTTTAGTGTTTCATTAAGATGTCCACCAACATGTGTGGGAAACCTATTTTTTTTCCCAACCTATTTTTTCTCCCACATTGAAGGAGTACTTACTGGATTGAGAACTAAATAAAATAAGTCTGCAGAATCAGAGCCCTGTGGCCGTGGCTGCCCATGTAATTTGCTTAACTCTGTGGGCCTAATTCAATTTACATTTTTCTCTTAAAGCGGTATAAAACACTGGCATAATATTCAATAAAAACATGTTTTCCTACTTTGTATATGCCATACGGTTATTTGCTTTTGTGCACAAGTATTATTATTCATTTAAAAATGAGAAGTTCCCAAAGTAATTTTTTTTTGCTCTAAAAGCTGACTTTGTATTTTATTCATATTATTATGAATTTATCTTGTAATGTAAGCAGAAATGCTTTCTGAGTGTCTGACTGTGTTCAGGAGAGTCTGCAGTGTCAGAGAAATGTTTTCTTAATTGTATCAAGTGAGGAATGTAAACACAAGATAACATTATCTCCAGTTCAGATGCGTCCAGCTTTCCCGGCAGAGAGCTTCTAAGTCCTGTGTTTAACCCTTTGAATTCTGTTCTAGTAAAAAAAAATGGTGGTAGTATATAATATGCTGTTAATAATCTTTTAGAGCAAAGAAGAAATGGTGTGTTTCATTCTGCTTTAAAGGGAACCAGAGACGAAGCACCCTTGTGTATTTTACCATGTATATCAGTAAGACCATTAGAGAAAACACTTACCATGCTCTCTGTTTCATCCTCACTGCTAAAAGTGTCTGTTATCAGCAGTCATAAGAATCCCAGACTGAGCATTCAATCTGGCTTTGCTGGGAATGATTATTGCTGAGTCATTATAGCAGAGCCACAAGGGGGCAGGCTTGGGCTTGAAAAGACACCAGAGAAGACAGACTCAGCTATAATCTTTCCATAGCAAAGCTAGACTGAGCAGCCTGAGTGCTCAGTCGGGGATTCTTATCAGAGGTGATTACAGTCAGATTAAACAGAGAACAATTAAACAAAGAGGAGATTAGGTGTTTACTGTCATGTTCCCGCTGATTTATAAGGTAAAATAAATGAGGGTACTTCATCTCTGGTTCTCTCTAAGTTTTCTCCTGGGTGATATATCTCATATCTTATCATTAAAATGCCTTTTACACCACCGGCAAGCAATAAAATACTCTAAAGTATAGTACTTTTTTACTTTAATTTTTAACTTTTTTTCAATTGCAGAATTCTAAAAACTGATATTAAACAGAAGATGAAAAGTATCTCCTAGGAGAAATTTTAAGAGAAAAAAAATGAATTGGATCAGGCCCTGTGTATCACAACTTTGGTTTTTACAGAGCTGATTTGCTAATGGAACAGATATTATGACTGGTTGCTGAGGGCTACAATCCTTAATACCAAGATTCATTTTTTTTTTCAGCAAAATGATTGTTTCTCCTTTTCCATGTGTGACATCCCTCCTCCCATTTCATGCATCTCTCCCTCAACATTTATGTACAGCAGCCCCTCTCGTTTATGTAAAGATCCTTTGAGAAACAGCACGTGCCCTCCATGTACCCATCTGCAGCCTTCCCTTTCTATTTGCAGCCTTGCCTTTCATGTGGTGAAACCTCTTCCAATACAGTGCAAACCTTATACAGGAGCCACCCAAGGCCAGGGCCTATGTTGTCTTCTCAGAAATCTAGTCACCATGCATAAAAGTGGATATTTTTTTAAAATCTCTTTCATAAGAATAGCTATACTAGGAGAAATAAGGATCATTGTGCAATAATCCTGTCACCAGTATTACATGATAAGAGATGGAGAAGATCTTCTCCTTAATGCTCTTCTTGCTTTTTGAAACTCAATAAGGACAAAACTAAAATCCTATTTATTTCCACTAGCATTACTTCTATTAATTGACATAACAATAAAATGTGACAACTCTCAAATAAACCCTGTCCCCAGGCCCACTGGCTAATAACTATGTAAATACATGACTAGATAACTGGTCATGTATTTACAAATGATTGTTCATAAACCAAAACAAAACAGTATAATGTGCTTCCTCTGTCGCAGTATACAACATACTAAGCGTTTAAACATGTCCATGTCATGTGTAGCGTTTTGCTATATTTGTTAAAGTTATGAGTTTTAACCACTTCCGGATACCGGGTGGTTTTGCTGATCGGTGCTGCGTGGGCTCTCCAGCCCGCAGCATCGATCAGCTAGCAGCCAGGCCGATCAGACTTCTCCCCTTTTTTCCCCACTAGGAGGATGTCCTGCTGGGGGGGTCTGATTGCCGCCGGCTGCTTGCGCTTGCGGGGGGGGGGCTCTCTTCAAAGCCCCCCTCCGCAGCGCTTCCTGGCCGCCTTCCCCTTCCCTCCCTCTACCCCCCCCTGTGAGCGGCGCAGGACGGAATTCCGTCCTGCGCCGGATAGGATAGGCTTCAGCCTATCAGGTGCCGGCGGTCCCCGGCCAATCAGAGGCCGGGGATCGCCGATCTCCGCCACGGCGCTGCTGCGCAGCAGCGCCATATACATGTAAACACCGGGGAAGATCTTCCCCGTGTGTTTACATTTACCCTGCGAGCCACGATCGGAGGCTCGCAGGGTGTTCACGGAGACACCCTCTGTGAACTGACATGGAACGGCCGCTCATACGAGCGGCCGTTTCCATGCAATCCACTTCAGGATTCAGGGGCGTAGTTAAGCGTACGCCGAATCCTGAAGTGGTTAAATACCATTAGATGACCTGTCTTTTGCATGCTCCAATGACTGCCCAACAGAACAAATTTTGGCATTTGCCCCTTAAAAGTCCCCCTTCCAAACAGCCCTACCCAGCCTCAAAAATGTACATTTGGATGTGGGCTGGATATACATACTTACACTACTATAATTTAATATAAAACTCACTCCCCTTAAAGCGGAATATAACCCTGCATTTCAACTTTGCTCTAAAACATTATTTACAGCGTATTATATGCAAAAAGCATTTTTTTTTACTAGACCAGCATTGGAAGGGTTAAACACAGAGGTTTTAAGTTCCGTGCAGACGTTCAGATAGTTACATTCTGTTTAGTTATATGTATATATTTAGAAATGTTACATACTCTTTGGCTGTCCTCCAACTCCTTCTCAGTGAGAGAGATGAGTCAGAATAAACACTTAGAAACATTTGTGTAAACAAAAAGTATCTAACTCAAGTTCGGATGCGTCTGCAAAAATCTCCAGGGACTTTAAAGCCCTGTGTAACCCTTCCAATGCTGGTCTAGTAAAAAAAAAAATGCTGGTTGCATATAATATACTGTAAATAATATTTTAGAGCAAAGTTGAAATGCAGGGTTATATTCCGCTTTAAGGAGGAGAAAATGTCTTCATCTATAGGGGGGTCCCTTGTAGCTGTATTGTTCCAAGGTATCTTAAGATGATTTGCTTAATTCTTATTTCCCTTGATGACACAGTGACATATTACCCATATAATATTTAATCCATTCAATTATTTTGTATTTATGACATTTTCAACTGCACTTTATAGAAAATGTAACCTTGTGCAACTGACCCTAAGAGGGATCAGTCTAATCCTTACTATTGTCATATTTCCATTACAGTCTAATTCTACTTTTTGAAGGGAAGAGGAACTATATATGACTTCATCAATTAAATAATATAGTTCTTACAATAATGATTTATAAAACATTTAGACAATGTTTGTCCCTTGTAAAATTGTATCTCACTCTGAATTACATTTTTATATTTAGCAGCAATGGCAGCATCTTTTTCTGCTGCCAAGGTGGACCATTGGAAGCATTCACTATATCTGTCATTTCTACCTTTGGAACTCATTAAATTATTATTTTAGACTTGCCATTCTAAGCTCTGGTTACCTCTTTTGATACTAAACACCTACTTCCTACCGCCTCTTCCAGTTACCCTTGTCTAGTTTGTTGCCCTAACTCTCATTGTTGTTTTTCAGACAACTACTACTTCAGCTAGGAATGCCAGATATGGTATATCTATGGACACGGTCATGTTCCTCCCAAATTCTTCTACAAGCTCCATGGAAACAGCAGCATTGAGGCAGTATTTAATTTTTAGCAAATTTATCATTTCTAAAAGTCTAAATACGTTTGCCAGCTAAAACATACTTTTGAATTAGATGTTTTTGTTACCAATATTGATTGTATACATTACCATTCCTACAGAATACAATGTGAAATTAACATAAACTCCTAAGGACCACTGTTCTTGTGAACGGATTCCTAAAATAAACCTTATTAACAGTCATAACGTGTATGCAGCTGAAAGGGAGATACAGAACAGAAATATGATAATTTTCCTGCTTCATAAGATTGGATTTACTTCCATCTTACACATAATTTATCTTATGGTTCAAAGCCATTTCCAGTGTTTTTGAGTATTCTCCCCACCTACAAAGTATGTGTGAGGCCAATCAGACACAAGTAATACAGATTTGTTTACTTGGGTTCCGAGGTTTATACAAATTTAGCCTTGTATTTTTTGTTGGGTTTCTTTTATCTTATATTTTGGTACTTAGTGGTAACTTTCTTATTATCATCTTGGTGACCACTACAGATCATCTTAAAATCCCGATGTTCATTTTTTTGAAGCACTTAGCTACCACCGATGTCCTTCTGACCACTACTGTAGTGCCTTTGATGCTTCACATTGTATTGGTTGATGAAGGAACCCTATCTTTTGTGAGTTGCATTGTCCAGCTGTCTTGTCTTGGGGTTTTTGGGTGTGTTCAAATTTTTCTCATTGCTGCTATGTCCTATGATCGGTATTTGGCCATTTGTATACCACTGCGCTATGCCTCTCTTATGAACATTCATGATTGCCTCCGACTGGTTATTGGATCATGGGTCTTAGGTATCCTGTTAATATCAAGTGAAGTAATTGTGGTGTGCCAATTTTACTTTTGTGGTCTTAATTGTATTGACCATTTCTTTTGTGATATTGGGCCAGTTGTGGAGCTGTCTACATCAGATAAATTTTATTTTATGCTTCAAGACACTATAAGTTCTGTATTTACGATTGCTTGTCCATTTGCATTCATAGTCATAACCTATGCCTGTATCTCTTTTGCCATCATGAAGATATCTTCTGCTAAAGGGCGAAGAAAGGCCTTCTCCACTTGTAGCTGCCACCTGACCACAGTTTGCACTTATTATGGGACTTTAATTACTGTTTATATAGTTCCAACTGACTACAGCTCTGTCAACATAAATAAATACAGGTCTTTGTTGTGCATTGTGGTGACACCAATAATGAACCCCATCATCTACAGCCTAAGAAATAAAGAAATCAAGAGGACTTTGCTTAGACTGTTCAGGCAATCTAGATAAGTAATAAATACAGTATATTTAACCAATTTGTACTCAATGTAACATACTTTTATAAATTAGGTGAGTTTTTTTTTCCTAATATCTCTGGATTTTTTTTTAGTTAAATTAGAGATGGCCAAGCTGTGTGCTTCAAAAAAGTGGTCCATCCTCATCTCATTTGCTAATGTTGTTCCCTATGTGCAATGTTGTAAGCACAGAAGTATTCTATATCCTTGCAGTTACTCTACAGACACCACACAGACATCAAACAAACGACAGCGCTCATAGGCTGCAACTGAATTGTAGACCAACAGAGGCATGCAGAGCTCCACAGCGGCTAAATACATGCCTTAAATGCAAATCAGATGCAAATCATGTACTAGTCCTAATCTATAATTTGAATACAAATTGAAGCACATGGATGCAGCTAGCCATAAGTATACTTATATGAGTTTTGTACAGCACAGACATTGGTAGTGCTCCCAAACAGATGCTGCACCCGAATTGACTACCTGCAATACATGTGCAGAGCTCCACAATGCGGACTAAAATACACAACTTGCATTCAAAACAGGTACAGCAAAGGAGGAGGTTAGCTTCAGTATAAATAATATGTGCACAAATTATTCCCGTAAGGACCCGTCATCGCCGTGGGGAAGTCTAGTAGCTAATAATTTGCATCTGATTTGCATTCAAGGCATGTATTTAGCCCCTGTGGAGCTCTGGATGCCTCTGTTGGTCTACAATTCAGTTGCAGCTTATAAGCGCTGTCATTTGTTTGATGTCTGTTTGAAGAAATGTGTATACCATTTTATGATTAGCAGCACTTGAAAACAAAATCATGTTTTTATTGTTAGACTAATGGTAGGTCTTCCCAAATCCCTGTGAGGACCCATCATCACCGTGGGGAAGTCTAGTAGGGAATCATTTGTGCACGTATTATTTATACTGAAGCTAACCTCCTCCTTTGCTGTACCTGTTTTGAATGCAAGTTGTATATTTTAGTCCACATTGTGGAGCTCTGCACATCTATTGCAGGTAGTCAATTCGGGTGCAGCCTCTCTTTGGAAGTGCTGCAAATGTCTCCTGCTGTATAACTCTCCAGACTCTGCCTTCCCTATACTCAAACACACATTTTCTGTATGACCCCAACTCTCTACTTATGCAGGGGCAGATGTATAGAAAGATCATTGCATTCTGAGCAAAGTTGAAAAGTCAAGACAAATAGAGATCAGCCAGAATATTGCATAATCGTAATTTTGCATCATAATTGGCAATTACGATACAAAATCATAATGCAACATTTTAGGAAAAATCATAATTAATTTTGCATGAAAATATAATCAGCAACCGTAATTTTGCACTTTCATGTTATTTTTGCATACCTTTGTGCCAACTTTAAGGGTTGCTAGCTAAGCCCACATACATGTTATAATCACCAACATTGTTAGGTATGTTAAGGAGAATCATGGGAACAAGCCAAAAAATAATTTTTCGAAAATCAATTTTAAAAATGCAAAGGAAATATGGTTTTTAAACTCAGAAAAATAACAGTTTAAAAAAACATTTTTCCTTTGGAATTTGTTTAAAACCGATTGTTCTCAGAATGAATATGGAAGCTTCCATATTTATTTCCTTTTAAACAATACAGAGTGCCTGGCTGTCCTGTTGATCCTCAGCTTCTAATAATTCTGCCATAGGTCTCAACAAGCATGCCAACCAGATGTTTAGCTGAAGTTTGACCGCAGGATTATTTAAGTTGTGTGATTCAGACACTACTGATGCATAGCACATCAGCAGAATAGCCAGGCAACTGGTGTAGTTTAAAAGGAAATAAATATGGTGACCTCTATATACAACCCAGGTCTGTTGTCCTTTAAACTGTCAGTGATTTTAGGCATAAATAAATAAGCTAACACTGGCCTCAATTCACTAAGCTTATCTCCTGTCTTTAATACGGTTTCTAGAGTTATCACCATGGTGATGAGGCATGTAGTACTCAGGAAACATTTTACCTCAGGCAAGCCTAAAGTTAACTCTTCTGTCTTTAATTTAACTCTTCAATCCTTAAAATAACTCCAGAGTTAAAGACAGGCTGTTAATCAACTGCGTGTGAAAATAACTACAGAGGAGGTAACTTAACTACAGAGGAGGTAACTTAACTACAGAGGAGGTAAATTAACTACAGAAGAGGTAACGTAAGGAATGAAGAGATAAGATAATTCTCTCACTGTGTGGAGGTAAGTTTTCTCTTGCCTTATTATCTCCAGCATGATCTTAGTGAATTGAGGCCAATGAAAGGTGTGTGAAACAAAAACAACTCAAGAAGTTCTAAATTCCTATTGGCAGAGAAATGTTGGATTAGGTCATCTCGGTCATGCTGCACCTCCGCTGGGAGCTGCCAGAGACCATAATGTTAAATGATCTATAGCGGTGCAGGGGGGGTTTTCAAGTAGTCCCTGTAATTTGGGATGCAGCAGTAGCCGGACCCTGAATTACTGGTACATATCTCCCCCGAGTTGCTACAACTCAGAGGGGGAATAGTCTTTTGTAACATAACCCCTGAGTTTCAGTCTCGATTCACCCTGCACTCAACTGATCAGTGATTGGGACTTCACACCCTGACTATACCAGCTGCAAAAAAGGTCCCCTAATGCCGATTTTTGTTCCGGGGTATATGTTGGGGGGGGGGGGGGCCCAGGTTTATTTTGCCCTGGGGCCCCATTGTTGCTTAAACCGACCCTGACAACCAGGGCACCAAAACACTACTGAGGACAAGCATTTAATGCACTGTTCGTCTTATCCAGATGATCCAGCCACCACTATTAGGGAGCATAATAGATATGCAGTCTGCCCATCATTTAACAATTAGGATCCACAATGTCTCCAAAAGGATTGCTGAATCATGGTGTATGTGCACATTTAGAATAAGGCTATATCTACAACTCAGTGTTCATGTCTTTCTGAAGATTATACAATTGAAAACTTCCTGTGATATGTAATATGGTAGGGAGATATCCAAGAGGGTGACCAAATCAGGGCCCTGTCAAAAAATATCAAACCTGTCGGTGCTGTCAGATTTCTACTAACTGTCATAAGTGACAGCCACATAGGAGAGAAGTAATGTATGGCTCATTTTACTCTGGAAGAAACATACTTCTTATTTGTAAGTGTTTACATGCATTTTAAAGGGACTCTGAGGAGTAAAAATAAATGAAATTGGTACTCACCTGGGGCTTTCTCCAGCCCACCGTAGGTCGGGAGGTCCCTCAGCGTCCTCCTGGCTCTTCTCCCGGTCCCTGCCTCTGCCTCCATGAGCAGCAAAATCCATGACCAAGAAAATCATGGATTTTGCCGAGGGGATTTGGGGGTATAAACCCCTCGTTTTGCCGCGGGGTAGCGGCAGTGTAGCAGGGCTTGCGGTGCTTAAAATGGATACAAGTTACAAAAGAGAATTTAGACTCGCTTCAGAGTCTATTTAAATGTAACAATTTTCCCGATAATGGTCCTTTAAGATGGAAATAGTCATGTAGATTTGCCTGATGGTTCATAAAAAATGCATCTTTTTATTTCTTTTAAAGTAACACAATTTTGAATTCCAGAAATATTGGTTGATTTTATTTTAATCTGGATCTCATCACTAGTATTATTACGTAGCCTATTTCACCACTAATGTTATCGGTATATTTGCAACTATAAATGTATCAGATTATTTTGTATGTTTACATTGCAGAATCTAGGTAGTTTGTAAATATAACATTTTCATGTCAATGAAAGCAATACATTTGTACATAAACATATTTTATTTGTCTCAAGTGTATAGGCCAAGGGATTTGGCAGGGATTTGGCCTAGTCTCTGTGAGAGCATCTTAGTTCTTTTAGCTCTATAAATGTATTGGAATAGAATGCTTTCTTGTTTTCAGTTCTGTTTAGGTCATTCAGATGTAACTGAATCATTGCAGACAGACTATTACATATTATAAAGGCAATTCATTTTTACTTAAGCTGTAAATAAAAAATTCAGTTTATTTCAAATCGATTTTATCAATTGAAATATTTATTACTTCAATTTCTTAACATATTTACATTTAAACAGACAAATAATGATTTGAATGTTCCTCTTTGAAAGGGGTTTCATAGAATAAAAGATAACTATACACATACAGTGTTCATTTTTCTTTTTGCTGCTTACATTTTAAGTAATAACACTGTGTTGCATATATATAAGGGGGATTTTCTAGGTGTTATTATTATTATTACTATTATTATTATTATTATTATTATTATTATTATTATTATTATTATTTTGTTCTACCACTTTTGGATTTTAAATTGCAACTAGTAATGTACAGTGTAAGTACACTTTTTTACTCAGGAATTAAGACATATTAAGACACTTCACATAACTGTCATGCATATATTGTTTAATATATTTTGATGTTTCATTTGTTCACTGTAACTTGCTTTTTTCCCTTGAAAAATAGGTACTTGACTTCCATCACTATGCACAATATAATCACATCCTATAGTTAGACACAAGTGTCTTGCAGTGATCTACGGGCCCATTCTTCATGGGCAAAAGCCTCCAGTTCAGTCACATTCTTAGGCTTGCGCGCTGCAACTGCTTTCTTTAAGTCCCACCAAAGGTTCTCAATCGGATTTAAGTCTGGTGACTGCGATGGCCACTCAAAAATGTTCCAGCCTTTAATCTGCAACCATGCTCTAGTGGACTTGGGGGTATGCTTGGGATCATTGTCCTGTTGAAAGGTCCAACGTCTCCTAAGGGCTCTATTCATAAAAAAGTTGTTGCGAGAAAACTCCTGAAGGGAAAATACCGCAGCGGTATTTTACACTTTTGGGTGGTCATTCAAAGAAATCTTGAAAGCTGCGATGCAAGAGCGGAGATCTCCCGCTGAAAGCTGGCGGTAAGCTGTCGGAAGGCATGCGGAAACACTTCAGCCGGCAGAGTCCCTCCGTGCACTGCTCTCTCTGGGAGGTCTGTCCCATTCACTTGTATGTAATCCGCAAAATCAGAGGAAGCGGTATTTCCCGTCCACATACCGCTTCCTCTAATCTTTATGAATGGCCATTTTGTTACTTTTTTCTAGATAAATCTAGAAAAACACTGGAGAAGGCGGAAAT
Organism: Hyperolius riggenbachi; assembly: GCF_040937935.1. Classification (NCBI taxonomy): domain Eukaryota; kingdom Metazoa; phylum Chordata; class Amphibia; order Anura; family Hyperoliidae; genus Hyperolius; species Hyperolius riggenbachi. Next base: position 25,611,443 of record NC_090648.1, read on the forward strand.
TTCTCGCTCTGCTGGGGGATTGTAGATTTTCATGCGGGAACAGCTTTTTTGAATGCCCACTTTGCTAAATGGTCGGGAAAGTCCGCTGTTTTGAGCGGAAAACTTGCGGGAAGGTTTTATGAATAGAGCCCTAAGCCTCAGGTTTGTGTTGGACTGCATCACATTTTCATCCAATATCTCCTGGTACTGAAGATATTTCATGGTACCTTGCACATGATGAAGTTTCCCTGTACCTGCAGAAGCAAAACAGCCCCAAAGCATGATTGACCCCCCGCCATGCTTCACAGTAGGCAAGGTATTCTTTCCTTCATAGGCCTTGTTCTTCTTCCTCCAAACATAGCGTTGAGCCATGGGCCCAAACAGTTCTAATTTTGTTTCATCAGTCCACGGAACACTACCACAAAAGTTTTGGTATAGTGTTCTGTGGACTGATGAAAAAAACATGGATCAACGCTATGTTTGAATAATTTTGAACACAACTGTGTGTTAATATATATATATATATATATATATATATATATATATATATATCCTACTAATATAATAAATGGGAAAGTTCGGATGTTTGGATGTTTGGATGTTTGTTATTCGATCACGCAAAAACGGCTGAACGGATTTGAATGAAATTTGGCACACACATAGTACATTACCTGGAATAAAGTATAGGATACTTTTTATTCCCATAACCAAAAAGAGACAAATACAAATTTCACTGGAAAATGTAAACTGCAGCCATACACTGTTACACTGGAGGTGTATTTAGCTTCTAAGGGTAGAATGGTTCATTTGCATATATTCAGCAGTGATGCACTGGGAGACATCTCAAGCTCACTCCAACCTGAATTATCGCAAATTCTTTCTGTTTTAAGAAAGCAAACGTTTGTTTTTCTTAACATCTTAGTAAGGGGGCTTTTAGGACCATTGTAGTCCCTTACACACTCCAATGAGTTCTGGGTCACCATGAGTTTGCTGGGTAGCATGTCCCTCTTGGGGTTACAAGCCCTACTGCATAGAGCCAAATTAATCTATGCCATGCACTGATAAGGATCAAACAATCCAAAACAGTCTGTATGCGTGTTGGATTATTATGGCTCTGTACAATTTAACAAGGTGACACATCATTGCATTCCAGCGGTTCTGGAGGTGTGCTTAGCTTTTAAGGGTAACAATGGTTAATTTGCATATATTCAGCAGTGATGCACTGGGAGACATTTCAAGCTCACTCCAACCTGAATTATCGCAAATTCTTTCTGTTTTAAGAAAGCAAACTTTTGTTTTTCTTACACTGTTAATGGTAGGGTTCTCAAACTTTGCACAGTTGGTCATTGGGTGACTAGGGTTATTATTCAGAAAAGTGGTTGGAGCCTATAAAAGCCAATCAAAATTCACCTAATGATTTTCAAGGGGAATATTTATATTTCTGCCATTCTTGCACTGTTAATGGCACAAGCCTCAAACCTGGTATAGTTGATCATTGGGTGACTGGGGTTCAATTTCAGAAAGGGGGTGGATCCACAAATAGCCAATCATATTTGTTTCATTCCAATGCAAATTATTGTTGCCAAACACCGCAAAGCTCACAAACTTGGTAATTGAGTAATTGATTAATTGTGTGTTAGGGTTAGGAAAGTGGGCACAGCCAACACCAGCCAAATACATAAGCGGGCAACACCGGGTCATAAGTGGGCGGAGACAAACACAAATTTTACTGGGAAAATGTAAACAGCAGCCATTCTTACACTGTTAATGGTAGGGTTTTCAAACTTTGCACAGTTGGTTACTGGGTGACTGGGGTTAATATTCAGAAAAGTGGGTGGAGCCTACAAAAAACAATCAAAAATTACCTATTGATTTTTCAGGGGAATATTTCATTGCTGCCATTCTTGCACTGTTAGTGGCACAAGCCTCAAACCTGGTACAGTTGATCATTGCGTGACTGGGGTTTAAATTTATATAAGGGGGTGGAGCCCCAAACAGCCAATCTTATTTGTTTCATTTTAATGCAGGTTATTGATGCCAAAGACTGCAAAGCTCACAAACTTGGTCATTGAGTAATTGTGTGTTAGGGTTAGGAAAAGTGGGCGCAGCCAACACCAGCCAAATACATAAGCGGGCAATGCTGGGTCATCAGTAGGCGGAGACAAATACAAATTTCACTGAGAAAATGTAAACTGCAGCAATTCTTACACTATTAACGGTAGGGTTCTCAAACTTTGCACAGTTGGTCACTGGGTGACTGAGATTAATATTCAGAAAAGTGGGTGGAGCCTACAAAAGCCAATCAAAATCCACCTATTAATCTTTAAGGGGAAAATTTAATTGATGCCATTCTTGCACTGTTAATCACCTGTACCTGGTACAGTTGGCCATTGGGTGATTGGGGTTTAAATTCAGAAAAGGGGTGGAGCCACAGCCAATCAGATTTATTTTATTTCAATGCAAATTATTGATGCCAAAGACCGCAAAGCTCACAAACTTGGTCAATAAATAATTTTGTGTTAGGGTTAGAAAAAGTGGGCGGAGCCAACACCAGCCAAATACATACCTGGGCAATGCCAAGTCATCAGTGGGCGGAGACAAACACACATTTCACTGGGAAAATGTAAACTGCAGCCATTCTTACACTATTAATTGTAGGGTTCTAAAACTTTGCACAGTTGGTCACTGGGTGACTGGGATTAATATTCAGAAAAGTGGGTGGAGCCTACAAAACCAATCACAATTCACCTATTGATTTTTAAGGCAAATATTTAATTGCTGACATTTTTGCACTGTTAATGGCACAAGCCTCAAACCTGGTACAGTTGATCATGGGGTGACTGGGGTTAAATATTTAGAAAAGGGGTGGGGTCACAAACAGCGAATTAGATGTGTTTCATTTCAATGAAAATTATTCATGCCAAAGACCACAAATCTCACAAACTTGGTCATTGACTATTAACAATTGTGTGTTAGGGTTAGAAAAAGTGGCCACAGCCAACAGCAGCCAAATACATACCCGGGAAACATTAGGACATCAGTGGGTGGAGAAAAATACAAATTTCACTGCTAGAATGTAAACTGAAATTTGGCACACACATAGTACATTACCTGGAATAAAGTATAGGATACTTTTTATTCCCATAACCAAAAAGGGGGCGGAGACAAATACAAATTTCACTGGAAAATGTAAACTGCAGACATTCTTACACTGTTACACTGGAGGTGTGTTTAGCTTCTAAGGGCACAATGGTTAATTTGCATATATTCAGCAGTGATGCCCTGGGAGACATTTCAAACTCACTCCAACCTGAATTATCGCAAATTCTTTCTGTTTTAAGAAAGCAAACTTTTGTTTTTCTTAACATCTTAGTAAGGGTGATTTTAGGACCATTGTAGTCCCTTACACAATACAATGAGTTCTGGGTCACCATGAGATTGCTGGTTAGTCTGTACCTCTCGGTGTTACAAGCCCTACTGCATAGAGCCAAATTAATCCATGCCATGCACTGATGAGGATCAAACAATCCAAAACAGTCTGTATGCATGTTGAATTATTATGGCTCTGTACAAATTAACAAAATGACACATCATTGCATTCCAGCAGTTCTGGAGGTGTGTTTAGCTTTTAAGGGTAACAATGGTTAATTTGCATATATTCAACAGAGATGCACTGGGCGACATTTTAAGCTCACTCCAACCTGAATTATCACAAATTTTTTCTATTTTAAGAAAGCAAACTTTTGTTTTTCTTACACTGTCAATGGCAGGGTTCTTAAACTTTGCACAGTTGGTCACTGGGTGACTGGGATTAATATTCAGAAAAGTGGGTGGAGCCTACAAAAGCTAATCAAAATTCACTTATTGATTTTCAAAGGAGTGGAGCCACAGCCAATTAGATTTATTTCATTCCGATGCCAATTATTGATGCCAAAGACTGCAAAGCTCACAAACTAGGTCATCCTTGAGTAATTGTGTGTTAGGATTAGAAAAAGTGGGCAGAGCTAACACTAGCCAATTACATACCCGGGCAACGCCGGGCGACCAGCTAGTATATATATATATATATATATATATATATATATATATATATATTTCAAGGACAGTATGTAAGTTCTGGTGGCAGTAAGCAGGGTAAGAAGTGTTCATTTTCAGTTCTATGCTGTAATGCTTTCAAGTCCTAGTAGATCTAGTGTCGTACTACATTAAGCACGGCAACCACCTGAGGGAAGAAGCTGTTCTTGTGCCTGGGAGTTTTAGTTGCCATTGACCAGAACTTTACTCCTGAAGGCATGAGCTGAAAAATGGAGTTAGCTGGGTGAGAGGGATCAGAAGCAATCTTGGCAAGATGGAGTGACTAGGGTAAGAAGGGTCAGAGGCAATCTTGGTAAGATGGAGTGAGCAGGGTGAAAGGGGTCAGAGGCAATCTTGGCAAGATGGAGTGGGCAGAGGGGAGGGGTCAGAGGCAATCTTGGGAAGATGGAGTGAGCAACGTGAGAGGGGTCAGAGGCAATCTTGGCAAGATGGAGTGAGCAGGGTGAGAGGGGTCAGAGGCAATCGAGGCAAGATGGAGTAAGCATAGTGAAAGGGGTCAGAGGCAAACTTGGCAAGATGAAGTGAGCAGAGTGAGAAGGGTCAGAGGCAATCTTGGCAAGATGGAGTGAGCAGGGTCAGAGGGGTCAGAGGCAATCTTGGCAAGATGGAGTGAGCAGGGTGAGAGGGGTCAGAGGCAATCGAGGCAAGATGGAGTGAGCATAGTTAAAGGGGTCAGAGGCAATCTTGGCAAGATGAAGTGAGCAGAGTGAGAAGGGTCAGAGGCAATCTTGGCAAGATGGAGTGAGCAGGGTCAGAGGGGTCAGAGGCAATCTTGGCAAGATGGAGTGAGTAGGGTGAGAAGGGTCAGAGGGAATATTGGCAAGATGGAGTGAGCAGGGTGAGAAGGGTCAGATGCAATCTTTGCAAGATGGAGTGAGTAGGGTGAGAAGGGTCAGAGGCAATCTTGGCAAGATGGAGTGAGCAGGGTAATAAGGGTCAGAGGCAATCTTGGCAAGATTGAGTGAGCAGGGTGAGAAGGGTCAGAGGCAATCTTGGCAAGATGGAGTGAGTAGGGTGAGTGGGGTCAGAGGAAATCTTGGCAAGATGGAATGGGCAGGGTGAGAGGGGTCAGAGGCAATCTTGGCAAGATGGAGTGAGCAGGGTGAAAGGGTTCAGAGGCAATCGTGGCAAGATGGAGTGAGCAGGGTGAGAAGGGTCAGAGGCAATCTTGGCAAGATGGAGTGAGTAGGGTGAGAAGGGTCAGAGGCAATCTTGGCAAGATGGAGTGAGCAGAGTCAGAGGGGTCAGAGGCAAACTTGGTAAGATGGAGTGAGCAGGGTGAGAAGGGTCAGAGGCAATCTTGGCAAGATGGAGTGAGCAGGGTGAGAAGGGTCAGAGGCAATCTTGGAAAGATGGAGTGAGTAGGGTGAGAGGGGTCAGAGGCAATCTTGGCAAGATGGAGTGAGCAGGGTGAGAAGGGCCAGAGAGGCAATCTTGGCAAGATGGAGTGAGCAGGGTGAGAAGGGTCAGAGGCAATCCTGGCAAGATGGAGTGAGCATGGTGAGAAGGGTCAGAGGCAATCTTGGCAAGATGGAGTGAGCAGGGTGAGAGGGGTCAGAGGCAATCTTGGCAAGATGGAGTGAGCAGGGTGAAAGGGGTCAGAGTCAATATTGGCAAGATGGAATGGGCAGAGGGGAGAGGTCAGAGGAAATCTTGGGAAGATGGAGTGAGCAGGGTCAGATGGGTCAGAGGCAATCTTGGCAAGATGGAGTGAGCAGGGTGAGAGGGGTCAGAGGCAATCTTGACAAGATGGAATGGGCAGAGGGGAGGGTCAGAGGCAATCTTGGCAAGATTGAATGGGCAGAGGGGAGGGGTCAGAGGCAATCTTGGCAAGATGGAATGGGCAGAGGGGAGGGGTCAGAGGCAATCTTGGCAAGATGGAATGGGCAGAGGGGAGGGTCAGAGGCAATCTTGGCAAGATGGAATGGGCAGAGGGGAGGGGTCAGAGGCAATCTTGGCAAGATGGAATGGGCAGAGGGGAGGGGTCAGAAGCAATCTTGGTAAGATGGAATGGGCAGAGGGGAGGGGTCAGAGGCAATCTTGGCAAGATGGAATGGGCAGAGGGGAGGGGTCAGAGGCAATCTTGGGAAGATGGAATGGGCAGAGGGGAGGGGTCAGAGGCAATCTTGGCAAGATGGAGTGGGCAGAGGGGAGGGGTCAGAGGCAATCTTGGCAAGATGGAATGGGCAGAGGGGAGGGGTCAGAGGCAATCTTGGGAAGATGGAGTGAGCAGGGTGTGAGGGGTCCAAGGCAATCTTGGGAAGATGGAGTGAGCAGGGTGTGAGGGGTCAGAGGCAATCTTGGCAAGATGGGGTGAGCAGGGTGAGAGGGGTCAGAGGCAATCTTGGTTGCTCATTTTCTGCACCTGCTAGAGTAAAGATCCTGCAGTCAAGGTAAGCTACAGCCAATTATCCTTTCCGCAGTTTGGATGATGCGCTGTAGTCTCACCTTTTCTAGTACTGAGCAGAAGCCAAATTAAACAGTCATAGATGATGTCATGATGAATTTGGTGATTGCACCATAGAACTGCACCATTACTTTTTGTTGTAGGCCTAAACTTTTACAACTGCCGTAGGTGGTACATCCTCTGTTGTGCTTTCTTGATTATGGTGATGATTCTTGATGACAGTATTGTTGTCCCATTTTAAGTTGTTGGAGATTGTGGGCCCCGAGGGTGGCTGATGCGGTTTTGTGATGGAGCTGTCTCATTCTTAGGTATGCTACTTATCACGGCCATTGTACAGCATGGTAGTTTTACCATATTACACTTCATATTTATACACTGGCTGCTCCGATCAGATCATGTTGCATTGATTTGTTTGGCATAATTGATGTTAGACTTGCAGTTGGTATTATCATCCTACATATGATTTACATTTTTGCACAGGCCACTTTACATTTTCATTTATAGTTATTGGGCATCCATATGAATTGCATTTTGCACAAGTTATTCACAATTAAGTTTATAACTGCTGGTCTTGCATACAGTAGCAATAAGAAGTATGTGAACACTCTGAAATCTTATGGATTTCTGAACAAATTGGTCATAAAATGTGATCTGATCTTCATCTAAGTCACAACAATAGACACTCACAATCTGGTTGAACTAATACCACATAAATATTTGAATGTTTCCATGTTTTTATTGAACACCCCATGTAAGCATTCACAGTGTAGGTGGAAAAGTGAGGTGTCAGCCAGCTGGAGTCCAGTGAATGAGATGAGATTGGAGCCCTATCCTATAAAAAACACACACCAGTTTTGGGTTTGCTTTTCCCAAGAATCATTGCCTGATGTGAATGATGCCTCGCACAAAAGAGCTCTCAGAAGACCTACGATTAAGAATTGTTGACTTGCATAAAGCTGGAAAGGGTTATAAAAGTATCTCCAAAATCATTGCTGTTCATCAGTCCACGGTAAGAAAAATTGTCTATAAATGGAGAAAGTTCAGCACTGCTGCTACTCTCCCTAGGAGTGGCTGTCCTGTAAAGATGAGTGCAAGAGCACAGCCCAGAAGGCTTAATAAGGTGAAGAAGAATCCTACAGTGTCAGCTAAAGGCTTAAAGCGGAATATAACCCTGCATTTCAACTTTGCTCTAAAATTATATTTACAGCATATTATATGCAAAAAGCATTTTTTTTTTACTAGACCAGCATTGGAAGGGTTAAACACAGAGGTTTAAAGGTCCTGGAGAGATATGCAGAAGTTCAGATAGATACATTCTATTTAGTTACATGTATCTATTGATAAACAGTTACACACTCTTTGGCTGTCCTCCAAGCTCCTTCTCAGTGAGAGAGATGAGTCACATTCAACACTTAGATACATTATGTAAACAAAATGCATCTATTTCAGCTTCGGATGCGTCTGCAGAAATCTAAAGGAACTTTAAAGCCCTGTGTAACCCTTCCAATGCTGGTCTAGTAAAAAAAAATGCCGGTTGCATATAATATACTGTAAATAATGTTTTAGAGCAAAGTTGAAATGCAGGGTTATATTCCGCTTTAAAAAAGTCTTTGGCATATGCTAACATCCCAGTTAGCTAATCTATGATACGTAAAACACTAAACAAGAATGGAGTTAATAGGAGGATACCACAGAGGAAGCCACTACTGTCCAAAATAAACATGACTGTACATTTACTTTTTGCCAAAGAGCACCTGGATGTTCCACGGCGGTACCGGCAAAATATTCTGTGGACAGACGAAACCAAAGTTGAGTTGTTTGGAAGAAACACACAACACTAGGGGCCATATGCAATTTACTTTTCGCCTGAGTTTTCTCCTAGGAGATCATTTTTCATTTTCAATTTAAAATAACTTTCCAGCACTTTTCAACTAAAAAAGTACCAAAAAGTAGGTGAACAAGTACTATCAAAATTATTTTGAGTATTTTCATGCTCATCAGTGGCTTAAAGGGCATTTTATTGACAAGTTAAAAGATATCACCTAGGAGAAAACTCAGGAGAAAAAGTTAATTGCATATGTGCCTAAGTGTGGACAAAATGAGGCAAAGCGCACCAACATAAAAAACCCATCCCAACTGTGAAGTAGGGTGGTGCGGGCATCGTGGTTTGGGGCTGCTTTGCTGTGTCAGGTCCTAGACGGATTTCTCATCATTGAAGGAAAAATGAATTCCCAAATTTAAACCACTAAATGATAAAAAAATACACCTTTTTTTCCCCAAATGAAATATTATCTCCATACAAAGTACTACTAGGGAAACAATTTAAATGTTGTATTAACTTGAAAAAATAGGCAAATACAACTTGTGGGTTTTATCTATCGTAGCACATTGTATTTTAAAACTATAATATAATGACTGAAAACTGAGAAATTATGATTTTCTTTCAATTTTTTTTTCTTATTATAATATCTCTATTATAAAATAAAATAATTCTTAGCAAAAAGTACCAGCCAAGGAAAGCCTAATTTGTGGCAAAAAAACAATATATAGATAATTTCAAAGTGATAAGTGACAATCAAGTTATTGGCAAAATGAATGGATGTAGCGTGATGTGAAAAATGCTCTGGTTTTTAAGGGGAAATAACCTGTGATCGGGAATTGGTTAAGTTAAACATAGTTCATGCTGCACAGCAGTTTACCACTCTAAATTACTGTATGTGTTTTGTTATATTTTATGCAGAACAATGTAAGTACAATACTCTTTTTGGGATTCAATAACATAAGCAATTTTAATCTACTACCCTTTATCTTGCTAATCCTGATATACTGTGTGACATTAGGCGGAAACCTCTTGATCATTACGTTGGTGTCCAACAGTAGGAGCCTCCACTCACCCATGTACTTTTTTCTCACCCAACTTTCTGTAGCTGACATCATTCTGACCACAGACATCGCACCCTCCATGCTAGATGTTGCACTACATGGACACACCTCAATATCTTTCTCCGGCTGCATTACTCAATATTTTTTCTTCAGCCTATCAGAAGCATTTGAATGTTTTCTTCTGACGGCAATGTCCTATGACCGCTATCTGGCCATCTGTTCCCCTCTGCATTATTCCTCTATTATGGACCAGCAACTTTGCATTAAACTAATCATTGCGTCTTGGTTGTTGGGTTGCTTTTTGGAAATAATTGTAACCTTTACGATATGTCAACTACTGTTTTGTGGACCAAATATCATAGATCATTTCCTCTGTGACTTCTATCCTTTGGTGGAACTTTCGTGTTCAGATTTGACCTTAATTCAAATTGAAGCCACTTTGTTAAGCATTCCTGTGATAATTGTCCCATTTCTGGCGGTCGTGGTTTCATACGTATACATTGTTTTCACCATATCTAAGATCTCCTCTTTTTCCGGAAGGTTGAAGTCGTTTTCCACTTGCAGCTCCCATCTGACAGTTGAATTTATATTTTATGGGACTCTGATTGCCATGTATGTGGTCCCAAATGAAGGACAATCAAAGGTGATCAAAAAGATGTTCGCCATGATGTACACTGTGTTGACCCCCCTTGTAAACCCATTTATTTACAGTTTAAGGAACAAAGACATCAAGAAAGCTTTAAAATCAAACTCACTCATTGGGAACAATTAACCTCCCTGGCGGTAACCCCGAACGTAGTTCCGGGTAAGCCGTGCAGGAGGTTTTCTCAGGCCCTGCTGGGCCGATTCGCTTAATTTTTTTTTAGCTGCATCAGCACACCGATCGCCGCCGCCCCGCGCTCGATCGCCGCTATCCGTCGCGCCGCGCCGCCCCCCGACCCCGTGCACTGCCTGGCCAATCAGTGCCAGGCAGCGTTGAGGGGTGGTCGGTGACGTCATCCTGCCCCGTCACCATGGCGATGGGGGAAGCCCTCCCGGAAATCCCGTTCTTTGAACGGGATTTCCTGATCGGAGATCGCCGAAGGCAATCGAAGCGGGCGGGGGGGATGCCGCTGAGCAGCGGCTATCATGTAGCGAGCCCTGGGCTTGCTAAATAATTAAAAAAAAAATTATAAATAACTGCTGCGCTCCCTCCTGGCGAAATTAATTAGACCGCCAGGAGGGTTAAATGATGCTCTTTTACTTAAATGTTGCTCTATACTGTAGGTGTATATACTGTATATAAGTGAAGTTAGCAGCAGTTATGAAAATAATTGACAACATGGTTTTTCATACATAGTCACACAATTAGTTTGGTTGAAAAAAGAAATGTATCCATCGAGTCCAACCAGACTACAAAATAAATAAATACATATATAATTAAATAAATAAATAAGCATTAGGTACCTTTATTTCCTGCAGCATCACATCTCCCAGTTGATCCAATTAACCCTTAAAGTGGAATAAAACTGTAACATAACATTCAAAAAAAAAAAAAAAGAAGAAGTAGAAGTCCTACCATTCTAGGTGGTCGGCGGTGGGTGCAGGGCAAAAAAGGTGTAGCCTATCCCCTTTTTGCCCTGCACCCACCACCCACCACCTAGAATATGGTAACCTTTCTACTTCTTATTGTCATGATACTAATGGCCACTGAATCTACCTTTTGCATTGAAATGCCTGAAGTCTGACAATTGAATAAACCACAATTCACTGCAGTGCCTGAAAAAAGAGATGGCCCGAACATCGGTGGTTCGCGTTCGCGATCGAACGCAAACTTTTCCGGAAGTCCGATACGCCCCCATAGTGCATCATTAGGGTCAACTTTGAGCCTCTACATCACAGTCAGCAGGCACATTGTAGCCAATCAGGCTACACTCCCTCCTGGAGCCACTCCCCCCCTTATAAAAGGCAGGCAGCGTCAGGCATTGGACTCACTCATGTGCCTGCAGTAATTACAGAAGGGAGAGCTGCTGCAGAGAGAGCTATAGGGAAAGCTTATTCAGGCTCTTGTAGGCTTCTTAGCTTGCTCCTTGCTGATTCTTATTGCTAAAAAAATACCCCTCAACAGCTCTAATCTTGTTCTTGTGATCTATTTTTTTGTGTGTGTGTCCCACTGACACTTGTGTTGCATAGACAGCCTTGGTAATTCCTACTGTGTGTGCCACTGCCAGTTAGGCCCAGCACATTCAGTGACTACCTGTGTGTGTGACAGGTGCACATCGTAATACCCATCACTGCATATACCTACCTACTGTTCACTTCAGTCAGTGCACCCACCTACCTATGTGAGCGCATGCAGTGTCACTGTGCCTGTCCGCTACCTGTCTGTGTGTGACAGGTGCACATTGTAATGCCCATCACTGCATATACCTACCTGCTGTTGTTCACTTCAGTGCACCCACCTACCTACGTGAGCGCACACAGTGTCATTGTGCTTGTCTGGTACCTGTCAACTGTCACCTTCTCAACTACAGGTGGAAATTACATTTTGTTTTATATGGTTTACAGAAAATCATAATTTCCAAGCTTTTCCAATATGTGTTTGTGAGTTTATTTATTGCATTTTTCACAAGATTAAATTTACAAAACAATTAAATAAAATCTGTTTTTTAAAAAAGGAAAAAACATGCAAATTGTTTTTATGAATATTTCATGAAGTTTCAATGGAAAAAAAATCTATTTATTTTCTTCACTGTACATGTGAATGTTGCATCTTATGTGTGTATGTATTATTCATGCTAAAGAACATTTGGCCCTTCTTTAAACTTCAAATAGCATCAGAAAGAAAACATGATCCATCCCTCTATATGGATTTAGTTGTTGTGCTTGATTATTGTCGGTTAAACCATTGTTGCTCATTTTAACTTCAACACAATTTTACAGTGACTGCTCCAATATTTCACACATGGGGCCATTGCCAATTGTCTAGCTCTTAGAGTTCTTAAATTAGGCGATGGGAGCATCGCCTAATCCAGTTAAAATTAACACCCCCTCGGGCAGTAAAGAACTCACTTGGGTGAAATCATCGCCCAGCGAGTTCTTTACACTCTTCCTACTGCTCGTTTCATGCTGCAGGGAAGCGATGCTTCCTGATATGAGCGTTAGTAGACACCAGCAAAGAGCAGCTCTAAACACTCTTATGCACATCGTTGCTGCTGGATCAGGGGGTCTCCTTTAATAAGGGGATCCCCTGAGCTCCCCGTTGGGCCCTCCACAAAATACCAAAGCCCCCCGCAGCTGCCTCTCGCTACAAGTCCTGATGGTGTAATTACAATGTATATCTCACTGTAATTACTTTCTATCATAGCTCCCACCAGGGCTACCCATTAGTCCACTGTCTGGACCAATGAAAATGGTCCGGACAGTGGCCTAATGTGGAGCCATTATGGGAGCTTTAAAGGCTCTTTGCCAGAATGAGAAATGCATTGTAATTACAGCATCAGCAATTGTGGCGAGAGGCGCCAGGTAAATTATTCAGGGGTGACTGACGCAGCTGCAGGGAACTTTGGTGATGTGTGGATGGCCTGACAGAAAGCTTTGGGGGCCTCCTTATTAAAGGAGACCCCCAGATGCAGCTGTGGAAGATGGAGGCAGTTGTTGGGAAGTGAGGCCATGGTGAAGGACAGTGCCACAGTGTAAAGCCTCACTCCCCATCACTCAGGACATGGGAACATTGCTTTCACCTGAGAAATGCTCCCTAACGATCGGCCATTGTGCGAAGGAAACCGGCAATAAGATTTGTTGGTTATCATGAAGTAGCTTGCATCTGAAAGCTACTTATCACCTTGAATAGGATAATTATGATAGCTGAAGTCTGCATTTCTCTGACCTCCTCCATTGGCCCATTCCAGCATTGGGACTCCTGAGTCCAGAAAAGCTGCTTGTCGACAGCTCTCACATGCACTCTAGCATGGACATGCTTGGGCTCTGACAGTAAAAATTAGCCTTATTGGGTCCATGCTGCTATGCCTCGACCAACAGGTATCCATCTACCTTTAGTTAACCATCACTGTGGACAGTCTCAGGAGCGAGGAACCTCTGAACTTCAGGGCATGTAAGCTTGACCTGTGGCCAGAGCTATCGCAATTTGCCATCAAGCTGTTGTCTTGCCCCGCCTCAAGTGTGCTGACCGATTGGACATTTAGTGCAGCTGGAGGGATCGTGACAGAAAAACAAAATCAACAATCATACAACAGTGCTTATTTCTTGGCATTTATTAAAATGAAAAAGGACACCAGAGGGTTATAGCACTAACATGTAATACGCTTTTAATTTACTTAGATTTATAACCATTATTAGACAAGAGGGAAGGGAGAGAGCGCTCAGATAGTGCATTAACTTTTGTAAAATCAAAAACGCAATAAAATTTGCACTTATAATTTAGTAGTATAGAATGCACATCTCAGCAGCCGCCGGCGGGTCTCCTCAGCCTGTCACAGCCTGGCCAGGGCTGGCAGTGTAGATGGAGCAATGGGGAGGACTTCTGCCCAGCTAAGAGTGGTGCGGAGAATGCCATCTGATGTCACTATGTGTTTTGGTGCATAACCACGCCGCCTTCTGGTGACGGATATGGGAAGACGGCGAGCTTACATAGAGAGGCGTCCTTAGCAACATGTTACCATGGGGTGGTATCGTAAAAGCAAAAACTTTATTGAGAACTTCTTTAACCATTTAATGACAAGCTATCGTATTAAAATGTCATGTTTTACCCTGTTAAAGGAAACATGACGTTTTAATACGCCACGCGTTCCCGCCGCTCCGCATGTGTGCGCGCCACTACCGCCGCAGTTTCTGTCGGGATCCCGTTGGGATCACACCAGGTAATCGCACTGCCTGGAGTTAATGGACGTGACCATGAACAGCAGCCGCGTCTATTCATAAAACAGGAAGCCGACACAGTGTAATAAAATATATTAAAAAAAAGTGATCACTTCCTATAATGGGAGAGTGTTCACTTGTGCCATCTTGTGGCCAAAAAGTATATTACACATACAGGGACATACATACACAATAATAAAAAAAGAAAAACGAACACTTCCAAAGCTAAAAAAATCAGCTTACAAAAAATACATAACTGGTTGCCTTAGGGACTCAGCTTCTTTAATCTATATTTTATGAGGGAAAATTACATTTACTTTACTCCATTGGGGCTTGTAATTATGAACTGGACAACAACAAAAAAAAAAACAACACAAAAATAACACCTACATTTCAAAATAATAAATTGTCGCCATACATTGTGATAGGGACATAATTTAAACGGTTCAATTATCAGGACAAGTGGGTAAATAAAATGTGTTGGCTTTATCCACAGGAGAACATTTAATTTTAAAACTATAATGGCTGAAAACTGACAAATAATGATTTTTTTCCATTATTTTTGTATTTTTCCCATTAAAACACATTTAGAATAAAAAACTTCTTAGAAAAATATACTACCCACAGAAAGCCTAATTGGTGGCGAAAAAAACAAGGTATAGATCATTTTCTTGTGATAAGTAGTAAGAAAAGTTATTAGGGAATAAAAGGGAGGAGCGCTGACTGGTGAAAATTGCTCTGGTCCGTCAGGGTAAAAACCCTTGGGGGTGAACTGGTTAAAACGCAACTTATTTCGACTGAACCTTATTGTATTGTAAAATCTCAAGGCTAAAAATTATAATCTCTTACACACAATATTTTACACTGAGCAAATCAGTATGAATTATTAATAAAGAGGACTAGATACTATCCACCACAACAATTGCAGACTTACAGATACAATATTTTTTCTCTTCCAGATAACTTCAATATAAGGAAATGAGTCTGGACATTTGGCAACCAATAGGCAGACAAAAATCTTAAATAATATGAACCATATAAACAAACAAGCATAATAAAAGCATTTATATGCAATCAGACTCTACTGCAGGTTAGTGCAATGGTTGTTAGATGTGGGAATATTGAAAATGGGAATATTAAAAAGTGGAATATGGAGGTTATAAGACAATTATAAAGGGGGGTAAAATAAATATACTTCAAAGTAATTATGAATATTAATTATAACGCACAGACAAGTGCAATGATAATAAGACACTACTGCAGGATAGTGCTAAAATGCATTATGAACATGAGAACTATGACACAAGGAGCAATTAATTTAGAAAAGTGACCTATAGTGATGGTGCAGTGGTCAATAGACTGATGCCCCATACTAATGTATTGATTACAACAAATACATAAAAATAAATATAATTAAAATAAAAATGAAAAAAAAAAGAAATAAAAATAAAAAATGAAAAATAAGAAAATTAAAAAATGGTGATTTTCTTAGACCAGAAAGCTAGAGGATTTGATTCAATTTAGTTTAATTTAATTTATGAAGCTCTGAACTTCTAGGTCTTTATAGGGAGGGATTCTGATATACTCTCTAGACCTGCAATTTGTAAACTTTCAGGGTTAGCTTGATGACATTGAGAAAAGTGTTGAGGGACACTGTGCTTGTTTTTGGCCAGTATGTTGCATTTATGCTCTCCCAGTCTAGTTCTTAGCTCTCTGGTGGTCCTCATGTCCTCTCTGGCCACAAGCACAGCTTTCCTGCTCTGTTCATCACCACCCAGTACGTCGTTTGGTCCTACTGCTGCTTCTTATAGAATTACCAGATACAGTATCTTGGTGGACACAGTCATGTCTGTCCCACATGCTAATGCAAGCTTCTTGTCTTAAATATTTTTTTTTAAGACTAAAATCTTGAATTGGATTATTTTGTTTCCAAATGTTACTCAAGAGCCAAGCCAATCAAATCCAATTATGATAAAAATTATTGGAAACTCTTACTCTATCTCAGAAAAATAAAACACATGTATAAGTATTTGCTCTACTTACATAACATATGTATTGCACTGTCTGTCCACGTTTTGAATTTAGTGATTTTTCTACAGTAAAAAAAGAGAAAATCCTTCTTAACATTTCCCATTTTAAGTGTGGCTATTTTGAAGCCAATCCTGATGTCATTTCCTGCCCTACTCTCCTCTGCCTGATTTGCCCGCCCTTCACTATAGAAAGTACATTGACTAAGCATGAGCAATATTGGCCAATCAGAGAGGAACAGAGGTGTGGGAGGGGAAAACAGGAGAGAAAGAGGCTTCAGACAATCATGCTGCATTAGTTAAGTCTGAGGGGAAGTAGAGACGCAAAAAAGGACAACCCAGCATTCCCTGCAACTTCCTTTTTGTGTACCAAATTTTGTGTGTACCAAATAAGAGTCAGGTAAACTGGGGAATGATCATTTATCAACAAGAAAAGTAATAGTGATTGTAACTTTTGGATTGCCTGGTTAGCATCCTTATTACGTGCTTACCAGATAAAAACAAAGAATTGATTTTTTATTTTATGACCAACAGTTACACTTTAAGTTGTCTTTGGGCCTCTTGATAATGGTATTAGGCAGTCTATGGGGTCCTTTCACGCACTGATTGTTATATTAGGTAGAAACACAAAAAATAGTTCTAGATTGGCTTTGTGCCTACAACACCCTCCCAATGCTACTCAATCGATAAGTACAGATCACGGTTTGATCCATAGACATAATTTTCACTGTTTTTGGCATGATCAGTGATAGCAACTTTTTTTAGCTAGAGACTTGCTTTAAGTGAATATATTTTTTAAGTAACGTATCATTAATACATTAAGAAAATAAGTTATGCATGCCATTAGTGTGAAACTAATTAGAGATCAGCACACTTCATACACTCGGGGAATAGGTACAGAAGTGTCTCTGTCCCTCAGGGATTTCCTCTCTCCTCTTGCCCCTCTATAAATTACCCCGGCACTGCAGACAGTAAACATGCTGCCTTGATGCTTTACAGATAAATGCATCTATAACTCTAAATCAAATCACACTCATCTTCCTAACCCCCCAGGAGAAACGCACCGTAAGTAGAATATAGAAGGGAAGAGGAAGTGTTTAATACTAAGTTGTACTTGTATTTTGTGATTATCTTCTTTTTGTAAATTTTAAGCAAACCTGAAGCAAAAATAAACTTATGATATAGTGAATTGTATGTGAAGTACAGCTAAGAAACAGAACATTAGCAGCAAAGAAAAGAGTCTCGGATTGTTTTTTCAGTACAGGAAGAGTTAAAAAAAATTCACTTGTTATCAATGCAAAAGATCTTCTCTGAGCCCTTCGAACCACTGTGTTGAATACAGCCCTGTTTTCTGAAGAACTTAAACAGCAAAGAAGCAGTGGGAGACAGTTTGATAAAAGGTTTCACTGCAGGAAAGTTCAAAGGGTCATTATATCTGCTTTGTTCTGAAGCTTAAAATACAGAGGGTTGTTTGGGTTGTTTGCAATTGCAACTGCAACTGTGACAGAGTGATGCAATGTTATACAAAATCTATATAACTGAAAATAAAAAAGTATGAGACTCTTTTCTGTGCTACTAACATTCTAATCATTATATTACACATACAATGTATATATATATATATATATATATATATATATATATATATATATATATATATATATATATATATATATATATATATATATATATATATATATATATATATGATGGATCTTCTAAAAAAATTAGCATATTGTGATAAAGTTCATTATTTTCTGTAATGTACTGATAAACATTAGACTTTCATATATTTTAGATTCATTACACACAACTGAAGTAGTTCAAGCCTTTTATTGTTTTAATATTGATGATTTTGGCATACAGCTCATGAAAACCCAAAATTCCTATCTCAAAAAATTAGCATATTTCATCCGACCAATAAAAGAAAAGTGTTTTTAAAACAAAAAAAGGCAACCTTCAAATAATTATGTTCAGTTATGCACTCAATACTTGGTCGGGAATCCTTTTGCAGAAATGACTGCTTCAATGCGGCGTGGCATGGAGGCAATTAGCCTGTGGCAGTGCTCAGGTGTTATGGAGGCCCAGGATGCTTCGATAGCGGCCTTAAGCTCATCCAGAGTGTTGGGTCTTGCGTCTCTCAACCTTCTCTTCACAATATCCTACAGATTCTCTATGGGGTTCAGGTCAGGAGAGTTGGCAGGGCAATTGAGCACAGTAATACCATGGTCAGTAAACCATTTACCAGTGGTTTTGGCACTGTGAGCAGGTGCCAGGTCGTGCTGAAAAATGAAATCTTCATCTCCATAAATCTTTTCAGCAGATGGAAGCATGAAGTGTTCCAAAATCTCCTGATAGCTAGCTGCATTGACCCTGCCCTTGATAAAACACAGTGGGCCAACACCAGCAGCTGACATGGCACTCCAGACCATAACTGACTGTGGGTACTTGACACTGGACTTCAGGCATTTTGGCATTTCCCTCTCCCCAGTCTTCCTAAAGCTTCCTAAAACTGTAATGGATTGCGGAGACACCGCCGCGCGGTCTGACAGCGAGGCGGCTGGTTCCGCGTTCAGACCGGTGGTTTCTCCGCAGCAGCATGCGTCTGGTTTGTCTGAGCCTAGTAGTGCACACAGATGGAGAGCTACGCGCGCGCGCGCTAACAGGCAGGCCCTTTATGCCAATAGGAGAGGGATTAGCTGATCAAGACGATCAGCTGATCCCAGCACAGTAGGTAATTGGCTGAATGGGACTGGGCGGCGCTGAGGAGCGCTCTGCTATATATACTTCTTGCTTGTCAGTTGCTGGTTGTCTGCCGTTGCGAATGCTTATGTGTTAGCACTCAGACCATAGTCAGATCCCTCAGTGTGTTAGAACCAGGTGTACCTGGGAATTCACACTTAGCCAGATTACTGTGTTATTACTGTGTTATTGCTGTGTTATTCTTTAAACCAGTTCCAGGGTGTAGAGACCACGGACCTCACACCCAAGATTAGGGATACTGTGTCATTGCTGTGTTATTCTTTAGACCAGTGCCTGAGTGTTGAGACCACGGACCTCACACTCAAGATTAGGGATACTGTGTCATTGCTGTGTTATTCCTTAGACTAGTTCCTGAGTGTTGAGACCACGGACCTCACACTCTAGACTAGGCCTCTGTTTGATATCTGTTATGACCTATTGCTCTCTTGACCCTTCTCCTTCCCTCTGATTCGGTACCTTCGCATATCTGATTACCTGTTGCCAACCCTGCCTGTCCCATGTTACCGAATCAGCCTTCTGTCTCTGTACCTTAAAGTGAACCTCCAGACTAAAAATCGACTCAGCAGCACTGAAAAGGCCTGGTGTTTCTTTAACAGTTTCACAGCATCAGAACTTTGTTTCTCTTATACAAGCCTCATTTTTAGCTGCACAGAAGAAAACTGCCCGGGCAGTTTTCCTCTTATGCTGTGCAAAGCATGATGGGATTTCTGATGTTGTTCTCGTTCTGCTGTTTTGGTGCAATTTTTTTTTCTTTTTACATTTTGAATTTGACATTTGAAGCCTAGTGTGTGCAGCTGGGAGGGGTTATCAGAACACAAGACAGTTGGAACTGTGCCTCATGCTCCCTGTCACCTCCTTTCAACCAAAAAGATGGCTGCCCCCATGACAAAGATGGCAGCCCCCATGAATCACAAACATTTGCCTGTTCTTTTAAAACAGGGTGGGTAAAAGATTATATCACCTATCTATTCTAATTAACATAACTAATGTAACTTAATAACACTATGTTTGTTTAGGCTGAAGTTCCCCTTTAACTGCTCGTGTGTTGCCGACCCGGCCTGGCCGACCCTTCTACCTGTGACCCCCCCGGTGGGGTGTCCAGTAGTTGCAGGGACTCCCTGTCCCTCAGAGGGACCTCTCTGCAATCCAGTTAGGGACTCTATCCCATAGGAGTCCTGTGACTGCAGTAGAGTCTGACTCCCAGCAGTTCAGGGAATCACTGGCTCTCTAGTTATCGCCAACCCTGGCTAGGAGATACTCGTTATACAGTCTAGGGTCACCTGCTCCTCAGGTGATCCAGGCTCATATACTGTTGCACCAAACACTTACATTTCATCAGGTGTCCAGAGGTTAGTTATACTTGTATTATTGGTGATTCTGCAGATCATCAATAATCAGGTATATATCTGTATTCTTGGTGATACTGCAGATCACCAATAATCAGATTCTCTCTGTGTGCTGACACCGATCGTTACAGAACGGCAGACCTGAAAAACAAAATGGACGCACTTAACAGCCATCTTGATACACTCACCACCTCGGTGGAAAATTTCATCAGAGTGCAGGATGGTCAGCAGGCCCAGATCTCTGCTTTATCTGGGTCATTACAGGTCCTTCAGACGGCTGTAAATTCAGTGCGATCTCCTCCAGTTACAGACTTGCGTATGTCTGTACCCGAAAGGTTTTCTGGTCATAGATCTGACTTTCAGAATTTTAAGAATCGTATAATGTCGTATTTTGAACTGAGACCTAACTTGTCAGGAACAGAGGCACAGAAAATTACATTTATTAAGACCCTGCTGTCAGGAGATGCTCAAACTTGGGCATATAGCCTGCAGACAGGGCACGAGGCACTGACATCAATCAGTAGAGGAATTTTTTAAGTCCATGGCCATAATTTGTGACGATCTGGACATTTCCTCTACTGCTGAGCGGAAGTTAAAAACCTTGCGTCAAGGCAAGGATCCAGTAGAAGTCTATGCAGCTGAATTCAGAAAGTGGTCTGTGTCAGCTAGGTGGGGGGCTTTTGCACTGTTAGATTGTTTTTTATCAGGGTTGTCAGACGCAGTTTCAGAGTTGATGTTGTGACACCCTGAACCAAAAACTATTGATGAGGCAATCTCTTTAGCAGTACGGGTTGATCGCCGTTTACGGTATCAGAAGCAAACCCGTGGTAAGAACGTGGTCAGATATGTCTCTTACGCCTCTCCTCCACCCGTCTCACCTCCGTCAGAACCAATGCAAATTGGTCAGTCCACGTTGACACGGATGGAGAGGAATCACAGGAAAACAGAACAGCTCTGTTTATACTGTGCAGAGGAGGGCCATAGAGTGCAGAATTGCCCCAAGAAGTCGGGAAACGCTGCCACCTAAGTGTAGTCAGAGGTAATACCCTAGGCGCGCAGTCTTTACCTCTAGACAACAATCGTTTGCTCCTTACCTGTTCTGTCACATGGCAGGGTCAGACTGTTACCACTGAAGCCTTCGTTGACTCTGGTTCAGCGGCTAACTTTATAGATTACGACTTTGCAAAAAAATTGGGAATTCCTATACTCCCATTGGACCAACCGATTTTGGTCACTGCTGTAGATGACTCTCCTCTGCAAAGTAAACATCCTCTATCCCGTACTCCGAATTTAAGGTTCAGTGTTGGGGTAATGCATGAGGAGAATCTGCAATTTCTGGTCTTGCGTATGGCAACCTCCACCGTGATTCTTGCCCTGGTTACAACTTCACTCCCCTCAAATAGACTGGTTTTCAGGTCAGCTAACGAGCTGGTCGACCCATTGTTATCATCATTGTTTAGTGAAAGTAACCATGGGTAATACCAGCATTCAGGTTGAAGGTGTGCCAAAACAATACGCAGAGTTTGCTGATGTCCTCTGTCCCAAGTCGGCAGATAAACTCCCCCCCCCACCGTACCTTCGATTGTCCCATTGATTTGAGATCTGGTTGTCTGGGCCTGAGAAACTAGCTTTGCAGGAATACATCAGAGAAAACTTGGCTAAAGGGTTCATCTGTCCCTCCCGTTCACCAGCAGGGGCAGGATTCTTTTTTGTAAAGAAAAAAGATGGAGGCCTTCGTCCTTGCATTGATTATAGAGGCCTAAATAAGATCATGGTGAAAAATCGCTACCCTTTACCTTTAATTGACAATTTGTTCACTCAGGTGAACAACGCCAAGATTTTCTCAAAGCTAGATCTGAGAGGTGCATACAATCTGGTGCGTATTAGAGATGGTGACGAATGGAAGACAGCCTTTAACACACCCGACGGGCATTACGAGTACCTAGTGATGCCCTTCAGGTTGTGTAACGCCCCGGCTGTCTTCCAGGAGTTAATTAACGAGGTATTCAGGGAGGTGTTGGGGAAGTTCGTCCTAGTCTATCTGGACAATATACTGATGTTTTTGTCCAATCTTTCTGAACACCGCAGGCATGTTAAGTTTGTGCTGGAAAAGTTAAGACAGAATCTGCTTTATGCTAAACTGGAGAAATGCCTCTTCGAAGTAACCTCGGTTGCCTTCTTGGGGTACATTATCTACACCTCTGGCCTCTCAGTGGATCCAGGGAAGGTTTCCGCTGTCCTGGAGTGGCCTCAGCCTGTTGGACAGAGGTTTCTGGGCTTTGCCAACTACTACAGAAGGTTCATAAAGGGGTACTCTACCATCATCTCGCCCCTCACCAGTCTCACCAAAAAAGGGGCTGATACTCATCACTGGTCACCAGAGGCTCATGCAGCTTTTTTCACACTAAAGAAATTGTTCTGTTTTGCACCTATATTAAGACATGTCGATGTCACCTTTCCCTTTATTGTGGAGGTTGATGCTTCAGAGGTGGGGGTGGGAGCTGTATTGTCTCAGAGGTCAGGCTTGCAGGGCAAACTCCACCCATGTGCCTACTTCTCTCGTAGATTTTCACCCGCAGAGAAAAACTATGACATAGGCAACCGGGAGCTTTTGGCCATCAAGTTAGCTTTTGAGGAATGGCGACACTGACTAGAAGGTGCAGAACACACGATAACAGTTTATATAGATCATAAGAATCTGGAGCACATAGATGGTGCTAAGAGACTTAGCCCCTGCCAGGCCCGGTGGTCCCTGTTCTTTGCAAGATTCAGATTTGTAATTACGTATACCCCTGGTAGTAAAAACATCAAAGCCGATGCCTTATCCAGGTGTTTTGAACCTGAGACAGTACAGCCCTCAGCTCCTGAGACCATTCTACCTCAGAAGGTAGTTCTGGCAGCCACTGAGACCTGGATGGATTGGACAGTCACTCTGAGTCCTTACCAACAGGATGTTCCAGAGGGGAAGCCTGATGGGGTCATGTTTGTACCACTGCCTTTCTGTTTACAACTCTTGCAACTGTTTAATTCCCACAAGAATGCTGGTCATCCCGGGGCCACCAGAACTCAGGATTTACTGGCCAGATGTGCGTGGTGGCCTACATTGGTAACAGATTGTAAGGAGTTTGTAAGAGAGTGTGCAGTGTGTGCAAGGAGTAAACCCTCTCGTCAGACCCCTGTTGGCACCTTACAGCCCTTGTCAGTTCCAAGTGAACCATGGACCCATGTCTCCATGGATTTTGTGGGTGAGCTCCCTCGGTCTGAGGGCAAGACGGTCATTTGGGTAGTAGTGGACAGATTCAGTAAGATGGCTCACTTTGTCCCTTTGAAAGGACTCCCCTCGGCCCAGGAATTGGCTGATCTCTTTATCCAGCACATTTTCCGGCTGCATGGCATTCCGGAGAATGTAGTGTCAGATCGGGGAGTCCAATTTGTTTCAAAGTTTTGGAAAGCCTTCTGCCATCAGTTAGACATGGATCTTGCATTTTCATCAGGCTACCACCCACAGACCAACGGTCAGACCAAGAGAGTTAACCAATCCCTGGAACAGTTCCTCAGGTGTTATGTTGCAGATGCGCAATCCGATTGGGTAAAATTTTTGCCGTTTGCGGAATTTGCGCACAACAACCTGAAAAGCTCCTCTTCTGGGTTTTCCCCATTCCAGGTAGTGTCAGGAAGATCACCTAAGTTTGCTCCTTTGCCAGTGGCATCTACACCGTTCCCAGCTCTGGAGGATTAGCAGAGGGCTCTAAAGGAGATTTGGGGAATGGTTAAGAGGAATCTGGGGAAAGCTTTCCAAACCCAGAAAAGACAGGCAGATGAAAGACGGTCTGTGGAGTGGAAGTTCTGCCCAGGAGATTTGGTGTGGGTATCCACTCGACATTTGGCCTTGAAGCAACTGTCACCCAAACTGGGCCCTAGATTTATAGGACCATTTCCAGTGTCCAAGAAAATCAATAATGTCACTTACGCGATTGATCTCCCAGCCAGTATGAGAGGTGTGAGATCATTCCATGTGTCTCTTTTAAAGCCAGCAGTACACGTGGATTCCTCTCTTCCCCCCTGTGTTGGTGGATGACCAACGAGAGTATGAAATTGAAAAGATCCTGGACTCTCGCTTAGTGCAAAATTCCATGCAGTATCTGGTCCACTGGAAAGGATATGGCATAGAGGAAAGATCTTGGGTGCCAGATTTTCGCATGCATGTGGAGGAATTAAAAAAGGAGTTTCATGACTTACATCCTGGGAAGCCTGGTGGGAAGTGTCCGGTGTCCACTCCTGGCGGGGGGGGGGTACTGTAATGGATTGCGGAGACACCGCCGCGCGGTCTGACAGCGAGGCGGCTGGTTCCGCATTCAGACCGGCGGTTTCTCCGCAGCAGCATGCGTCTGGTTTGTCTGAGCCTAGTAGTGCACACAGGTGGAGAGCTACGCGCGTGCGCTCTAACAGGTAGGCCCTTAGGAGAGGGATCAGCTGATCAGGACGATCAGCTGATCCCAGCGCAGTAGGTGATTGGCTGAATGGGACTGGGTGGCGCTGAGTAGCACTCTGCTATATATACTTCTTGCTTGTCAGTTGCTAGTTGTCTGCCGTTGCGAATGCTTATGTGTTAGCACTCAGACCATAGTCAGATCCCTCAGTGTGTTAGAACCAGGTGGACCTGGGAATTCACACTTAGCCAGATTACTGTGTTATTACTGTGTTATTACTGTGTTATACTTTAGACCAGTTCCAGGGTGTAGAGACCACGGACCTCACACCCAAGATTAGGGATACTGTGTCATTGCTGTGTTATTCTTTAGACCAGTCCCTGAGTGTTGAGATCATGGACCTCACACTCAAGATTAGGGATACTGTGTCATTGCTGTGTTATACCTTAGACTAGTTCCTGAGTGTTGAGACCACGGACCTCACACTCTAGACTAGGCCTCTGTTTGATATCTGTTATGACCTATTGCTCTCTTGACCCTTCTCCTGCTCTCTGATTCGGTACCTTTGCATATCTGATTACCTGTTGCCAACCCTGCCTGTCCCTGGTTACCGAATCAGCCTTCTGCCTCTGTACCTTATATGCTCGTGTGTTGCCGACCCGGCCTGGCCGACCCTTCTACCTGTGACACCCCCCCCCCCGGTGGGGTGTCCAGTAGTTGCAGGGACTCCCTGTCCCTCAGAGGGACCTCTCTGCAATCCAGTTAGGGACTCTATCCCATAGGAGTCCTGTGACTGCAGTAGAGTCTGACTCCCAGCAGTTCAAAGAATCACTGGCTCTCTGGTTATCTCCAACCCTAGCTAGGAGATAATCGTTATACAGTCTAGGGTCACCTGCTCCTCAGGTGATCCAGGTTCATATACTGTTGCACCAAACACTTACATTTCATCAGGTGTCCAGAGGTTAGTTATACTTGTATTATTGGTGATTCTGCAGATCATCAATAATCAGGTACACATCTGTATTCTTGGTGATACTGCAGATCACCAATAATCATAATTCTCTCTGTGTGCTGACATCAATCGTTACAATAACGTTTTAAAAAAAAAATATTGTGCTGTTTTTCGTTTAAAAATAATGTTTTAAAAAAATATTGTACTGTTTTTCGTTTAAAAATAATGTTTAAAAAAATTATAAATCATTAAATAATGTGTAATCATGAGAAGCAGTTATAAAACATTAAAAGTCTTTGGGCGCCGCTTGTAAAATGTTTTTTTTCTCCAGCGCCCTTTTTTCCTGTTGGGCGCCCATTAAATGATATTTATTATGGGAGTGAATGGCGGCGCCCTTTTTGTCCACCTGCCTCATGCGCCCAAATTTCCTGCTTCCCTCCATAACACCTGAGCAGTGCCACAGGCTGATTGCCTCCATGCCATGCCGCATTGAAGCAGTCATTTCTGCAAAAGGATTCCCGACCAAGTATTGAGTGCGTAACTCATAATTATTTGAAGGTTGACTTTTTTTGTTTTAAAAACACTTTTCTTTTATTGGTCGGATGAAATATGCTAATTTTTTGAGATAGGAAATTTGGGTTTTCATGAGCTGTATGCCAAAATCATCAGTATTAAAACAATAAAAGGCTTGAGCTACTTCAGTTGTGTGTATTTGAATCTAAAATATATGAAAGTCTAATGTTTATCGGTACATTACAGAAAATAATGAACTTTATCACAATATGCACATTTTTTGAGAAGATCCTGTACGTCTTCTCAGAGAGCCTTGTGCATGCACTAACAGCCCGGACTAGACATGGAGATCAGACAGGAAAGCCATGACATTGGCACTGGTATTCACCTGAAGAACATTGCAAAAATCAAGCACCTCATACCCCCAGAAGATCTGCCAACCTTAGTCCACGCCTTCATCACATCCCGACTGGACTACTGCAATGCTCTCTACACTGGCCTTCCAAAAAAGGCCTTGTACCGGCTACAGCTGATACAGAATACTGCTGCCAGACTGCTAACCAACCAACCCCGTCACTGCCACATAATGCCAGTCCTGCATTCCCTTCACTGGCTACCTATAGAATGGAGGGTCCTATTCAAGATCGGCCTACTGACATTTAAATCCCTGAATAATCTAGGCCCTGGATACATGAAAGATATGTTACAGCTGCGAAGCAATCCCCGCATTCTCAGATCCACAGGTTCTAATAATCTAGTCATACCCAGAGTCCACTTGGAAACTTTTGGTCCCAGAGCCTTCTGTCATGCTGCCCCTACGTTTTGGAACTCCTTACCTCAACAGATCAGGACAGCCCCATCCCTGGACGTGTTTAAATCCAGACTGAAAACCCACCTGTTCAGTCTGGCATTTGCAGAATTATAACTTTTGTTGTGTGAATACTTCATCCTACTAATTACTGAATCTGAGAGAGCCTAAGCGCTTTGAGTCCTATGGGAGAAAAGCGCTATAGAAATGTTATTGTATTGTATTGTATTGGTAAAAATATGGTGTGTTGCGACTTCAGAATGTGTGCTTCATCATGCCTCATTGGAGAAGGTGTTTTTCAGACTTCCTGGGTACCAGAACTCACCAGGGGGTCTGAGATAGTAGGAAACCACAGAAAACAGGTATGTGGTTATAAACTTATTTTTTGACAACAATATATGTATACAAATGTTGTCAAGACGCTATTTGAAGTAGAATTTGGGGAGATGCCTAAAAAAAAAATGAGATGCACTTTTAAGGAATTACCTTAGGATGCAAACTGTATTTTTTTTTCCATTTTCCTCTACTAGTAGTTAACTTTTCATCTGCTGTTAAACTAACTTTTCAGCACTTGGCAATTGAAAAACTACTAAAAAGTAGGTGGACAACTGTTTTTTGCTATTGTTTTGAGTATTTTCTCGATTATTGGTGACTTATTAGGCATTTTATTGATAATGTGTAAAAATATCACCTAGGAGTAAACCTAGGAGGAAAAGTTAAAGGGGCACTACAGCGAAAATCTGTAAAAATTTAAAATATATGCAAACATATACAAATAAGAAGTACATTTTTTCCAGAGTAAAATAAGCCATAAATTACTTTTCTCCTATGTTGCTGTCACTTACAGTAGGCAGTAGAAATCTGACAGAAGTGACAGGTTTTGGACTAGTCCATCTCGTCTTCATAGGGGATTCTCAGCAAGGCTTTTATTCTTTATAAAGATATTCCCGAAAAAGGATTTAAACAATGATGCTGGCAAGCTTCCCTGCTCGCTACACAGTTTTATGGCAGTTAGACAGAGCAACTGCCATTCACTAAGTGCTTTTGAAAATAAATATATCCCTGAGAATCCCCTATAAAGAGATGGACTAGTCCAAAACCTGTCGCTTCTGTCAGATTTCTACTGCCTACTGTAAGTGACAGCAACATAGGAGAAAAGTAATGTATGGCTCATTTTACTCTGGAAAAAATGTACTTCTTATTTGTATATTTTTGCACATATTTTACATTTTACAGTTTTTTGCTGTAGTGCCCCTTTAATTAAATAAGGGCTAAGGGCTTGTGAGTTTTCTCCTACGTGACATTTTCACCTTGTGGTTAAAACACCTATGGTACCGGTTCACACGGACGGCAGGCGGCGTTGGGGCGGCCAGGAAGTTGCGTCGTCCTGTGACGTCCTGTTCGGTGGCGGCAGTACAGAGATCGTCGCGATCGGCGTTTCTCGTCCCCGCAGGGGGACATGAAGCCGCGCCGGCTAGCCGTCCCTGGACGTTGCATACGGCTTCTAGGGACGGCCGAAACGATGCGTTAAATCGGGATCAGAACGCCGCGTTTATGCAATCGACGGTAATCGACGGTAACCGCGCAATGCTAAACGCTCCTATTCACTTGAATGGGGGAGTTTAGCCGATGGGTCCCGAACGCTTGACGGTAGACGCCGCCAAGCGTCCGTGTGAACCGGCCCTTAGCAAACAAGGATATTCTCAAATGGATTTTGATAGTATGTTTTCACCTACTTTAGAGTACTTCTTCAATGGCAAGGTGCTAAAACATTATTTTAACCTCTTGAGCCCCAGAGGTTTATACCCCCCTAGCGACAAGGCCATTTTTTACAATTCTGCACTTCACAACGTTAACAGTTTATTACTCGGTCATACAACTTATCACCCAAAGAATTTTATGTCCTTTCCTTCTCGCGAATAGAGCTTTCTTTTGGTAGTATTTGATTGCTGCTGCTAGGTTTTTTTTGTTTTTATTTGAAAAAATATATATAATTCCCCCGCCCCTTTAATTGACCTTAGACTAAGATACATACACTACGCTATACATACATAGACATAAGGCTATGGCAGGGATTAGATTGTGAGCCCCTCCGAGGGACAATTTCATGACAAGACTATACTCTGTGCAGTGCTGCGTAAGATGTCAGCGCTATATACTGTATATAAATAATCATTAAATATTAAAAAAACAAAACAAACAAACAACAGCCTGCCAGCTCTGATCGCTGGCTGGCAGGCTGATGGCTGGGGCCTGCTGTGTTTACTGACGGGAGCTCGTGCTCATGTGAGGGTGAGCTCCCATCAAATCTCGCTCAGTGCGAATGATGCCATATAGCCTCAGTGAGACCTAAGAGAGCTGCTGTTCCGCTGCCATCCTGCATTTGGCAGATGGGAAGTGGTTGAAGAGAAATTGAAAAATGATCTCCTAGAAGAAATTATATGAAAAAAAGTTTATTACATGTGAGACAAGGGTCTCCATTAGGTCAGCAGTTTTGTTAATACTGTATCTGTGAATTCTCTATGTTATTATTTTGGACTTTCCATTCTAATTCCTGGTTATGTATTTTTTTTGTAACACTGTTTTTATTGAAGGTTGAACAGAACAGCATAAAAGACGGGTTGCACAGTAGTGTACAGTATAGGTGTCCAGTTTAGTAACAGTTGGAGGGAATAAAGTGGGATCAAGGGATACAGCATCTTATGTCTGAGCTGTCAGACTCGGACAAAATTCCCTAGAAGGTAAGCCGAGCCTAAGGTAGAGTCTATATCTTGTAGGTCATAAGAGAAAAACAGGAGGATTATCACACTGCAAAAGTCCATTTATTGACCTACAGAAGAGGTGCAGTAGCTTCAACTCTGCCTATACTGATGGTTTTGGATCAGTGGAGTACCATGTTGTAAAAGAAAAAAGGATGAGGAAAACAGGAAAATAACAGTTAACGGGGAGGGGGGGTTCAAAGGGGTAGGGTCGGGCACAGCGTTCGGAGACCTCAATGAGGGGTTGTGGGGAGGGCTTTGAAATAGCATAGTAGTAAGTAGGTAAGTGTTAAGGAAGGGGGAGGAAGGCCTAAACTGTGTCTCAGGTGCCCAAGGGACCGCAATGGTTGTATGGCCAAGTTTTAGGCTGGACTAAGAACAGATTGAGTTATGCGGGCATAAGGTCTGGGTTAGATTGCGTCCAAGGGTCCCAAACTTTGCGAAACTTCGATTCAGTATTTCTAAGGGAGGCAGCCATCTGTTCTATGTTCTTAGTCCAACTTATTTTAATCTTAATGTCAGATATGGTAGGAGAGGCCATGGTTTTCCAGGCTGATGCAATAAAAAGTCTGCAGGCCGTTAGTATGTGGGTAATCAGATGTGATGTATATTTACTAACATCAGGGATTGGTTTACCTAATAGCATGATCACTGGGTCCAGTGGGGCTGAGACACCTGTGGTAGTCAGAATAAGTTGTTGAAGTTCTTTCCAAAGGGGGACTATAGATGGGCAACCCTGGTTATGTATTTTGACACTAAGTACCTACTATTTACCCACTCTACCAATTGTCCTTGGCTTGTTGGTTCTCATAACTGTCTATATTGTTTTTCAGGTACCTTCTACTTCATATAGAATAACCAGATATGGTATCTTGGTGAACAATGTGGACACAGACAAACATCTTGAATTAGATTATTTTGTTTACAAAATTTACTCAAGAACCTTACTCATAATAGTACATAGTGTACATATCTTCAAAAAGAAAGGAACCACACTACAAGAATATGACCAATTTTCCTGTACCATAAGACAAAGTTTACTTCCATCTAATACATAATTTGCCTTGTGGATCAAAGACATTTCCAGTGTCCTTGGTTATTCTTGTACCTACAAAGTATGTGTGAGGCCAATCAGACACAAGTCACACAGATTTTTTTACTTGGGTTTCAAGGTTTATACAAATTCAAACTTGTATTTTTTGTTGGGTTTCTTTTATCCTATATTTTGGTACTCAGTGGTAACTTTCTAATTATCACTTTGGTGACCACTACTGATCATCTTAAAATCCCGATGTTCATTTTTTTGAAACACTTAGCTCTCACCGATATCCTTCTGACCACTACTGTAGTGCCTTTGATGCTGCACATCATATTGGTTGATGAAGGAACCTTGCCATTCATTGGTTGTATTGCCCAGCTTTATTACCTTGGTATTTTTGGGTGTGTTCAAACTCTTCTCATCACTGCTATGTCATACGATCGATATCTGGCTATTTGTAATCCATTGCGCTATGCCTCCATTATGAACCTTCATGTTTGTCTCAGATTGGTTGTTGGTTTATGGTTCTCAGGCACCCTGGTAATGTCAAGTGAAATCATTGTGGTGTGTCAATTATATTTCTGTGGTCTTAATTATATTGATCATTTCTTTTGTGATTATGGGCCCATTGTGGAACTATCTACATCAGACAAATTTTATTTTGTGATACAAGACATTATCAGTTCTATAGTTATGATTGCCAGTCCATTTGCATTCATGGTCATAACCTATGCCTGTATCTCTTTATCAATTATGAGGATATCTTCTGCTAATGGACGAAGAAAGGCCTTCTCTACTTGTAGCTCCCATCTGACCACAGTTTGCACTTATTATGGGACTTTAATCATTGTTTATGTAATTCCAACTGACTACAGCTCAGTGAATATCAATAAATACATGTCTTTGTTGTACCTTGTGGTGACACCAATAATGAACCCCATCATCTACAGTCTGAGGAACAGAGAAATCAAGAGAACTTTGCTTCATTTGCTCAGGAGATAAATCAGAGAATAGGTCAAGCTGTGTATAAACAGTGTATATACACTCACCTAAAAGATTATTAGGAACACCATACTAATACGGTGTTTGACCCCTTTTCACCTTCAGAACTGCCTTAATTCTACATGGCATTGATTCCACAAGGTGCTGAAAGCATTCTTTAGAAATGTTGGCCCATATTGGTAGGATAGCATCTTGCAGTTGATGGAGATTTGTGGGATGCACATCCAGGGTAGAGTTGTCTCGAACGGTTCGGGGCAAACATCGGTGGTTCGCGTTCGCATTGAAACGTAACTTTATGGTGAGTTTGACCCACCCCTATACTACATCATTGTGCTAAACTTTGACCCTCTACATCACAATCAGCAGACACATGACAGTCAATCAGGCTACACTCCCGCCTGGAGCCCCCCCCCCCCATATAAGGCAGCAGCATCGGCCATTATCTCACTCTGTGTTGCTGCAGTAGTGAAAGAAGGGAGAGGAACCTGCTGCAGAGATAGGGAAATCTTAGTTAGGCTCTTGTAGCTTGCTCCTAGCTGATATTTGTTGTTAAAAAGCCCCACAAAAGGAGCTCTTTTCAGAGCTAATGTTCTTGTGAAATCTTTTTTTTGTGTGAGTTTGCCACTGACACTGCATTATACAGCCCTGTGTGTCGAAGCTGGCCCTTGCTAATTGCTATACTGTGCAAGGCCCAGCACATTCAGTGTCTGCCTTGAAATGATTTGAGCTTTGTGACATGGTGCATTATCCTGCTGGAAGTAGCCATCAGAGGATGGGTACATGATAGTCATGAAGGGATGGACATGGTCAGAAGCAATGCTCAGGTAGCCCATGGCATTTAAACGATGCCCAATTGGCACTAAGGGGCCTAAAGTGTGCCAAGAAAACATCCCCCACACCATTACACCACCACCAGCTTGCGCAGTGGTAACAAGGCATGATGGATCCATGTTCTCATTCTGTTTGCGCCAAATTCTGACTCTATCAAGACTCATCAGACCAGGCAACATTTTTCCAGTCTTCACCTGTCCAATTTTGGTGAGCTCATGCAAATAGTAGCCTCTTTTTCCTATTTGTAGTGGAGATGAGTGGTACCCGGTGGGGTCTACTGCTGTTGTAGCCCATCCGCCTCAAGGTTGTGCGTGTTGTGGCTTCACAAATGCTTTGCTGCATACCTCGGTTGTAACCAGGGCCGGATTTGTACTCTTTACCACTCTAGGCCACAGTCACCAGCCGCCCACCTTCAGTATAGGTACTAATAGATGACCCCTCCCCCTTCTCTCTAGTATAGGTAGCATTATGACCCCCCCCCCCCCCAATTTTAGGTAGCCAGATGACCCCTCTTCCCCTTCCCCCAATATAGGTAGCCAGATGACCCCTCCCCCTTCCCTCTATTATATGTAGCCAGATGACCCCTCCCCCCTTTCCCTCCAGTATAGGTAGCCAGATGACTCCCTTAATCCCTCCTTTTCCCATCCCCCCACTGGCTTCCTATCCAGTACAGAATCAGATTCAAGATATTGTGTCTGACCTACAAATCCGACCACAAAACCTGTCCAACCTACATTTCTGATCTTACTCAGAGATACACACCAAGCCGCTCAATCCGTTCCTCCAATGAACTTTGTCTGACTGTCCCCCGCATCACCCAGTCCCATGCACGCCTCCAGGACTTCTCAAGAGCCGCTCCAACACTATGGAAATCCCTACCTCCACCCATTAGGGCAGCCCCCTCCTTCAACATCTTCAAGAAGGCCCTCAAAACTCACCTTTCACTGTGGCCTACCACCCCTCACTAGTGCTCTAAACCTGCAGCAGAGCTCTGGTCCCCTACCTTTCGTGTCCCTACCTCTCCCTCTAGATTGTAAGCCTTTGGGCAGGGTCCTCCTCCTTTTGTGTCCTACCTGATCATGCACCTCCATTACTGTGCATCCATGCTATGCATTTGAGTGAACCTAACTTGCCTAATCTCCATGCTCCATCCAGTGACTGACTAAGCATTACCTTGTTCTCATACTGTGCTGCGTGATCTGGTCTTTATTGTATTCATGTATTGTCATATTGCTGTATGTCACCCCTAAATATTGCCTGTAACCTAAACTAATGTCCAGCGCTGCGTAATATGTTGGCGTTTTATAAATACAATAAATAATAATAATAATTCCCCCCCCCCCCTTCAGTATAGATAGCCAGCTCGCCTTCACACTGCAGCAGCCATCAGTGTCACTCATTTCTCCGCTCATCTCCAGTGCAGAATCTTCCTCTTTTCCTCTCTGTCTCCAATACTGCCCACATCCATAGCCGCCGGCCACAATGCAAACGTGCACAGAGAGCAAGGTGGCTGCTGCACAGGCGGTTAACAGCAGTGTACTGCGGTCAGGCGCTCACCTGATCTCCCTGCATTCCAGCATTTGCAAGCTTGGCAAATGCTGCACCAGTTTAGCCTTCTGCTTTGGTACCCTTCCTCCTGTGGTACCCTAGGCCATGGCCTAGGCGACCTTGGCCTAAATCCGGCCCTGGTTGTAACGAGTGGTTATTTTAGTTAATGTTGCTCTTCTTTCAGCTTGAATCAGTCAGCCCATTCTCCTCTGATCTCTAGCATCAACAAGGCAATTTCGCCCACAGGACTGCCGCATACTGGATGTTTTTCCCTTTTCACACCATTCTTTGTAAACCCTAGAAATGGTTGTACGTGAAAATCCCAGTAACTGAGCAGATTGGGAAATACTCAGACCGGCCGTCTGGCACCAACAACCATGCCACGCTCAAAATTGCTTAAATCACGTTTCTTTCCAATTCTGACATTCAGTTTGGAGTTCAGGAGATTGTCTTGACCAGGACCACACCCCTAAATGCATTGAAGCAACTGCCATGGGAGTGGTTGATTATAATTGATGATTTCATTAATGAGACATTGAACAGGTGTTCCTAATAATCCATATATATATACATATATATATATATAATTTCTCCTGGTGGGATATGTATGCAAACTTTTCTGACATCTAATAGTCGGCATTTATTTATTGTAATACAGATTAGGTTTGATGGAATGGACTAAATAAACTATATTCTCCAGTATTCTCTGTTGTTTTACTGTTCTGTTGATTTCCCACCGGTCAAATTATAAAGATGACCAGGAGGGGGCATAGTTCCAGAATGTAACTCAATTACACAGTCATAAGTGGTGGAAGCTTATCAGTAGCCTGTGGAGAAAATAACATCAGCAAATTCATGATAAACAGTGGGTAATTTGTCAAGCTCAATATTAGTTTGAGCAAGAGTAATTTTTCAAGACAAGACTTTTCACCACTTTATCAATTTTGCTGACTGCCAGTCAAACACAGAATTGTGCTGTTTGAGCCAGGGCATACCCAAAACTATATCATAAGAAGGCATCTCCAAACAGTAAATGCTCACTTTTTCAATATGTTGACGATTGACCCCACTGTAATACAGAGTCATCAATGGCAGTGATGCAAATAGTTTCAGACATCGTAACCATAAGGATGTGTAGCTGTAAAGCCAAAGATTTGTTCATGAAATTACCTACTGCACCATAAAAGCACGACAATTATGAATCTTTTCACAAATACATATGCAGATTGGTACCAAAATACATTCAGATTTGAGAGGAAAAAGTTGCCCGCTTAGACGAGTTTCCTCTAAGCGCGGAAGTTTTTTGACTTCTGTTTCTTCTCCTGCGTGTTCCGCAGGACACGCATTCCGCAAAATGCTCTGTACCCCCGCAATAGAAACACAATCCCCCATCCCTTCTCTTAACTTTTTCTGCCATAGATAAGTTATAAGCACCTAACTGCATAGGTTCAGGATTGTCAGCCACAGGGACTGGAGGCGGAGCAGGAAGTGGTGGGCCTGAGCAGGACTAGACAGGTTTTATGTAAGATCATTTCTTATGACGTCTCTCTCTTAGACGTTGATCGATTTGAATTGAAAGATGGACCAACTCTTTCAAAGTTCCAGGAATTCCCACCCTGGCTATCTCATCTTTTAATAGTTCAGATAAGCCAAGTCTGAATTCATGCTTTAGAGCAGGTTCATTCCACAATGTATCACCTACCCACTGTCTGAATTTAATTGCGTATTCCTCGACAGGTTTTTTCCCTTGTCGCAGATTTTGTAACACATTTTCTGCATGAGCTCCTTGACTCTTATCCTCATCTAGGTCAGATAATGGGCTTGATTCACAAAGTGGTGCTAACCTAGTTAGCACGCCTAAAGACTTTTGGGCATGATAAGCATTGCACTAAGTAGGTTAGCACCGCTTTGAAGGAAAAACTCACGCGCAAAAGTTTTGCACGCGCAAAGTCCGGTGCGCACAAAATGTCGCATAGAGTTTAATGGCATTGCGCACGTTTAAACTTTTGCGCACGTAGAAGTTTACGCGCATACAACTTTACTTTGCGCACGACTTTATTTTATCACACCTAAACTGGGTTTAGGAGTTATAATGGGCTTTTCACCAGCGTGCTAACAGTTAGCACGGCTTTGTTAATCAAGCCCAATGCCTCCAAGATAAATTAAACAGGAAGTGTAGGCCAAAGCCCTTATTCTGGTGGAGGGCTGATTTCACTTTACTGCTGGGAAGCTCACTTGCTCACTAAGTGGCTTTGTAACATGTGGCATAGGCGTTAATAACAGGTGTTAGAACACAGGCACAAAAGAGGAGGAAATACTTTAAGCAGCAGGTAAGGACTTAAAAATAAATAAATAAATAAAACATTTTCTTCATCTAATATTGTGTTTTTTTGTATTGGTTAGAATGTGCTAGGCACGTTGTGGTGTAGTCTTTAAGTTCTACTTTTCTCTCTCTTACTTCACTCACTCTCCCTCTCCTCCACCCCAGCTTCACTCACACTGCCTCTCCTCCACCCCAGCTTCACTCACACTGCCTCTCCTCCACCTCAGCTTCACTCCCTCTCCCTCTCCTCCACCCCAGCTTCACTCACACTGCCTCTCCTCCACCCCAGCTTCACTCCCTATTCCTCTCCTCCACCCCAGCTTCACTCACTCTCCCACTCCTCCACCCCAGCTTCACTCACACTGCCTCTCCTCCACCCCAGCTTCACTCCCTCTCCCTCTCCTCCACCCCAGCTTCACTCACTCTCCCTCTCCTCCACCCCAGCTTCACTCACTCTCCCTCTCCTCTAGTGTTGGGCGAACACCTGGATGTTCGGGTTCGGGAAAGTTCGCCGAACATGGCCGCAATGTTCGGCATGTTCGGGCCGAACCCCGAACTCCCCGAACATCTCGCTTTTGGGGGCCCTATGGGGTCGCAGGCATAAGGGGGGAGCATGCCCCGATCGCGGGGGGGGGGGGCGGAAATTCCCCCCACCCCCTCCGCTAGCGCTCCCCCCTCTGCCCGCTTCCCCATACAAAAGTTTCAGGAAGTACCGGTCCGGTGGTAGTGGGTGGCTGGCAGTGGGCGGCACTGTGAAGTGAGTGACTGAGGAGGAGGAGTCCGGAGAGTGACGCGTTGAGGGAGGCCGGGCAGCGGGCGGTTCAGCAGTAGTACGGTATAGTGTTGGGCGAACAGTGTTCACCACTGTTCGGGTTCTGCAGAACATCACCCTGTTCGGGTGATGTTCGGGTTCGGCCGAACACCTGATGGTGTTCGGACAAACTGTTCGGCCATATGGCCGAACTAAGAGCGCATGGCCGAACGTTACCCGAACGTTCGGCTAGCGCTGTGATTGGCCGAACGGGTCACGTGTAGTGTTGGGCGAACATCTAGATGTTCGGGTTCGGGCCGAACATGGCCGAACTCCGAACATAATAGAAGTCAATGGGGACCCGAACTTTCGTGCTTTGTAAAGCCTCCTTATATGCTACATACCCCAAATTTACAGGGTATGTGCACCTTGGGAGTGGGTACAAGAGGAAAAAAAAATTTAGCAAAAAGAGCTTATAGTTTTTGAGAAAATCGATTTTAAAGTTTCAAAGGGAAAACTGTCTTTTAAATGCGGGAAATGTCTGTTTTCTTTGCACAGGTAACATGCTTTTTGTCGGCATGCAGTCATAAATGTAATACATATAAGAGGTTCCAGGAAAAGGGACCGGTAACGCTAACCCAGCAGCAGCACACGTGATGGAACAGGAGGAGGGTAGCGCAGGAGGAGAAGGCCACGCTTTGAGACACAACAACCCAGGCCTTGCATGAGGACAAGAAGCGTGCGGATAGCAATTTGCATTTTGTCGCCATGCAGTCATAAATGTAATACAGATGAGAGGTTCAATAAACAGGGACCGGAAACGCTAACCCATCACAGATGTTCATTGTTCATGTTACTTGGTTGGGGTCCGGGAGTGTTGCGTAGTCGTTTCCAATCCAGGATTGATTCATTTTAATTTGAGTCAGACGGTCTGCATTTTCTGTGGAGAGGCGGATACGCCGCCGATCTGTGACGATGCCTCCGGCAGCACTGAAACAGCGTTCCGACATAACGCTGGCTGCCGGGCAAGCCAGCACCTCTATTGCGTACATTGCCAGTTTGTGCCAGGTGTCTAGCTTCGATACCCAATAGTTGAAGGGTGCAGATGGATTGTTCAACACAGCTACGCCATCTGACATGTAGTCCTTGACCATCTTCTCCAGGCGATCGGTGTTGGAGGTGGATCTGCACGCTTGCTGTTCTGTGTGCTGCTGCATGGGTGTCAGAAAATGTTCCCACTCCAAGGACACTGCCGATACCATTCCCTTTTGGGCACTAGCTGCGGCTTGTGTTGTTTGCTGCCCTCCTGGTCGTCCTGGGTTTGCGGAAGTCAGTCTGTCGGCGTACAACTGGCTAGAGGAGGGGGAGGATGTCAATCTCCTCTCTAAAGTCTCCACAAGGGCCTGCTGGTATTCTTCCATTTTGACCTGTCTGGCTCTTTCTTCAAGCAGTTTTGGAACATTGTGTTTGTACCGTGGATCCAGAAGGGTATAAACCCAGTAATTGGTGTTGTCCAGAATGCGCACAATGCGTGGGTCGCGTTCAATGCAGTCCTAGGCCGAAGAGGTCATAGCCTAGGGTCACAAAACCTGTTTATTTGGGCAATTTCAATGGTGGTGAGTCTGACGTACATAAATCGCAGCAATGGCCGTTAGCAACGTCTGAATCTCACGAAATGTCTCATGCAGGTAGAAGACATATTGTTAGACTTGGGCTCCAAAGATGGGTTCCCTACATCTCTGCAAACCAGAGTTACAGGGCTCCAAATTTGGTAAAATCCCCCATAGGCTTTCATTGGGCCTCCTATTTACAGTTCCAAAATCTCACATCTTTTCAAAGGGCAATTACTCAGCAGTGGCAAATTTTCTAGCATTGTAGGGACCCTTAGGGGGAACATTACTGGTGAGTTTCGGGCCCCTAGGCCAAAGAGGTCATAGCCTAGGGTCACAAAAACCTGTTTATTTGGGCTATTTCAATGGTAGTGATGGTGACGTACATAAATCGCAGCAATGGCCGTTAGCAAAGTCTGAATCTCACGAAATGTCTCATGCAGGTAGAAGACATATTGTTAGACTTGGATTCCAAAGATGGGGTCCCTACATCTCTGCAAACCAGAGTTACAGGGGTCCAAAATTGGTAAAATCCCCCATAGGATTTCATTGCCTCGCTATTTCACTTTCCAAAATCTCAAATCTTTTCAAAGGGCAATGGCTCAGCAGTGGCAAATTTTCTAGCATTGTAGGGACCCTTAGGGGGAACATGACTGGTGAGTTCCGGGCCCCTAGGCCGAAGAGGTCATAGCCTAGGGTCACAAAAACCTGTTTATTTGGGCTATTTCAATGGTAGTGATGGTGGCTTACATAAATCTCAGCCATGGCCGTTAGCAACGTCTGAATCTCACGAAATGTCTCATGCAGATAGAAGACATATTGTTAGACTTGGATTCCAAAGATGGGGTCCCTACATCTCTGCAAACAAGAGTTACAGGGGTCCAAAATTGGTAAAATCCCCCATAGGCTTTCATTGGGCCTCCTATTTACCGTTCCAAAATCTCACACCATTTCAAAGGGCAATGGCTCAGCAGTGGCAAAACTCACCAGTCATGATCCCCCTAAGGGTCCCTACAATGCTAGAAAATTTGGTACTGCTGAGCCATTGCCCTTTGAAAAGATGTGAGATTTTGGAAAGTGAAATAGGGAGGCAATGAAATCCTATGGGGGATTTTACCAATTTTGGACCCCTGTAACTCTGGTTTGCAGAGATGTAGGGAACCTATCTTTGGAATCCAAGTCTAACAATATGTCTTCTACCTGCATGAGACATTTCGTGAGATTCAGACTTTGCTAACGGCCATTGCTGCGATTTATGTACGTCACCATCACTACCATTGAAATAGCCCAAATAAACAGGTTTTTGTGACCCTAGGCTATGACCTCTTCGGCCTAGGGGCCTGAAACTCACCAGTCATGTTCCCCCTAAGGGTCCCTACAATGCTAGAAAATTTGGTACTGCTGAGCCATTGCCCTTTGAAAAGATGTGAGATTTTGGAAAGTGAAATAGAGAGGCAATGAAATCCTATGGGGGATTTTACCAATTTTGGACCCCTGTAACTCTGGTTTGCAGAGATGTAGGGACCCCATCTTTGGAATCCAAGTCTAACAATATGTCTTCTACCTGCATGAGACATTTCGTGAGATTCAGACTTTGCTAACGGCCATTGCTGCGATTTATGTACGTCACCATCACTACCATTGAAATAGCCCAAATAAACAGGTTTTTGTGACCCTAGGCTATGACCTCTTTGGCCTAGGGGCCCGAAACTCACCAGTCATGTTCCCCCTAAGGGTCCCTACAATGCTAGAAAATTTGCCACTGCTGAGTAATTGCCCTTTGAAAAGATGTGAGATTTTGGAACTGTAAATAGGAGGCCCAATGAAAGCCTATGGGGGATTTTACCAAATTTGGAGCCCTGTAACTCTGGTTTGCAGAGATGTAGGGAACCCATCTTTGGAGCCCAAGTCTAACAATATGTCTTCTACCTGCATGAGACATTTCGTGAGATTCAGACGTTGCTAACGGCCATTGCTGCGATTTATGTACGTCAGACTCGCCACCATTGAAATTGCCCAAATAAACAGGTTTTGTGACCCTAGGCTATGACCTCTTCGGCCTAGGACTGCATTGAACGCGACCCACACATTGTGCGCATTCTGGACAACACCAATTACTGGGTTTATACCCTTCTGGATCCACGGTACAAACACAATGTTCCAAAACTGCTTGAAGAAAGAGCCAGACAGGTCAAAATGGAAGAATACCAGCAGGCCCTTGTGGAGACTTTAGAGAGGAGATTGACATCCTCCCCCTCCTCTAGCCAGTTGTACGCCGACAGACTGACTTCCGCAAACCCAGGACGACCAGGAGGGCAGCAAACAACACAAGCCGCAGCTAGTGCCCAAAAGGGAATGGTATCGGCAGTGTCCTTGGAGTGGGAACATTTTCTGACACCCATGCAGCAGCACACAGAACAGCAAGCGTGAAGATCCACCTCCAACACCGATCGCCTGGAGAAGATGGTCAAGGACTACATGTCAGATGGCGTAGCTGTGTTGAACAATCCATCTGCACCCTTCAACTATTGGGTATCGAAGCTAGACACCTGGCACAAACTGGCAATGTACGCAATAGAGGTGCTGGCTTGCCCGGCAGCCAGCGTTATGTCGGAACGCTGTTTCAGTGCTGCCGGAGGCATCGTCACAGATCGGCGGCGTATCCGCCTCTCCACAGAAAATGCAGACCGTCTGACTCAAATTAAAATGAATCAATCCTGGATTGGAAACGACTACGCAACACTCCCGGACCCCAACCAAGTAACATGAACAATGAACATCTGTGATGGGTTAGCGTTTCCGGTCCCTGTTTATTGAACCTCTCATCTGTATTACATTTATGACTGCATGGCGACAAAATGCAAATTGCTATCCGCACGCTTCTTGTCCTCATGCAAGGCCTGGGTTGTTGTGTCTCAAAGCGTGGCCTTCTCCTCCTGCGCCACCCTCCTCCTGTTCCATCACGTGTGCTGCTGCTGGGTTAGCGTTACCGGTCCCTTTTCCTGGAACCTCTTATATGTATTACATTTATGACTGCATGCCGACAAAAAGCATGTTACCTGTGCAAAGAAAACAGACATTTCCCGCATTTAAAAGACAGTTTTCCGTTTGAAACTTTAAAATCGATTTTCTCAAAAACTATAAGCTCTTTTTGCTAAATATTTTTCCTCTTGTACCCACTCCCAAGGTGCACATACCCTGTAAATTTGGGGTATGTAGCCTGTAAGGAGGCTTTACAAAGCACAAAAGTTCGGGTCCCCATTGACTTCCATTATGTTCGGAGTTCGGGTCGAACACCCGAACATCGCGGCCATGTTCGGCCTGTTCGGCCCGAACCCGAACATCTAGATGTTCGCCCAACACTAGTACGGTACTGCTGAACCCTGTTCGGCGGCCAATTAGTAGTTCGGGGCGAACCCGAACTTAAAAGGCCGAACACCATCAGGTGTTCGGCCGAACTCGAACATCACCCGAACAGGGTGATGTTCTGCAGAACCCGAACAGTGGCGAACACTGTTCGCCCAACACTACTCTCCTCCACCCCAGCTTCACTCCCTCTCCTCCACCCCAGCTTCACTCCCTCTCCCTCTCCTCCACCCCTGCTTCACTCACTATCCCTCTCCTCCACCCCAGCTTCACTCCCTCTCCCTCTCCTCCACTCCAACTCCACTCACTCTCCCTCTCCTCCACCCCAGCTTCACTCACTCTCCCTCTCCTCCACCCCAGCTTCACTCACGCTCCCTCTCCTCCACCCCAGCTTCACTCCCTCTCCCTCTCCTCCACCCATGCTTCACTCCCTCTTCCTCTCCTCCACCCCAGCTTCACTCACTCTCCCTCTCCTCCACCCCAGCTTCACTCCCTCTCCCTCTCCTCCACCCCAGCTTCACTCCCTCTCCCTCTCCTCCACCCCTGCTTCACTCACTATCCCTCTCCTCCACCCCAGCTTCACTCCCTCTCCCTCTCCTCCACTCCAGCTCCACTCACTCTCCCTCTCCTCCACCCCAGCTTCACTCACTCTCCCTCTCCTCCACCCCAGCTTCACTCACGCTCCCTCTCCTCCACCCCAGCTTCACTCCCTCTTCCTCTCCTCCACCCCTGCTTCACTCCCTCTTCCTCTCCTCCACCCCAGCTTCACTCACTCTCCCTCTCCTCCACCCCAGATTCACACATGCTCCCTCTCCTCCACCCCTGCTTCACTCACTATCCCTCTCCTCCACCCCAGCTTCACTCCCTCTCCTCCACCCCAGCTCCACTCACTCTCCCTCTCCTCCACCCCAGCTTCACTCACTCTCCCTCTCCTCCACCCCAGCTTCGCTCACGCTCCCTCTCCTCCACCCCTGCTTCACTCACTATCCCTCTCCTCCACCCCAGCTCCACTCAGTCTCCCTCTCCTCCACCCCAGCTTCACTCATTCTCCCCCTTCATCTTTTACCATTACTTTAAGTAATTTTTATCCCCACACAATTGTCATCATGTTGGACAATGCAATACAGTGTACATCCTGCAACATGTATGCATGCCTTGATCAGCAGATTGAGGGCGTTTACTGTTGTCCTGGGTGTGTGCATGTTGCTCAATTAGAGGCTGAAGTCAGAGAGCTAAATGAGCATCTCACAACACTGAGACACATACACAACTTCTAGAAGAGCTTGGATCTCACGATCCAGATGCTGGATGGAACTGTTGAAGATGAGGTGGGTGGAGTACAGTTGGAGCAAGAAGCAGAGGTAGCCGCTAGTTGGGTCACAGTTAGAAGGGGTAGGGGTAAAAGTGGCAGGGAGGCTAGTCCCGAGTTGTCCCTCCCTAATAAGTATGCTTGTTTGCGTAATATTGGGGAGGATTATTCTGGAGTAGCAACGCTGCAGCAGGATGTGTCCCTTAGCAACCAAGGGGCAGACTGCTGCAAGGAGAAAAGGAGTAGGAGTGCAGCTAAGGCTAGACAGGTACTGGTGGAAGGGGATTCAATTATTAGTCACACAGATGGGGTAATCTGTCGAAGAAACTGTGAATGTCGTCAGGGGCGTCGCTAGCCCTGTTTTGGGGGGGGCACGTGCCCCCAATCTGTCCTGGGGTGCCACGGATCTCCGCCCGGCCGCCCCCTCTGTCAGACTCAGCGGCTCCATCCAGCCGCCGCGTCACTGACAGTCTCAGACCTCAGGATCAGGCGGCGAGCCGGCGACCAATCGTGCGGGCGCTAGGACCCAGCGCCTGCACTGATATGCGGAAGTGACATAACTTCCGCATATAGAGCAGGTGCGTCCAGCGCCCGCTCGTACAACTGGTCGGGTCGCCGCTGATCTTGAGGTCTGCTGAGAGGTAGGGGGGGGAGCGGCAGCGGCGGCGGCTGGAGGGGGGGGGCTCCCTGTCACTCACTCACTCACTCCCTCCCTAAAGGGCCTCCCTGTCACTCACTCACTCACTCCCTAAAGGGCCTCCCTGTCACGCACTCACTCCCTAAAGGGGCTCCCTGGCACGCACTCACTCCCTAAAGGGGCTCCCTGTCACTCACTCACTCCCTAAAGGGGCTCCCTGGCACTCACTCCCTAAAGGGCTCCCTGTCACTCACTCCCTAAAGGGGCTCCCTGTCACTCACTCACTCCCTAAAGGGCCTCCCTGTCACTCACTCACTGCCTAAAGGGACTCCCTGTCACTCACTCACTCAAGGGGCTCCCTGTCACTCACTCAGTCCCTAAAGGGGCTCCCTGGCACTCACTTCCTAAAGGGGCTCCCTGTCACTCACTCACTCCCTAAAGGGCCTCCCTGTCACTCACTCACTCCCTAAAGGGCCTCCCTGTCACTCACTCACTCCCTAAAGGGGCTCCCTGGCACT
Organism: Hyperolius riggenbachi; assembly: GCF_040937935.1. Classification (NCBI taxonomy): domain Eukaryota; kingdom Metazoa; phylum Chordata; class Amphibia; order Anura; family Hyperoliidae; genus Hyperolius; species Hyperolius riggenbachi. Next base: position 25,656,196 of record NC_090648.1, read on the forward strand.
CACTTACTGCCTAAAGGGGCTCCCTGGCACTCACTCACTGCCTAAAGGGGCTCCCTGGTACTCACTGCCTAAAGGGGCTCCCTGGCACTCACTCACTGCCTAAAGGGGCTCCCTGGCACTCACTCACTGCCTAAAGCAGCTCACTGGCACTCACTCACTGCCTAAAGGGCCTCCCTGGCACTCATCCACTGCCTAAAGGGCCTCCCTGGCACTCACTCACTGCCTAAAGGGCATCCCTGGCACTCACTCACTGCCTAAAGGGCCTCCCTGGCACTCACTCACTGCCTAAAGGGCCTCCCTGTCACTCACTCACTGCCTAAAGGGGCTCCCTGGCACTCACTCACTGCCTAAAGGGCCTCCCTGTCACTCACTCACTGCCTAAAGGGCCTCCCTGTCACTCACTCACTCCCTAAAGAGGCTCCCTGGCACTCACTCACTGCCTAAAGGGGCTCCCTGTCACTCACTCACTGCCTAAAGGGCCTCCCTGGCACTCACTCACTGCCTAAAGGGCCTCCCTGGCACTCACTCACTGCCTAAAGGGCCTCCCTGTCACTCACTCACTGCCTAAAGGGGCTCCCTGTCACTCACTCACTGCCTAAAGGGGCTCCCTGTCACTCACTCACTGCCTAAAGGGGCTCCCTGGCGCTCACTCACTACCTAAAGGGGCTCCCTGGCACTCACTATCGGGGTCCCTGTCACTCACTACCTAACTGGAGGCGCCTGTCACTCACTAGCTACCTGGGGGTCCCTGTCACTCACTACCTAACTTGGGGGGCTACCATATTAAGGGGGCATTCTGCCTATTTATGTGAAATGCTGTCTATTTATGTGCCTCATGACTGCTGAATTTGTCTTGTTGGGAGCCTTATGATTTGTTGGGGGCCTCAAGATTGCTGAATTTGTCTTGTTGGGGGCCTCATGATTTGTTGGAGGCCTCATGATTGCTGAATTTGTCTTGTTGGGGGCCTCATGATTTGTTGGGGGCCTCATGATTGCTGAATATGTCTTGTTGGGGGCCTCATGATTTGTTGGGGGCCTCATGATTGCTGAATTTGTCTTGTTGGGGGCCTCATGATTTGTTGGGGGCCTCATGATTGCTGAATATGTCTTGTTGGGAGTCACATGATTGCTAACTGCGAGACTATGGGAAAAGCTGAATCCTTATCATATGAGACAATAACATTAAACCTACTTTTTTAGTGTTTTAAAACAGAAAATAAAACTGTGAGGTTCTAAAAAATTGAATACATTTTTCAGGAGTAGGATGGTTGAAATTGTTTATCTTCACAGTTTATTTTCAACTTGGATTTTCCATAATGTTCATGTATGAGTTAAAACGTTTGTACAGTGTTTAGTTTAAATTGCTGTTGCCACTTTGCGGTAGATAAGTGACTTTTGGGTTGCAGTTTGGGCACTCGGCCTCCAAAATGTTCGCCACCACTGTCCTAATCTGATGTCCCACCATTGCTAGGTTCATGTAAATTTGTCTCCACCCGTTACCACACCTATATTCTGGTCCATGGCCCAACCATTTTTTGGTGTGGCGCGTTAAGCACGCCGCACAACATGATCCTCATATTTTTGGCACGCTAGCTGCAGTGTGCTGAATTCTGCTGCCTACAGTATGTACAGTATACGCTGTTCTCTAGTGTCTGCACTGTGTGCTGATTTACCTACAGTGTGTACAGTGTAAGGTGTTACTCTGTGCCTTTGATTGTAAACCAGCTGTATTGTATGCTGATCCCTGCTACTTTCAGTATGTACAGTATTAGCTGTAAAGCCTGGTACACACATACAATTTTGATTAGCCAATTTTAGCTCTGTTCATAAAATTCATTGTCTGTTGGCCCACTTACTGCACGGGGGTGGGAAAATTGGGGGTCAGTGATTGACCAATCAAAATTGTATGTGCGTATACATCTTTGATTTATGCCTATACTGATTGTAAATTATCTAAATAAAGGACAGGGGGCTCTGTCCAATATTTCGATGGGCAGGCCCGTTATCCGTGGCTTACACCGCTGCTAAGTTCATGTACATTTGGACCCACCCATGGCCACGCCCACTCACCGCATGGCCACGCCCATTTTTGCCTCCCCGTCTGGTGCCCACAGGTGCCCCCGATCTCCAGGGACCCTAGAAACGCCCCTGAATGTCGTACAGTCTGTTGTCTCCCAGGTGCTCAGGTTTGGCACGTAGCAGAAAGAATTGACAGATTATTGGGTGGGGCTGGGGAAGACCCAGCTGTCATGGTACACATTGGCACCAATGACAAAGTTAGTGGGAGATGGAAGGTCCTCAAAAATGATTTTTAGGTACTTGGAGATAAACATAAATCAAGGACCTCCAAGGTGGTGTTTTCTGAAATACTGCCAGTGCCACGTGCTACATCTGAGAGACAGAGGGAGCTTAGGGAGTTAAATAAGTGGCTGAGAAATTGGTGTAGGAAGGAGGGATTTAGGTTCCTGGAGAACTGGGCAGACTTTGTAGTCGGCTACAGGTACAGTTGCATTGGGGGAGAAGATGGCTAAACGGTTGGAGGAGATTTTAAACTAGGATCTGGGTGGAGGCGGGAGGGTAAAGTCTCAATATGTATACAAGATAAGTTAAAAAGACAGTGGGAGCCTAACAATATGGGGGGTGGAGAGGGGGGTGGGGACAGTTGGTAAAACTTCAAGTAGCCCATTTCAGTTAACCAATATTGGAAAATGTGGGGGTAAAAACATAAAGTGCATAATAACCAATGCTCGGAGCCTTGCAAATAAAATGGACGAACTAGAGTCCATTCTGATTGACAAAGGCTATGACATTGTGGTAATAGCCATGACGGAATATCAAATTTAGAGGGATACAATGTGTTTAGGAAGGATAGAAGAGGGAAAAAAGGTGGAGGGGTTTGTCTCTTTGTTAAGAACTCTTTTACAGCTGTCCTAAACGAAGAGATGGATGAAGATTGTGAAGATGTGGAGTCCGTTTGGGTAAATATTCATGGTGGAAATAAATGTTGCCAATTGCTTATTGGGATATGCTACAGGCCACCACATATTCATGACGCTGCAGAACTGCAACTACTATAGCAGATTGAAAAAGCTGCAAGTAAAAATGAGGTCATAGTTATGTATTGAGTATTGAGGATACCCATTCTGGTAAAAGCAGCAGATTTCTGCCATCACTACAAGACAGTTACCTGACTCAAATGGTAACGGAACCAACTAGGGTGAATGCGTTACTGCATTTGATCATTTAAAATAGACCAGATAATGTATCAAATGTGCAGGTTCAAGAACATTTGGGAAATAGTGATCACAACATGATAACGTTTGATCTGGTGACTGATAGGCCACGGGGCAGCGGGACCACTAAAACTATGAATTTTAGAAAAGCAAAGTTCAATCAACTAAGGCAGGCACTAAGTTTGGTGAACTGGGTAATGTACTACAAGGGGAGGACACTGAAGGGAAATGGCAAGCTTTCAAACTTATTCTCAATCAATATTGTAGTATGTACAGTGTATCCCATATGGAAACAAAATGTCTCGGAATAAAAAAAGGAATCTAAAACAGGAGGGGACCGAGGCTGCATTAAGCAATTATAAGGAGTGCAATAAAAGTTGTAAAAAAATTAGGCTGGCAAAGATTGAAGATGAAAATCAAATCGTTAGAGATATCAAATCTAAGTTTTACAAGTACATCAACTCTAAAAAAAGAAAAGTTGACTGTATTGGACTCCTAAAGGATGAGGGTGGGAACTCAATGGAGGATGACCAAGGTAAGGCAGAGTTATTAAATTCTTTCTTTGCTTCTGCCTTCACAAGGGAAACATCCCTGTTGCAAATTACAGATGCAGAAGAGTCTCAATCTTCCAATTGTAATATTAAATACTTAATGCAGGAAGAAGTGAAGGCAAGACTAAATAAATTAAAAATAGACAAGGCACCTGGCCCGGATGGCATGCATCCTCGGGTCCTAAGGGAATTAAGTTCAGTTATAGATAAACCCCTTTATCTTATCTTTTGTGTCTCTCTTTCAACTGGCAGAGTCCCAGTGGATTGGCGTATAGACCACTTTTTCCCATTATTTAAGAAGAGCAAAAAATCAGATCCAGGAAATGATAGACCTTTAAGCTTAACATCAGTTGTATGCAAAATATTTGAGGGGTTACTAAGAGATACTATACATGACTTCATAGTAGAAAATAATCTTATTTCTCAGCATCAGCATGGGTTTTCTAAAGACAGGTCCTGTATAACTAAAATACTCAGCTTTTATGAGGTAGTGAACGCTAATGTGGATATTGGGAATGCTGTAAATGTGATACTTGGACTTTACTAAGGCCTTAGACACTGTTTCCCACAAAAGTCTGGTGCAAAAGTTGAGGATGCAAGGACCGGGGAAGAGTCTGTGTGCATGGATAGGGAACTGGCTAATGGACAGAAAACAAAGAGTTGTGGTGAATGGATCGTACTCAAAATGGGTGACTGTTAGCAGTGGGGTTCCACAGGAGTCTGTACTGGGTCCTGTGCTCTTCAATATATTTATTAATAACCTAGTAGATGCAGTAGAAAGCAATGTTTGTATTTTTGCAGATGATACAAAATTGTGCAGAAACATCAACTCTCAGGAAGATAGTGACATATTGCAACAGGATCTGGATAGGATGGCTATATGGGCACATAAATGGCAGCTGAAATTCAATGTTGAAAAATCTAAAGTCATGCATTTTGGTTGTACCAGTGGTCTAGCACCATACAAAATAAATGGGATACAGTTGGGGACATCAAACTTGGAGAAGGACTTAGGAGTACTCATCGACAACAAGTTAAAATAATTATATTCAATGCCAAGCCGCTGCAGCTAAAGCGAATACAATTTTGGGATGGATTAAAAGGGAAATAAAAACTTGAAATGTAGCATGATATTACCCCTGTTTAACTCTCTAGTAAGGCCACATCTGGAATAAGGAATTCAGTTCTGGGCATCACATTACAGGAAAGATATTGCAGTTTTAGAGCAGGTGCAGAGACGACCAACAAAATTGATACGAGGGATGGAAGGTCTCACTTACCAAGAAAGGTTGGATAAACTGGGTTTATTTAGTCTTGAGAAAAAACGCCTTAGAGGGGATCTAATTACCTTGTATAAATACATCAGAGGGCAATATAAAAACTTGGCAGATAAGCTTTTTGTCCCTAGGCCTTCTCAAAGGACTAGAGGACATGATCTGCGCATGGAGGAAAAACGTTTTAGCCATTTATTTAGGAAAGGGTTCTTTACAGTAAGAGATTAAGATGTGGAATGCATTGCCACAGGAAGTAGTTATGGCAAATTCTATATCTGCATTTAAAGGGGGCTTAGATGCCTTCCTTGCGTTGAAAGACATCCATGGCTACAATTACTAGGTAATGCCCAGTGATGTTGATCCAGGGATTTTATCTGATTGCCATCTGGAGTGGGGAAGGAATTTTTTCCCTTTTGGGGCTAATTGGATCATGCCTTGTAAGTTTTTTTTGCCTTCCTCTGGATCAACAGGGATATATGAGGAAGCAGGCTGGTGCTGTACTTTGTTCTCTGGTTGAACTCAATGGACGTATGTCTTTTTTCAACCCAAATAACTATGTAACGTAGTAGAATTGACCAGAGCAGGATGTTGTTGGTCTACGAAATGTAAGGCCCACGCATGAGGTCCACCTTGTAACAAAGACATTATTGCTCCTACGCGAATATGCACATTAGCAAATGTCCTGGGTAACAAGGAAAGGTGTAGATAACAGACACTTTGAAACAGTTTAAGGTGTGTACACACACACTACTTCTGCCAACGACGGGTCCGTCAGACCCTCCCGCTGGGCGGACGTTCAGTCGACAGTAGCGGGTGACCGCGCTGTCGGCAGACTGATAAGGCTGTTTCTGAACAGACCCGTCACTGGCGGAAGTAGTGCATGTGTACGCACCTTTAAACTTACCGTATATACTCGCATATAAGCTGACCCGCATATAAGCCGACCCCCCAACTTTTATCTAAAAAACATTTAAAAAAAAGGATTGACCCGCGTATAAGCCGAGGGTAGGAAATGCGGCAGCTCCTGAGGTTTGTATGCACATGTACTAAAAGAAGCCAAGAGATTATGTGAACATCCATAGAAACAGACACAAAACTGATCCAACTGTTAACTGACAAAACAGGACTGGACAGTTTGGCAGCTTTACACTTATTCTTTTAAAAAAAACATAAAACTATTCTATATTCTCATCAGTTTGAGATTATAAAGCATTCCTGAATCCTGATAGAAGAAATGTGTTTTGTGCACACAAGCTTGTGCAACAGCCACCTGTCACACACTACCCCCCCCCCCCCCCCGTATATATCCCTGTCACACATTACCCTCCCCCCCCCCCCCATATATACAAACTCCCTCTGTATTTTCTCTGCTACAAAGCTAATTTGATGTGTGCAGCACCCTGAAGTCAAACCTGCAGGGGATCTGCCATTTGCCGACACAGAAGCAACTTCAATGCTCTGCGGATTACTTCTGAAGGAGTGCAGGGCTGAGAGGGGAGTCCAGGGCTCACCGCGGGAGTCTTCTCTTCAGGAGTGCCCAGTTCACAGCGGGAGTCTTGCACGGCTGAGAGGACGTTCGGGGCCATCTGCAGTAGTCTGTTTGGCGGGTGTCTAGGGAGAGCAGAGCAGCAGCAATATATAGCTGGGATCACAGCAGGAGCGCTCTTCCGTGTTCATAATCTCGTGCTTCCTGCTGTCTCTGCACCCTGTGAGCCCATAGGCTGGTAATAGCTAGTAATAGCCAATGGACTCACAGGGTGCAGAGACAGCAGGAAGCGCGAGATTACAAACACGGAAGATCCCGGCTATACATTGCTGCTGCTCTGCTCTCCCTGGACACCTGCCAAGCAGACTACTGCAGATGGATGGTCCCGAACGTCCTCTCAGCCGTGCAAGACTCCCGCATCCGACCACTGTGCTCTCCTCTCCACCGCCTGCATCCGATCTCCTCTGCTCTCTGTCCGCACACCTTCGGCCCCGATCAGCCGGTCAGCATGTCACTGTTCAGAATCACCGCCGCATCACGGCTGCACTCTCCAATCTTCACAGGGTCAGTCAGGTCAATCCGCACCGCATACCCCTCACTGCAGAAAGAAGCTCAACAAATAGTGACGAGCATATAGGCTGAGGGGGTGACTTTTCAGCATATTTTTTGTGCTGAAAAATGCGGCCTGTATGCGAATATATATGGTAGTTCTGTCTCCAGAGAATCTAGCAGGCAGTGAAAGTTTAGGTTCCGGATCTGAATTTTAGGAACAGGATTTGTAACTGCAGTTTGTTCAACTTGAATATTTTTGGCATTTTCAGAGGTAGATGCAGAGGTATTGAGTTGTTTTTGGAGTTGAGTAGGAACTTCTTCCACAGAAATATGTAATTGAGCAACCAGATCACACAGAACCTCTATTTGAGAACACTCCCCGTCAGCGTTCATCTTGCAAGTTTTTGGGGATTATGGTCCGTGATACTGTAATGCCTGGTAGTGGCAAATCTCCTGCTTTCTTTCGGCCACTATACCCCAATCTGTCACCACCTTCTTCACCCTATGTGGCAAATCCCTGATGGAATGGGAGGTGAGGAAATAACACCTGCTTGACTTCGGTTACACCCAGGCCTTTGGAGGTGCAAGATATAGCAGCTGAGGATGAGAAAGCCAGAGGAGTACCCCAGAGGTAACTTCTGAGGCTAGTAACACAGTTCCGCAGTATCACATACACGGTTTAGGCAAAGAAATACAAGTATAATATCTTCATGCAAAACTATTCAACAGCAATAGCAATTGTGATAAGAGTTTATGAAGCAGTTCCAGAAGATTTGCATGCAGAATAGCAACAGATAATTATGGATGTGATATGACACAGTTCCTTGAGCCTGCATGCAAGAGTATGTGAACAGCTAACAGAAGTTCCAGTGAATATATGACAAGTTTAGTAAGAGTAGTGGCATACAGGGTTAACTGATTGATAAGGAGAGTAGACCTTATACTTATCATCCAGAGTAGTGGCATACAGGGATATCCAATAACAGTCCAAGGTCAGTCCAGGCGGCAAGCAAGGGGTGTACAGTAACTTAGCAGAGGTTGGTCCAGGCGGCAAACAAGGGAAGTCCAGTAACTAGCAGAGGTCAGTCCAGGCAGCAAGCAAAGGGTTATCCAGGAATCAAGAAGAGGTTAAACACAACAGACTAGTCAATCCGAGGTTGAAGTCCAGAATATCAGCAGAGATCAGAGTGCGCACCCAGCAACTAGCCAAAGCTATGCTTATCATGGGCGATGACTGGGAGCACTCTGCACTCTACAATACATACAAATCAAAATCATTCTCCAATCAGTGGCCGGCCACCTTCTGCACAACCAATCACACAGCAAAGCCCTGACAGAAAAAGAACAGCTGACTGCACTGCAATCAGCTGAGCGGGTCAGCTGACTATTGTTTACTATTGAGGAGGGCGTACTGCGAACGCGTCCTCCACCTATCAGCTTACGCGGACTGTGAGTCACCGGCAGGGCCGGCAGCGAGGAACAAGCGACAAGACACGGAAATGACAGAATCTACCCAGGTCTCAGCTGCATTTTCACCGCTAACAGGTACATTCCTTAAACACCATCTCTTTCAGTATTTGCCAACCTCACTGGCTCCTGAGTGACCAGAGACAATGGCCACACAAGGAACTCCACACTCTGCATGTGTGCCAAGCCTACCTCACAGGACTGTGATGATCCGCTCAGCTGGCTGCACAGGCAGACAGCTGTTTGTCCATTCCTCTAGTCTGTGGGCTGCAGGTCTCTGGAACAGAGACCTGTCTTTCCATTGCAAGTTTCTGGTCTGTTCTCTTATGCAAATCCCCTACCTGCCTTCTTTGATGACTGGCACTATAAGAGCTTTATGTTTCCCAGAATGCTTTGCTGGACATTTCCCTTCCATGCTCAGTTCCTGATGGACACTGCTGGAGTGTCAGCCATTGCTATCTAGTATAGTTAATTCCTGGGGGTTGCTTTAGGCTCCCCTTCTAGCCCAGTCAGGTTGTATTATCTGTATTGCCTGTTCTGTCTTGTCTTGCCTGTTTGCCATTGTTCTGTCCCTATGGTGGTTGACAGGAAATGGTTCTGATCTCTGTTCTTGGAGTATAGCTGGTGCAGCGGTTGCTACCAGCTATCTCTTCTGTTCTGTCTTCTGGGATCGCGCTAGCTACTTTTTGCTAGCGCTGGGGATCCTTCTGTTCTGTCTCCTGGGATCGCGCTAGCTACTTTTTGCGAGCGCTGGGGATCCTTCTGTTCTGTCTTGTCTGTCGCGATTGCGCTGTCACCAGCGGCGGTTGATAGCGAATCGCTCTGTCTTGTTTAGATCGCACTAGCCGCTAGCGTTAGCGGCTGTGGATCTTTCTGATCTGTGTTCCTGCTTGGATCACACTTGCTCTGGCGGAAGAGCGGTGGATCCTTTCTGCCTAGTTCCTGTTTTTCGTGTGTCTGTCTTGTCCGCTACGCTTGCTGCAGGCTCGGTGAGGTAACCGTTAAGCAAGCGCTCGCGTCCTCTGTTTCCTGTTTGTCTGTTAATGGTTAGTTAGGCGTGCTTGTCTCTATTGTGCTTATCACGTGGAGATCGCGCATAACCGCGTGCACTGTTGCGAATGAGTGCGGTGTTCGCGGTTAGCTAGCGTTGTTATTTTCCGTATCTCCTTATTGTATTTGCTGTGCCTTTGCTACCCTCGTATTCTATTCTGATCTGCCTTGTGTCACGTCTGGCGATCGCACCTCTCGCGATCGCGTTCCTATTTCGTATCTGCTGTTGTGTGTGCGCGGTCGCGGGGTGGCGACTGGATTGGCGCACACACATACAACCTATCCCTTTGCTCAATCTCATTCGCAATCGCCTCTCTTGCGATTGCGTTCTGCGCTTCGTACAATTCCTGTCTGGCACTTGTGGAGGTACAGAGGATTGGTTCCTCTGCACTCCCCAGCGCCATCTGCCGACAGGAATTTCCCTCTACAGGTGCGTAGCACCTTTTGCTGGGTGCCTGCAAATATACGCTTGTGGAGGATTTCCGCCGTGTCAGCGCACGCGTTGTGCGCTGATCACGGAGAAAGTTCCACAATCGTGACAAGGACATGTTATCTTGGTGGGTGCTCACAGCTGCACCGTGCCTGACCTGGGTGCCATCATAGACATAATTATTATTATTATTATTATTATTATTATGTATTGTATTTATAAAGCACCAACATATTGTGCAGCACTGCACAATAGATAAATGGGTTAACATACAAGGAAGAACATTCAGGAAACTCACAACAAAAAAAGATCATGCAAATGATTTGATAACAATACAGTGTCATAGGTCAAAATAGAGAGTTTTCTAGTCCACAAGAGGGGGGCAGACAGTAAGATTGCATAATCAAGATAGAAACACTAGGGAGGGCCCTGCCAGAGGCTTACAATCTAAAGGATGGTAACGTAATGCTATTATGTCTATAGTGGTGCAGTGGGATTTTAAATTGAATTGGGTGCCAGCAATAGCCAGGCCCCAAATGACTTGCTACAACTCAGAGGGGGAATAGTATTTAACACCGCATGGAACTTCAGAGGCAGCAGGGTGAGACATCGATTTTTTCACCCTGTGACCCAACTGACTGGGCGGATATGTAATCCTACCTCAGGCTATCTCCGGGGTCACTCACCACACCGAGTCAACACTCAGTGGGCCTAATGAGTCTGTCTGCCACTCGTTCAGCCTTCACCTGGGTCACCAGTACTTGAGTCCCATTCACTCCAGCACTTTAGTAGCTTATCTGCTACATCAGACTGCCCAGCCTCTATCTGCTGCACAGCCCTCAAGGAGCCACCTTCCTCCACACGTGGTCCACTGCATACTTTCAACAGCAGCCTCTTATGCAGTTGCAGCAGGTGAGTTGCTGCAGAACTCAGGCTTGGTCAGGGGAGGACTGGGACCTTTTGGCCTGGAGGGAAAACACAATCTAGAGGCCCGTTTTCATGGCAGCCCCAGTCACACACGTACGCCACATGTTATATGCCGGTAGGCACTTGGGAAATACAGCAAGGACACTTGAGGGACAGAGACAGGTAAAGTATAAAGGCACTGGCACTGGGGGGGTACATAATACATTTTGAATTACAATGGCTGGGGTTTCCGTCGTTTACATGATTATCGCACTTGATCGACCACATCAGCCCAAGATTTCCCAGCATCTCCGATTGATACATGCAACCAATTTCCACCCAAAATCAGTCAAATCTTCGATTGGGCGTGTTTGTGGCAGCACAGATTTTTATCTGATTCAATAATAGTTATTTAAATGGTTAGTGGATCGGCGTCAAAAACTTTTCAACCTAGATAATAGCCTAAGTAGCTGTACACATACAGTCATTTTAACAATGGTGAGAGACCAGATACATTTTTTTTCCACGGACCCTGCAGGCAAGCCTCTGCTCTGCATCTTGCTGTGTACATTTACCAGCTTGCCCGCCCTCTAACTGCTCTGTAATTGGGTGTTTACATCCCTCAGCCAGCCTAGTGGTTCACATTGCCTTATACAAAAAAATGAATGTACCAGGCACTGTACCAGCCCTAAATCATTAAATGAGAGGCAGCCTGGGGGGAAATATCCTCCCTTCCCCCCTGGCCAGTCCTGCCTTGGGCTTGGTCTTGGAGGAGTGGTGTTTAACTGCCTTATGACCGCATCATGCCGATTGGCGTGAACACAACAGCTCCCCCAGAAAGCTCTGTTGGTGGGCAGAAAAGGAGGAGGGGTATCACTTGTGTGCTGAGTTGTACGGCTCTGCAGCTAGCCCTTGCAGCTGATGTGGCCTGGATTGTAAAAATAGCCTGGTCACTAGGGGGGTGTAAGCCTGTGGTCCTTAAGTGGTTAAAAAATCAGCCAAGCAGCTCCAGAGAGGTATTAAACTAAACAATAAAAAAACAACAACTATCCCACAAGTGGTGCACAATTGTCTCAAAAGATATCATTTTTGCTGTTATCTGATCAGTAATAGCAACTTCTTTTAAGCTATAGACTTGGCTTAAGTGAATCTTTATTTTAGTAAGATATCATCAATTCATTAAGATAATAAGCTGAACATGTCACTGGTGTGAAGCTAATTAGAGATCAGCAACACTTCGTACACTCGAGGAATAGATACAGAAGTGTCTCTGTGTCCCTCAGGGATGTCCTCTCTCCTCTTGCCCCTCTATAAAATACCCCGGCACTGCAGACATTAAACATGCCTGACATGCTAATGCTTGACAGATGAATACAGCTAGAATTCTACATCAATTTAGCCTTATCTTCATACCACCAAAGAGACTCACACTGTAAGTAGAATTGAGAAGGGAAGAGGCAATGTTTTATACTTGGTTATACTTGTGTTTTGTGTCTTGTTAATTTATAGAATTGCTTAAAGTGGATCCGAGATGAACTTTTTACTCACTGCATAATTGTGTTCCTTTCCTATTGTTTATAGGGCATTCCTCAAGCCAAATACTTTTTTGTTTTCGTTTTATTGCTCTAATTCCCTATAAACTAAATAAGCCACTCCCACTGGTTTTCAGAGAGCCAAGGCACTCTCAGACAGTAGCAAGGGCTCATGGGAGCTCAGTCTGGGCAGGAGGAGGGGGAGGTATTACTAGCCAGAGATTTCAGAGGCAGAGGGGGGGAGGGAGGAGGAGGGGGGATTAGTTTTCTTTGTTCAAGATGCAGATAAGCCTGCCTCTGTGTAATGTTTACAAACAACATGGCTGCTGTCATTGTATCACAGGAAGAACTATTCTTATTCTATTAAAGCTGTTTGCAGCTAGATTTGCTGTGTAAACTATCTAAACTTTAGATAAGATATATAGACAAGTTACTTGTTATAGTTAGTTTATCATCTCGGATCCGCTTTAATCTTTTGTTCCACAACTGTTCATGTAGTTCAGCAGCTCATCATTTATGGCCCTGATGTCCATCAAAATGCTTGAGGCCTGACGCTAAGGGCTGCATGCCTTAACAAAAATACCTGATCAAAAAAAAGTATATAAACTAGGCACAGAGGTATGTTCAGATGGTGGGTACATACCTCTGTGCTCTGTCTCTTGGCCACTTGGCTCCCCTTGCCCCCACAATCTCTGGTCAAAAATACATGGATTTCTCTCTTCAGGAACAGAACAAATTGTCAAGGGTGGTGGCAGGGTGGAGTACAGACCAATATCTGGCAGTAGAATAGTCAGAAGAAACAAGCAGGTGATAGGGACCAGTGGTAGGCAATGCAGATGGTAATCAAGCCAAAGGTTAAAGTCAAGCTGCAGTGATCATAAATGGGCACACTAGCCAAACAGGGCCAGCGCTACCATAGAGGCAAAGGAGGCAATTTCCCCAGGGCCCCAGAGCCTGTAGGGGCCCCCAGTGGCTACAAGAGGAAAAACAACATTTCAAAAAGACCTTATAGTTTTTGAGAAAATCGATTTTAAAGTTTCAAAGGAAAAAAATACACATTTAAAAGCCGCCGACTTTAAGGGCCCTTTTCCACTAGCAGTCGCTAGCGTTCGCGCTGAACGCTAGAGATTGCTGAATCGCAATTCCGCCGTTTTCCCGACGTTTGCGGCCGCAATTTTGCTATGCTATGCACTGCATAGCAAAATCGCGGCAAAAGTCGCTCCGCGGCGCGATCGCGATCAAGTAAAAAACGAATCGCGGTAGTGGAAATGACCTACCACGATTCCTATGTTAAAAAGCAAA